>NC_057814.1:411994110-412301700 GCF_018294505.1 Triticum aestivum | reverse complement strand
GCTGCCTCCTCCCGGCCCAGATCCGCCGACCGCCGCCCCGCGCGGGACCCCGCCCGCGCCCGCCACCGACTCCGCCGACCGCCGCCGCCCGCGCCTCCTCTCACGCCGGCGCCCGTCCCCGCCGCCGTCCTCGCCGCCCAGCGCCTCCACGCCGCCGGTGCCGCCTCCTCCGACGGACTCCAGCCTCCTCCTCTCCATCTCCGGCGAGATCCAGTCAAACCTCGATTCGCGTGCAACCTAGATCTGGAGGTCCAATTTTCTCCAAGTCCTGAATTGTTCATATTATGTGGCTCTGTTCATCGCGTCATATCTCATTGCATACTGCTCCGTTTTGCGTGCATGATATATCAAAATGTTCATCACGAGATGCTCTTAATTTTGTTCCATTGTGCCATGCTCGTGTGAGTTCATCTTGATGCCCAAATCTCTGGTGCAAGAGTGCTATATGATGTTTACTGCTGTTACTTACCAGAACTTGATGTTTTGTTATTTTTGTTGCATTTGATGTGTGCATCTTATGGGCATGGGCTCTACAGGTGTTTTGATCTATGCCATTCCATCTTTACAGAGGTGTATGCCATGTATTTTTTTGATCTATGTGGTGACTAGCACAAGCATGCAAACTAGGCTTCGTGATGTTTCTGGTTTCAGGGACAGGATTTTGCCAAGTCCTTTACCTGCTGTTATTTTGTTGCCATGTATCCATGTGGCTACAGTGAGATCCATGGTTATTTTGAGTATATTCAGTAAGGATGTTTTGGACATATGGTTATGCTCTATCCATCCATGCCCCTGTTTGCAATTATGGAGTGCCCTAGCATGTCTCAATCTTGCTCTACTTTTGCTATAAAATGTTCCTGGCAGAATGTTAACATGATATTCAATTTTGCCAAGGTTGTTGTAGTTGATCCATACATGCTATGAACTTGATCTTGCCATGGTTAGCTTCATGAACATGCCATATTGCTGTAGGTATGCTTTTTTGTCATGCATTGCTTTGTGATGAGTGAATCGAGCTCGCAAAGATACCTTCCTAATTCTGTTAATGACATGCTCTGTTTTCTGCTAAGTCCGAAACCTGTTAACGAAACTTGCTATGTTTACATGGGTGCCATCATATATTATGTGCCTTTTTGGCTCATGGTCAGTAAAGGACTTTTGTTATATGCATTTAGTAGATTCATTTTATGCCTTTTTTTGCTATGATAAGTTCCTGTAGCATGTTGATTGCTTGCTCTGAACATTGCTTCCTGATGTTATTTCTGGCATGTTCAGTATTTTCACCAAGTCTGTGAAGCTGATATCTTTTCACTTTTGCCATGCTTGTTTGAACCTGTTATTGTGTGATTTAGCTGTAGCTCAGTGTTCATATTTTGTCAAGCATCTCTTGTAGATCACTGACATATGCTCTATGGCTATGTTGGGGTGCTGTAGCATAGTTACTTGATGTATTCTAGTTGCTATCATGCTGTTAATCGCAGAATCGTGTCATTCTTGTTTTGCTTGCCATTTGCAAACCGTGCATCCGTTTCCGGTGATCTTTATATCGATTTCAACCGAAATCATCTCATCTTTCCAGTGGCATACTTGATTTGCCAAGTTGATGCCCTGTTCATCTTTTTTCTTCTGGAGCACGCATATGCATCGCATATCACATCTCGCATATCATGCATGTATTGCATCATGTTGCTTGTGCATTTCCTGTGATTGATTGTGGTCCCATTGCTTGTGTTCTTGCTGTGGTAGAGCCGGGAGACGAGTTCGTGAATGAGGAACCTGTTGAGTACGCTTACGAGGATCAAGCTTTCGACAACTCTGAGAACCTTGCAGGCAAGATGACCATACCCTCGAAATCACTTCTATCTTTGCTTTGTTAGTTGTTCGCTCTATTGCTATGCTGCGCTACCTACCACTTGCTATATCATGCCTCCCATATTGCCATGTCAAGCCTCTAACCATCTTTTCCTAGCAAACCGTTGTTTGGCTAAGTTACCGCTTTTGCTCAGCCCTTCTTATAGCGTTGCTAGTTGCAGGTGAAGTTGAAGTTGGTTCCATGTTGGAACATGGATATTTTGGCATATCACAATACCTCTTATTTAATTAATGCATATATATATTTGGTAAAGGGTGGAAGGCTCGGCCTTATGCCTGGTGTTTTGTTCCACTCTTGCCGCCCTAGTTTCCGTCATACCGGTGTTATGTTCCTTGATTTTGTGTTCCTTACGCGGTTGGGTGATTTATGGGACCCCCTTGACAGTTCTCTTTGAGTAAAACTCCTCCAGCAAGGCCCAACCTTGGTTTTACATTTGCCTACCTAAGCCTTTTTCCCTTGGGTTTTTGCGAGCCCGAGGGTCATCTTTATTTAAACCCCCGGGCCAGTGTTCCTCTGAGTGCTGATCCAAACTAGAGCCCTTTGCAGCGCCACCTCGGGGAAACTTAAGGCCTGGTTTTAGTTGTACGGACTGCTCATCCGGTGTGCCCTGAGAACGAGATATGTGCAGCTCCTATCGGGATTTGTTGGCACATTCGGGCGGCTTTGCTGGTCTTGTTTTACCATTGTCGAGATGTCTTGTAAACCAGGATTCCGAGACTGATCGGGTCTTCCCGGGAGAAGGTTTATCCTTCGTTGACCGTGAGAGCTTATAATGGGCTAAGTTAGGACACCCCTGCAGGGTATTATCTTTTGAAAGTCGTGCCCGCGGTTATGAGGCAGATGGGAATTTGTTAATGTCCAGTTGTAGAGAACTTGACACTTGGTTTAATTAAAATACATCAACCGCGTGTGTAGCCGTGATGGTCTCTTTTCGGCGGAGTCCGGGAAGTGAACACGGTTTGAGTTATGCATGAACGTAAGTAGTTTCAGGATCACTTCTTGATCATTTCTAGCTTCGCGACCGTTGCTTTGCTTCTCTTCTCGCTCTCTTTTGCGTATGTTAGCCACCATATATGCTTAGTGCTTGCGGCAGCTCCACCTCATTACCCCATCCTTTCCTATAAGCTTAAATAGTCTTGATCTTGCGGGTGTGAGATTGCTGAGTCCTCGTGACTCCCAGATTCTACCAAAACAGTTGTAGGTGCCGATGATACTAGTGCAGATGACGCAACCGAGCTCAAGTGGGAGTTCGACGAGGAACGTGGTCGTTACTATGTTTCGTTTCCAGATGATCAGTAGTGGAGCCCAGTTGGGACGATCGGGGATCTAGCATTTGGGGTTATCTTATTTTCATTTGGATTTGACCGTAGTCGGTCTATGTGTGGATTTTGGATGATGTATGAATTACTTTATGTATTGTGTGAAGTGGCGATTGTAAGCCAACTCTCGTTATCCCATTCTTGTTCATTACATGGGATTGTGTGAAGATGACCCTTCTTGCGACAATACCTACAATGTGGTTATGCCTCTAAGTCGTGCCTCGACACGTGGGAGATATAGCCGCATCGTGGGCATTACATCGTCGTTGAGCGACGCCGTGACGACCACCGCCGGACCAATGGGTGCGATGGTCCCAATGTCGACGAGCCTGCACTCGATATTGGCAGGTACCTACCTTTCAAGGTTGGGTGCCCTGCCTTTACTCGTGAGCTACGGCAAGTCCGTTGGCCATCCGTTCGCACGTTCAAGCTAGAGATACCAAAGAAGTATGATGGGAGGCTAAACCCGGCAGAGTTTCTGAGCATCTACACCATCGCTGTCCAAGCTGCCGGGGGAAGAGATGAGAAGGTGTTTGCCAACTACTTCCCTTTGGCTCTCAAGTCCAATGTGAGGTCTTGGCTAATGCACCTGGCGGAGAACTCCATTTCATCGTGGGCTGACCTGTGCCGTGAGTTCATTGGCGCCTTCACTGGCGGCCATCAAGAGCCAGGGCGGCCCAGCGACTTGCAGCTTCTCCAACAAAAAGAAGGGGAGACCCTCCGGAAGTATTTGCAGAGATTCAGCAAGGTCCATAGGAACGTCCCGAATATCCATCCAGCAGCTGTGATAGCTACCTTCCAATCCAATATGCGCAACTGCAGGATCCATTCCAAGATGAACGTGCGGTTGCCCAAGACTGTGAAGGAGCTTTACACCTTGGTGGATAAGTGTGCTCGGATGGAGGAGGGAAGGAAGTTACCCGAAGAGGAGGATTGCATCAATGTCGACTCAGAGGATGATGGCAAATCCACTAGTCAGAAGAAGAGCAAGAAGCACAGTAAGAAGCGCAAGGATAAGGCAGTGATGACTGTTGAAGGATCGGTTACACCTAGTAGCGGCAAGAAGGCTAAGGCTAGGTTTGCCATGTGCGCTAACTGTCGGGAGGCTGCGGCTGCCGAGAAGGCCGGGAAAGGCGATGGGCCGTACTGCAAGATTCATCGGACCAAGGGCCATGATTTTCAAGAGTGTTATCAAGTTGAGCAGCTCGTTAAGAGGTAGAGAGCAGAATATGAGAAGTGTGACAAGGAAAAGGGTCAGAATGTCGCTGGCGGTAAGGGCCGAGGTCCTGAAGTAAATCACCCTAGCAAACATCTCTGGAACAAAGGGAAACCCGCCAGAGGTCGAGAGAAGGAAGCCTGTGATGATGAGAGTGATGGAGGGGATGAAGAGGAAACTAGTGAGCAGGAATTCCAGAAGGCCACTGACGCCCTGTGCATTGACGGGGGTGCATT
This sequence comes from Triticum aestivum, assembly GCF_018294505.1. Taxonomy (NCBI): domain Eukaryota; kingdom Viridiplantae; phylum Streptophyta; class Magnoliopsida; order Poales; family Poaceae; genus Triticum; species Triticum aestivum. The sequence continues at coordinate 412,297,056 of NC_057814.1, read as the reverse complement.
CCTGCACACCTCTCACCGCCAACTCAAACGGTGGGCGCGTGAGGTCAATGTCATGGAACTAGCACCATAGGCCCGGAAACCACTCAAATGGTCATGCACGCCCATCATCTTTGACGAAGAGGATCATCCTGACTGTACCACTGCGGTAGGGTGTTTGCCATTGTTGGTCTCTCCAATAATTCGTAACCTGAAGGTCACAAAGATGTTGGTGGACGGCGGGGCCGGGTTGAATCTAATTTCCCCGAAGGTCATCAGCAAACTTCAGATAGCAGAGGAGGAGTTAAAGGTCACCGACACGTTTCAAGGAGTTAATCCCAGCAGGAGTCATCCTAAGGGAAAGATCATGTTGCCTGTGAGGTTTGGCGGAGAGCTGAACTATCGGACTGAGAAGATTGTGTTTGATGTAGTCGACCTCCCCTTGCCGTGCAATGGGATCCTTGGATGCCCAGCCCTGGCAAAATTCATGGCGGCATCCCACTATGCCTACAACACCCTGAAGATGCTTGGGCCAGTAGGAGTCATTTCCATCCCATTAGATGAGAAGGACGCAATCATTTGCATGTACAAGATGTACCGGGACGCAGTCACAGTAGAGGCAGCGGCAGCGGTAGTTCTCGCCAAGGAGAACAGAGGGAAGAAGAAGGATAGCAAGGACGCTGGCAAGGAATCTGGGAAGCGTACCTCTTCAGAGTATGCTGCTCCTGTTGATGACTTGCCAGAGAGTTCCAATAGCAAAAGATCCGAGGTTACTGCACCACAAGTGAAGAAGGTCCTGGCAGGGCTGGCTGGCATTGATAGTACTTTCACTATCAGCGCCACCCTCGATGACAAATAGGAAAGCGCGGTCGTTGCCTTCCTGTAGGCAAATATCGATGTGTTTGCCTGGCAAGCATCTGATATCCCCGGTGTTCCCAGGGAGGTAACCGACCACCACCTTGTTGTCTGCCCACATGCCCGACCTCTCAAGCAGAAAGTCCGGAAGCAGGCCTTGGAGAGGCAGTAGTTTATTGCAGAGGATATCAAGAAGCTTGAAGCAGCTGGTTTGGTCAGAGGAGTTATACATCCAACATGGTTAGCAAATCCAGTGGTCGTTTGGAAGGCTAACGGGAAATGGAGGCTTTGCATAGATTTCACAGATCTCAACAAGGCTTGCCCGAAGGACCCATTTCCCTTGTCGCGAATCGATCAGATTGTGGATTCCACTTCGGGTTGCGATTTGCTTTTCTTTTTGGATGCATATTATGGGTATCTCCAAATCTTCATGTCTGAGGAAGATGAAGAGAAGACCTCGTTCATCACCCCATGTGGTACGTACTGTTTTATCCGCATGCCATTCGGATTAAAGAGTGTCGGGTCTACTTTTGCAAGGGCAGTCCAGATTGGTTTCGAGCCACAGCTACACAGAAACATTGAAGCTTATATGGATGATATTGTGGTCGAGACCAAGGATAGAGCAACCCTTATCCAAGATTTGGAGGAGATGTTTGCTAATCTGCGCAAGATCAACTTGAAGCTCAACCTGGAGAAGTGTGTGTTTGGCGTTCCCTCCGGCAAGCTACTTGGGTTCTTTGTATCCCATCGGGGGATCGAAGCCAACTCCGACAAGATCAAAGCTATCGAGCAGATCCAAGTGCCAAGGACAGTCAAGGATGTGAGGTGTTTGACAGGGTGTGTTGCCGCGCTAAGAAGATTCATTTCCAAGTCTGCCAAGCGCGCCCTGCCATTCTTCAAAATCCTGAAGAAGGCAGGACCCATGAAGTGGACCCCAGAAGCATATGCGGCTTTACAAGAGTTGAAGGCCTACTTGTCCTCTGTGCCCACCTTGGTTGCTCCCAAACCACAAGAGCCGTTGCTGCTATACTTAGCGGCGACCAATCAAGTGGTTAGTGCAACCTTGGTGGCGCAACGGGAAGTAGACGCAGCGGAATGTGAGCAAGGACCGGCAGAGCCAGATAAGGATCAGGGCACAAATGAGCACGTCAGCGAGAGCAACCCCAAGGACAGGGCAAGGAAGAAAGTGGTGCAGCGCCCAGTGTACTTCGTCAGTTCCTTACTACAGGGGGCTAGATCGAGGTATTCTGGCATGCAAAAGTTAATCTTTGGCCTCATCATGGCCTCAAGAAAACTGTGCCACTACTTCCAAGCCCATGAGATCACGGTTGTCACTCGCTTCCCGTTGCAAAGGATACTCCAAAACCCTGAGGCTACCGGCAGAATAGTGGAGTGGGCTTTGGAGTTATCTAGTTTTGGCCTGAAGTTTGAGAGCACATCAATGATCCAAAAGGAGGGCGTTGGCAGAGTTTATTGCAGAATGGACGCCCTGATGAGGAAGTACCAGAAACAGTTATCCCCAGCAAGGAGGCGCCCCAAGAATGGATTATGTATTTCAATGGTGCCTTTTCCCTACAAGGTGCGGGGGCTGGCGTGCTTCTCATCGCCCCCTCCAGGGAGCACTTGAAGTACGTCCTCCAGATGCACTTTGCCCGGGAAGAGGCGACCAACAATACAGCAGATTATGAAGGGCTCCTTGTCGGGCTAAGGATTGACACGGAATTGGAAATTAAGAAGCTGATCATCTGAGGAGATTCATAGCTTGTGGTGAGACAAGTCAACAAGGATTGCTAAAGCACATTGATGGAGGCATACGTTGAGGAAGTGAGAAGATTGGAGGAGCGCTTTGACAGATTGCAAACAGAGCACATACCTCGTGCGGAAAATAGCATAGCTGATCATCTATCAAAGTGTGTTGTGCAGAAGCTTCCTGTGGAACCAGGGACTTTTGTTCTCCATCTTACTCAGCCCTCCGTATCCCAAGCGACAATGACCCAGAAAAGGAGAAATATGGACTCTGGTAAACCTCTCCCGGTAGAGCCTCCCGCTCCTGGCAGAGACCCTGCCGGAAACGACTCCTCGTAACCTGCTAGACCACACCCTCCAGCCGGGCCCATGGTCCCCGCGAACGAGGAATGTGCCCCCATAGTTGTGGAGGTGCCGCTAGTCCTCGTTGCCGAGCCCCGGGCTCCAACTTGGGCAAAGCACATAGTCCACTTCCTCCAAACCGGAGAACTTCCCGATGACCAAGATGAAGCTGAAAGAGTAGCCTGGCGGGCCAGAATGTATCAGTTTGTCGATGACACTCTATACAGAAGGAGGCTCAACGGTGTGAAATTGAAGTGCATCTGTCGGGAAGAAGGAAAGGAACTGCTGGCTGAGATACACAAAGGCATGTGCGGCTCCCACATTGGATCAAGGGCGTTGGTTGGGAAAGCATTCCGCAAGGATTCTATTGGCCCACAGCCCTCCAAGATGTTGGGGAACGCAGTAATTTCAAAAAAATTCCTACGCACACGCAAGATCATGGTGATGCATAGCAACGAGAGGGGAGAGTGTTGTCCACGTACCCTCGTAGACCGACAGCGGAAGCGTTATCACAACGCGGTTGATGTAGTCGTACGTCTTCACGATCCGACCGATCAAGTACCGAACGCACGGTACCTCCGAAGTTCTACACACGTTCAGCTCGATGACGTCCCTCGAACTCCGATCCAGCCGAGTGTTGAGGGAGAGTTTCGTCAGCACGACGGCGTGGTGACGATGATGATGTTCCACCGACGCAGGGCTTCGCCTAAGCTCCGCGATGGTATTATCGAGGTGTAATCTGGTGGAGGGGGGCACCGCACACGGCTAAAATATCGTATATCAAGTGTGTTTAGAGGTGCCCCCCTGCCCCCGTATATAAAGGAGCAAGGGGGAGGCCTGCTGCCTATGGGCGCGCCAAGGAGAGGGGGGGAGTCCTCCTCCTAGTAGGAGTAGGACTCCCCTTTCCTAGTCCTACTAGGAAAAGAAGGGGGGAAGGAAAGAGAGGGAGAGGGAGAGGGAAAGGGGGCTGCGCCCCCTTCTCCTAGTCCAACTAGGACTCCTCCTGGGAGGGGGCGCACCACCTCCTGGCTGCTGCCCTCTCTCTCCCCTCAAGGCCCACTAAGGCCCAATACTTCCCCGGGGGTTTCCGGTAACCCTCCGGCACTCCTGTTTAATCTGAAACTTCTCCGGAACACTTCCGGTGTCCGAATATAGTCGTCCAATATATCAATCTTTATGTCTCGACCATTTCGAGACTCCTCGTCATGTCCGTGATCACATCAGGGACTCTGAACAACCTTTGGTACATCAAAACATATAAACTCATAATAAAACTGTCATCGTAACTTTAAGCGTGCGGACCCTTTGGGTTCGAGAACTATGTAGACATGACCGAGACACCTCTCCGGTCAATAACCAATAGCGGGACCTGGATGCCCATATTGGCTCCCACATATTCTACGAAGATCTTTATCGGTCAGACCGCATAACAACATACGTTGTTCCCTTTGTCATCGGTATGTTACTTGCCCGAGATTCGATCGTCGGTATCTCGATACCTAGTTCAATCTCGTTACCGGCAAGTCTCTTTACTCGTTCCGTAATACATCATCCCGCAACTAACTCATTAGTCACAATGCTTGCAAGGCTTATAGTGATGTGCATTACCGAGTGGGCCCAGAGATACCTCTCCGACAATCGGAGTGACAAATCCTACTCTCGAAATACGCCAACCCAACAAGTACCTTTGGAGACACCTGTAGAGCACCTTTATAATCACCCAGTTACGTTGTGACGTTTGGTAGCACACAAAGTGTTCCTCCGGTAAACGGGAGTTGCATAATCTCATAGTCATAGGAACATGTATAAGTCATGAAGAAAGCAATAGCAACATACTAAACGATCGGGTGCTAAGCTAACGTAATGGGTCATGTCAATCACGTCATTCTCCTAATGAGGTGATCCCGTTAATCAAATGACAACTCATGTCTATGGCTAGGAAACATAACCATCTTTGATTAACGAGCTAGTCAAGCAGAGGCATACTAGTGACACTCTGTTTGTCTATGTATTCACACATGTATTATGTTTCCGGTTAATACAATTCTAGCATGAATAATAAACATTTATCATGATATAAGGAAATATATAATACTTTATTATTGCCTCTAGGGCATATTTCCTTCAGTCTCCCACTTGCACTAGAGTCAATAATCTAGATTACATAGTAATGATTTTTACACCCATGGAGTCTTGGTGCTGATCATGTTTTGCTCGTGGAAGAGGCTTAGTTAACAGATCTGCTACATTCAGATCCGTATGTATCTTGCAAATTTCTATGTCTCCCACCTGGACTAAATCCCGGATGGAATTGAAGCGTCTTCTGATGTGCTTGGTTCTCTTGTGAAATCTGGATTCCTTTGCTAAGGCAATTGCACCAGTATTATCACAAAAGATTTTCATTGGTCCCGATGTACTAGGTATGACACCTAGATCGGATATGAACTCCTTCATCCAGACTCCTTCATTCGCTGCTTCCGAAGCAGCTATGTATTCCGCTTCACACGCAGATCCCGCCACGACACTTTGCTTGGAACTGCACCAACTGACAGCTCCACCGTTCAATGTAAATACGTATCCGGTTTGCGATTTCGAATCGTCCGGATCAGTGTCAAAGCTTGCATCAACGTAACCCCTTACGATGAGCTCTTTGTCACCTCCATATACGAGAAACATATCCTTAGTCCTTTTCAGGTATTTCAGGATGTTCTTGACCGTTGTCCAGTGATCCACTCCTGGATTACTTTGGTACCTCCCTGCTAAACTTATAGCTAGGGACACATCAGGTCTGGTACACAGCATTGCATACATGATAGAGCCTATGGCTGAAGCATAGGGAACATCTTTCATTTTCTCTCTATCTTCTGCAGTGGTCGGGCATTGAGTCTTACTCAATCTCACACCTTGTAGTACAGGCAAGAACCCTTTCTTTGCTTGATCCATTTTGAACTTCTTCAAAACTTTGTCAAGGTATGTGCTTTGTGAAAGTCCAATTAAGCGTCTTGATCTATCTCTATAGATCTTAATGCCTAATATATATGCAGCTTCACCGAGGTCTTTCATTGAAAAACTCTTATTCAAGTATCCCTTTATGCTATCCAGAAATTCTATATCATTTCCAATCAGTAATATGTCATCCACATATAATATCAGAAATGCTATCGAGCTCCCACTCACTTTCTTGTAAATACAGGCTTCTCCAAAAGTCTGTATGAAACCAAATGCTTTGATCACACTATCAAAGCATTTATTCCAACTCCGAGAGGCTTGCACCAGTCCATAAATGGATCGCTGGAGCTTGCACACTTTGTTAGCTCCCTTTGGATCGACAAAACCTTCCGGTTGCATCATATACAACTCTTCTTCCAAAAATCCATTCAGGAACGCAGTTTTGACATCCATTTGCCAAATTTCATAATCATAAAATGCGGCAATTGCTAACATGATTCGGACAGACTTAAGCATCGCTACGGGTGAGAAGGTCTCATCGTAGTCAATTCCTTGAACTTGTCGAAAACCTTTCACAACAAGTCGAGCTTTATAGACAGTAACATTACCATCAGCGTCAGTCTTCTTCTTGAAGATCCATTTATTTTCAATGGCTTGCCGACCATCGGGCAAGTCAACCAAAGTCCATACTTTGTTCTCATACATGGATCCCATCTCGGATTTCATGGCTTCAAGCCATTTTGCGGAATCTGGGCTCACCATCGCTTCTTCATAGTTCGTAGGTTCGCCATGGTCTAGTAACATGACCTCTAGAACAGGATAACCGTACCACTCTGGTGCGGATCTTGATCTAGTTGACCTACGAAGTTCAGTAATAACTTGATCTGAAGTTTCATGATCATTATCATTAACTTCCTCACTACTTGGTGTAGGTGTCGCAGAAACTGATCTCTGCGATGATCTACTTTCCAATAAGGGAGCAGGTACAGTTACCTCATCAAGTTCTACTTTCCTCCCACTCACATCTTTCGAGAGAAACTCCTTCTCTAGAAAGGATCCATTTCTAGCAACAAATATCTTGCCTTCGGATCTGTGATAGAAGGTGTACCCAACGGTCTCCTTTGGGTATCATATGAAGACACATTTCTCCGATTTAGGCTCGAGCTTATCAGGTTGAAGTTTCTTCACATAAGCATCGCAGCCCCAAACTTTAAGATACGACAACTTTGGTTTCTTGCCAAACCATAGTTCAAAAGGCGTCGTCTCAACGGATTTCGATGGTGTCCTATTTAGAGTGAATGCAGCCGTCTCTAAAGCATAACCCCAAAATGATAGCGGTAAATCAGTAAGAGACATCATAGTTCGCACCATATCTAATAAAGTACGATTACGACGTTCAGACACACCATTACGCTGTGGTGTTCCGGGTGGCGTGAGTTGCGAAACTATTCCGCATTGTTTCAAATGTAGACCAAACTCGTAACTCAAATATTCCCCTCCACGATCAGATCGTAGGAATTTTATTTTCTTGTTACGATGATTTTCCACTTCACTCTGAAATTCTTTGAACTTTTCAAATGTTTCAGACTTATGTTTCATTAAGTAGATATACCCATATCTGCTCAAATCATCTGTGAAGGTGAGAAAATAACGATATCCGCCACGAGCTTCAATATTCATCGGGCCACATACATCTGTATGTATGATTTCCAACAAATCTGTTGCTCTCTCCATAGTTCCGGAGAACGGTGTTTTAGTCATCTTGCCCATAAGGCACGGTTCGCAAGTACCAAGTGATTCAAAATCAAGTGATTCCAAAATTCCATCAGTATGGAGTTTCTTCATGCGCTTTACACCGATATGACCCAAACGGCAGTGCCACAAATAAGTTGCACTGTCATTATTAACTCTGCATCTTTTGGCTTCAACATTATGAATATGTGTATCACTACTATCGAGATTCATTAAAAATAGACCACTCTTCAAGGGTGCATGACCATAAAAGATATTATTCATATAAATAGAACAACCATTATTCTCTGATTTAAATGAATAACCGTCTCGCATTAAACAAGATCCAGATATAATGTTCATGCTCAACGCTGGCACCAAATAACAATTATTTAGGTCTAAAACTAATCCCGAAGTAGATGTAGAGGTAGTGTGCCGACGGCGATCACATCGACTTTGGAACCATTTCCCACGCGCATCGTCACCTCGTCCTTAGCCAAACTTCGCTTAATCCGTAGCCCCTGTTTCGAGTTGCAAATATTAGCAACAGAACCAGTATCAAATACCCAGGTGCTACTGCGAATATTAGAAAGGTACACATCAATAACATGTATATCACATATACCTTTGTTAACCTTGCCATCCTTCTTATCCGCCAAATACTTGGGGCAGTTCCGCTTCCAGTGGCCAGTCTGCTTACAGTAGAAGCACTCAGTTTCAGGCTTAGGTCCAGACTTGGATTTCTTCTCCTGAACAGCAACTTGCTTGTTATTCTTCTTGAAGTTCCCTTTCTTCTTCCCTTTTCCCTTTTTCTTGAAACTAGTGGTTTTACTGACCATCAACACTTGATGCTCCTTTTTGATTTCTACCTCCGCTGCCTTTAGCATTGCGAAGAGCTCGGGAATCGTCTTATTCATCCCTTGCATGTTATAGTTCATCACGAAGCTCTTGTAGCTTGGTGGCAGTGATTGAAGAATTCTGTCAATGACGCAATCATCCGGAAGTTGAACTCCCAGTTGAATTAAGTGATTATTATACCCAGACATTCTGAGTATATGCTCACTGACAGAACTATTCTCTTCCATCTTACAGCTATAGAACTTATTGGAGACTTCATATCTCTCAATCCGGGCATTTGCTTGAAATATTAACTTCAACTCCTGGAACATCTCATATGCTCCATGACATTCAAAACGTCGTTGAAGTCCCGGTTCTAAGCCGTAAAGCATGGCACACTGAACTATTGAGTAGTCATCAGCTTTGCTTTGCCAGACGTTCATAACTTCTGGCGTAGCTCTTGCAGGAGGCCTGGCACCTAGCGGTGCTTCCAGGACGTAATTCTTCTGTGCAGCAATGAGGATAATCCTCAAGTTACGGACCCAGTCCGTGTAATTGCTACCATTATCTTTCAACTTAGCTTTCTCAAGGAACGCATTAAAATTCAACGGCACAACAGCACGGGCCATATATCTACAATTAACATAGACAAGCAAGATACTATTAGGTACTAAGTTCATGATAAATTTAAGTTCAATTAATCATATTACTTAAGAACTCCCACTTAGATAGACATCTCTCTAATCATCTAAGTGATTACGTGATCCAAAGCAACTAAACCATGTCCGATTAACACGTGAGATGGCGTAGTTTCAATGGTGAACATCACTATGTTGATCATATCTACTATATGATTCACGCTCGACCTTTCGGTCTCTGTGTTCCGAGGCCATATCTGTACATATGCTAGGCTCGTCAAGTTTAACCTGAGTATTCCGCGTGTGCAACTGTTTTGCACCCGTTGTATTTGAACGTAGAGCCTATCACACCCGATTAACACGTGGTGTCTCAGCACGAAGAACTTTTGCAACGGTGCATACTCAGGGAGAACACTTTTATCTTGAAATTTTAGTGAGAGATCATCTTATAATGCTACCGTCAATCAAAGCAAGATAAGATGCATAAAGGATTAACATCACATGCAATCAATATAAGTGATATGATATGGCCATCATCATCTTGTGCTTGTGATCTCCATCTCCGAAGCACCATGCTTGTGATCTCCATCACCGAAGCACCGTCATGATCACCATCGTCACCGGCTCGACACCTTGATCTCCATCGTAGCATCGTTGTTGTCTCGCCAACTTATTGCTTTTACGACTATCGCTACCGCTTAGTGATAAAGTAAAACTATTACATGGCGATTGCATCTCATACAATAAAGCGACAACCATATGGCTCCTGCCAGTTGCCGATAATTTGATTACAAAACATGATCATCTCATACAACACATTATATCACATCATGTCTTGACCATATCACATCACAACATGCCCTGCAAAAACAAGTTAGACGTCCTCTACTTTGTTGTTGCAAGTTTTACGTGGCTGCTACGGGCTTAGCAAGAACCGTTCTTACCTACGCATCAAAACCACAACGATAGTTTGTCAAGTTAGTGCTGTTTTAACCTTCGCAAGGACCGGGCGTAGCCACACTCGGTTCAACTAAAGTGAGAGAGACAGACACCCGCCAGTCACCTTTAAGCAACGAGTGCTCCGAACGGTGAAACCAGTCTCGCGTAAGCGTACGCGTAATGTCGGTCCGGGCCGATTCATCTCACAATACCGCTGAACCAAAGTATGACATGCTGGTAAGCAGTATGACTTATATCGCCCACAACTCACTTGTGTTCTACTCGTGCATAGCATCAACGCATAAAACCAGGCTCGGATGCCACTGTTGGGGAACGCAGTAATTTCAAAAAAATTCCTACGCACACGCAAGATCATGGTGATGCATAGCAACGAGAGGGGAGAGTGTTGTCCACGTACCCTCGTAGACCGACAGCGGAAGCGTTGTCACAACACGGTTGATGTAGTCGTACGTCTTCACGATCTGACCGATCAAGTACCGAACGCACGGTACCTCCGAAGTTCTACACACGTTCAGCTCGATGACGTCCCTCGAACTCCGATCTAGCCGAGTGTTGAGGGAGAGTTTCGTCAGCACGACGGCGTGGTGATGATGATGATGTTCCACCGACGCAGGGCTTCGCCTAAGCTCCGCGACAGTATTATCGAGGTGTAATCTGGTGGAGGGGGGCACCGCACACGGCTAAAATATCGTATATCAAGTGTGTTTAGAGGTGCCCCCCTGCCCCCGTATATAAAGGAGCAAGGGGGAGGCCGGCTGCCTATGGGCGCGCCAAGGAGAGGGGGGGAGTTCTCCTCCTAGTAGGAGTAGGACTCCCCTTTCCTAGTCCTACTAGGAAAAGAAGGGGGAAGGAAAGAGAGGGAGAGGGAGAGGGAAAGGGGGCTGCGCCCCCCTCTCCTAGTCCAACTAGGACTCCTCCTGGGAGGGGGCGCACCACCTCCTGGCTGCTGCCCTCTCTCTCCCCTCAAGGCCCACTAAGGCCCAATACTTCCCCGGGGGTTTCCGGTAACCCTCCGGCACTCCGGTTTAATCCGAAACTTCTCCGGAACACTTCTGGTGTCCGAATATAGTCGTCCAATATATCAATCTTTACGTCTCGACCATTTCGAGACTCCTCGTCATGTCCGTGATCACATCCGGGACTCCGAACAACCTTCGGTACATCAAAACATATAAACTCATAATAAAACTGTCATCGTAACTTTAAGCGTGCGGACCTTTGGGTTCGAGAACTATGTAGACATGACCGAGACACCTCTCCGGTCAATAACCAATAGCGGGACCTGGATGCCCATATTGGCTCCCACATATTCTATGAAGATCTTTATCGGTCAGACCGCATAACAACATACGTTGTTCCCTTTGTCATCGGTATGTTACTTGCCCGAGATTCGATCGTCGGTATCTCGATACCTAGTTCAATCTCGTTACCGGCAAGTCTCTTTACTCGTTCCATAATACATCATCCCGCAACTAACTCATTAGTCACAATGCTTGCAAGGCTTATAGTGATGTGCATTACCGAGTGGGCCCAGAGATACCTCTCCGACAATCGGAGTGACAAATCCTACTCTCGAAATACGCCAACCCAACAAGTACCTTTGGAGACACCTGTAGAGCACCTTTATAATCACCCAGTTACGTTGTGACGTTTGGTAGCACACAAAGTGTTCCTCTGGTAAACGGGAGTTGCATAATCTCATAGTCATAGGAACATGTATAAGTCATGAAGAAAGCAATAGCAACATACTAAACGATCGGGTGCTAAGCTAACGTAATGGGTCATGTCAATCACGTCATTCTCCTAATGAGGTGATCCCGTTAATCAAATGACAACTCATGTCTATGGCTAGGAAACATAACCATCTTTGATTAACGAGCTAGTCAAGCAGAGGCATACTAGTGACACTCTGTTTGTCTATGTATTCACACATGTATTATGTTTCCGGTTAATACAATTCTAGCATGAATAATAAACATTTATCATGATATAAGGAAATATATAATACTTTATTATTGCCTCTAGGGCATATTTCCTTCACAAGATGCGGTTGAGCTAGTCACCAAATGTGGAGCCTGCCAGTTCCATTCCAAGAACATCCACCTGCCTACCCAAGCTCTTCAGACAATCCGTTTATCATGGTCATTTTTGGTCTGGGGGCTCGATATCCTCGGCCCTTTCCCCGAGCAGTCGGGGGCTTTGAATTCTTGTTCGTCGATATCGACAAGTTTACAAAGTGGTCAGAAGTAGCTGTCGTGAGAAAGGTGACTGCTCAGTCAGCTATCAATTTCTTGAAAGAATTGGTGTGTCGTTTTGGAGTCCCGACAAGGACCATTACCGACAACGGCACCCAGTTCACGAGCCGCGCCTTCATGCAATATGTTCATACCCTCGGAAGCAAGATCTCATTTGCCTCTATCGCACATCCCAGAAGCAATGGGCAAGCTGAGAGGGCGAACGTTGAAGTGCTGTAGGGACTCAAGCCAAGAACCTTTGATACGCTGCAGAAGCACGGCAGGCGGTGGATCGATGAGTTGTCGGTAGTTCTCTGATCCCTCAGAACGACACCTAACGAGCTACCGGGCAGACTCCCTTCTCCCTAGTCTATGGGGCAGAAGCAGGTATCCCCACGGAACTCATTTACGGGTTGCCTCGAGTGCTTGCCTATGATGAAGTAGCGCAAGATCAGCACCGGCATGACGACGATGTGCTACTTGAGGAGAACCGTCTCCGGGATGCTACGCGTGTTGCACGCTATCAGCAAGCCATGCATTGTTATCATAGCCACAGGGTTCATGCTGGGTGTTCTGAGGAAGGCGACCTTGTCCTTAGGCGCGTTCAGTCCGCCAAGGGTACAAACAAGTTGACGGCAAAGTGGGAAGGCCCTTACCGGGTAGTATGAGTCACCAGACCTGGCGCTGTCCGTTTGGAAACCGGAGATGGCATTCAATTGCAAAACTCATGGAATATTGAGCATCTCCACAAGTTCTATCCGTAAGGCACGGCTATCGGGCCCTGCCCGGCAGCCACCCTTTTGTACAGGCCTTGCCTCAGTTGCATGTAACCCCTTGTATAAAGCCAGGCGATGACCCTGAGCAACAGAGAAATAAACGAAGCGCTGGGGGGGCCAACCAAGTTGCATGCATGCATGAGCATTCCAAGAGCATTAAGCATTTCATAAGCATTTGCATATGCATATAGATAGGATCGCATCTTGCATCATTCCCATCTGCATGAGGCTGCAGGTTCCTGCCGTGGACTTGGCCTCTACAAGGAGTTGGGGAGATGGACCAACACTGCGATCTCTGGCAAGCCAAACAGATAAGTTCTACCTCTTGTCCATAAGCGTTCTGTAAGCTAGAACTTCTGCATGAGAAAACCTCGCCACCCTTTGAAACTTAGGTGCTCCCATCCTTGGCTCGAACGTTGCTTTGGCCAGGATGGTCGCAGTGGCCTTTGGTGAGAAGAGGTTGGTGGGGGGCTGGTCCCTTCATTTTTTGCCCGGTAGGCTTAGTTCTCCGACAAACTATCAAAAGGTGTCGGAGTAAATGGCCACGGGTAGCCTAACCGACTGCCCCTGGTTCTTCTGAAAAAATTATCAGGCCTTCGGGCCTCCAAGCACTCCAAGCATTGGGCCGCCTTCCCTGGCCGGCTACCTCTGAAGCCGACTCCCGGAAGGCGACCCAGCCTCAGCAACCCCTCCCCGGGACGACTACGGGGTAACCGACTCCAAGAAGCCGGCCAAGAAGAATGCCGACTCCAAGAAGCCGGCCGAGACCACAACCACCAAAGCTACACCCACATAACGGTGACAGGACGGGGTGTGGCCACAGTGCGGCCCACTACCCCCGAGGCCCGAGGCAGGCATGGCCACAGGAGGCCGTACGGGATGACCGTCTCCTGTTCGGCGCGGCACTGTAGCCATGCCAGCCTCAACGTCATCCACGACCGACTCCTGTACGGCCCGCAGGCGCCGGGCCCCTTCCGCCAGAGAGAGGCGCGGAGGTGGCCCGGCCTCCCCCAGTCCACCGAGGGTGTAGCCGGCCCCCAGAAGCCGGCTACCCCCCCTTCCTCGAAGCAGGAGCCCCATTAAGGAGACAAGACGAGGTAAGGCTACAGTGAGAGCCCCCGAGGCGGCCCACTGTAGCCACGCTTACCTCGACAAAGCCCGCGTCATCAGAGGCGAGGCTACAGTAAGCAGCTGCCGACAAGACCCTAGGCGGTGGGGCCGGCCTGTCGACCAAGAAGCCGGCAGTCGGCGGGACCCACCAGTCGGCGGGACCCAACAGCCGGCGGAGAAGCCGGCGAGCGTAGACACTGACGGCTGCGACTAGTGCCCAGTCGGATTACCATTGTACCCCCGGGGGGTAGGCCTATATAAGCCCCCGGAGCACCCATGCAAGGGGTGAGCTTCTGAACACAACACACACACCATAGAGATAGAGAGAAGCAAGAGCTAGCCTTGTTCTTCTTCTCCCTTGAACCCAACAGCTCTAGGAGCGATTGTAGCCACCTTTCCTTGATCTAGTGATCATGCGGAGACCCCGCAGAGCAGGACTAGGGGTGTTATCTCCTCGGAGAGCCCCGAACCTGGGTAAGATCCGCCGGCGCGCATGTCTTCGCCTCATCCCGTTTCCAGGCACCGACGATGTCTTATTGGCACCCACAATGATAAGCCACCCGTTGGCATATGTCGCACCAACCACCCGACATTTGGCACCCACCATGGGGCCAGCTGCACCGTCGTCCGGAGACCTGTTCTGGACGGGAACCCTCTTCCTCCCCCGCGAGCGCAGCCAGCCTGCTGCGCCCGATGGCGTTTGCCTCGACGCGCCGCAAGGCGTCGACGACGCCTGCGCAGCGAGCTGCATCGCCGATCTGCTCGGCGAGACTCGCATCTCCGACAAGCCAGCGTCCGACGCAGGCACCGACTACCCCGAGAACCGCCTCGACCAGCTTCACGTCTCCAGCAAGCCTGCTGCTGACATGGAGTCGGTCGGCTCCACCGACCCGATGCTCATCGACTCCGACACAGCATCGCTTGACGCCTACCCCTCCGACGTGGTGGTCTTCGACGACCCCCTCCCTCGAGCTGACAGCAGCAGCAGCGCTGTTACCGAAGTGCTGGTCATCAGCCACATCGCCAACTCGGGCGAGAATGCCCACGACGCCATGCAAGCGGCAATGCACGACCTCTCCGTCCCCATCCCAGCCGACGCCGACGCCGAGACCCTGGAGGCACGCCACCTTTCCCTCATCACGGAGGGCCAGAAGATAGCCTCCATGAGACGCCTCACCGAGGCCCACCAGCGCGAAGTCGACCGCGCCGCCTTCGGTACGCCGATGCCTAGCGGCCCGAGCCGAGCCGGCTTCGTCCAGAAGCGCGGCGCGGCCGTCGCCAGCATGCTGGGGGCAGATCGCCCTGTCTACGCCACCCCGCTCGAGAATCTGCGAGCCGCTCAGGCGGCTGCAGAAGAGCTCAATGGGCTGGGAGCCGATGAGCTCCCCTACATGGCAAGACGGATCCAGCAGTTGATCGACGCGGCTGCAGAACGGCACGAAGCCGGCGCCCGTGCCGATAGTCATCCCCCGCGCCGGGAGCACGCCGCGACGTCCCGCTCGCCGACTGCGAGCGGCGCGCGCCAGAAGAAAGACAAGGAGCCGGCTGCCAGCCGCAGCCGGACTCGCATTACCATCGAGCGCGACGCGGAAGGCCGCCCTCGAGCGGTTGAACACCAAGGAAATCTGCCTCCTCCCCCGCCTCAAAGAGAAAGACGCCTCACTCCGCCGCCTATCACACACCCGACTCTTGGCGACCGACTCGGCCGCCAAGAAGGAGTCGGCGAGAACGACGCCCGCCACAGGATCGACCGCCTTGCTCGATCCTTGGCGTTAGAAGAAGAAGACGATTTCGGCCCGCCATGCTTTGGCCCCCGCATCCGCGACGAGCCCTTACCCAAAGGGTTCTCGCTCCCCAGAGACACGCCCAAGTACAACGGCTCGGTGAAGCCGGAAGATTGGCTCATCGACTACTCCACGGCCGTCAGCATAGCCAACGGCAATCGGCGCGTCGCCGTGAAGTACGTCCCCCTCATGCTGCAAGGCACGGCGCGCACATGGCTCAACAGCCTCAAGCCCTACAGCATCAACAGTTGGATGGACTTCACCGAAGTCTTCGTCCGCAACTTCACCAGCACCTACAAGCGGCCTCCCAAGCCTCGCCAGCTCTCCCTCTGCGTCCAAGGGCCCAACGAGTCGACCCGCGACTACCTCACGCGATGGGCCGAGCTCCGCAACTCCTGCGAGGGGGTGCACGAGGTCCAGGCCATCGAGTACTTCACCGCCGGGTGCCGAGAGGGCACCCTCCTCAAGCACCGACTCCTCTGCGACGAGCCGGCTACCCTCGATGAGTTGCTGGTCATCACGGACAAGTACGCCACAGCTGACTCCTCAATGAAGACGGAGCTCCGAGTGGACGCCTCGGGGAAAGTGATTGCTCCGGCTCCTAAGACGCCGGCTGGCGACCCTAATCGGCGCCCCTACCAGAACGACCACAAGCGCAAGGCCCCCATGCCGACTTCCTCCAGTCGGCAGGTGGCCACAGTTGAAGACGAGCAGCCCGAAGAACGGCCCGCTCCCAAGAAGAAGGGTGGAAGGCCGGCTTGGCAGCCGTCTTTCTCCTACGAATAAGCTCTCGACGCCCCCTGCAAGTTCCACAGCGGCGCGAAGCCGTCCAACCACACAATCCGGAAATGCCACTGGCTCACCCGCATCACCAAGGGCGAGGGGATGTTGCCGCCTCCGCCTCCCGGCCCGCCACCTCCAGCCCCCCAGCAGCCGGTGGCTCGGCCGGCAGTCGGCGCCATCCAAGACGAATTTCCCGAAGAGCACGCCGCCTACGTCGTCTTCACCAGTCAAGCCGACGACAAGCGCAGCCGACGCCGATAGCATCAAGAAGTGAATGCAGTCGCCACTAACACTCCTGAGTTCATGCACTGGTCAGAAAAACCAATCAGCTGGAGCCAGGCCGACCACCCAGAGGTAATGCCTTCGCCTGGCTCCTATGCAATGGTCTTGGACGTCACCCTCGCGACGGAGAGGCGAGCTGCCAGATTTTCCCGCGTCCTGATAGACGGCGGAAGCAGTATCAACATATTGTACCGCGATACCATGGAGAAGCTGAACGTCAAAGCGAAGCAGCTCATGCCGAGCCGCACCGTCTTCCATGGTATCGTCCCTGGCCTGTCTTGCTCCCCAATCGGCAAGATCAAAATGGATGTTCTCTTCGGAGACAAAGATCATTTTCGCCGAGAAGCAATATGGTTCGAGGTACTGGATTTGGAGAGCCCCTATCATGCACTGCTCGGCCGACCTGCCCTGGCCAAGTTCATGGCTGTGCCCCACTACGCCTACCTGAAGATGAAGATGCCGAGCTCGAAGAGGATCATCACGGTAGCCGGCGACTACAAGAAGTCCATCGAGTGCGCCATGGCCAGTAGCCGGCTGGCCGAGTCCCTCGTGGTGGCAGAAGAGAAAAAGATGTTGGAACGGGTTGTGGCCATGGCCGGCAAGCAGCCGGCCTTGTCCCCCAACCCCAAGGATTGTGATGCGCAGGGCTCCTTCCAGCCTGCCAAAGAGACGAAGAAGATACCTCTGGACCCGGAGAACCCGGAGAGGTTCGCTGTCATTGGGGCGAACTTGGACAGTAAATAGGAAGGCGAGCTCGTCGACTTCCTCCGTGAGAATCGAGACATCTTTGCATGGTCCCCAAAGGACATGCCGGGTGTCCCGAAGGATTTCGCCGAGCACAAATTACCTGTCCGAGCTGATGCGAAGCCGGTCAAGCAGCCCCTCCGCCGACTGTCAGAAGAGAAGCGAAGAATTGTGGGAGAAGAGATAGCCCGGCTCCTTGCCACAGGCTTTATCATGGAAGTGTTCTTTCCAGAGTGGCTTGCCAACCCAGTTCTGGTTCTGAAGAAGAATAACAAGTGGCGTATGTGTATAGACTACACCAGTCTGAACAAGGCCTGCCCAAAGGATTCGTTTGCTCTGCCACGGATTGACCAAGTGATAGACTCCACAGCCGGATGCGAGCTGTTAAGTTTTTTGGATGCGTACTCAGGGTACCATCAGATCAAGTTGGACCCAGCTGACCGCCTGAAGACTGCTTTCATCACACCCTTTGGAGCTTTCTGCTACCTGACTATGACATTCGGCTTGAGGAATGCTGGTGCCACTTTTCAGCGTTGCATGCAGAAATGCCTCTTGAAACAACTCGGCAGAAATGCCCACGTCTATGTAGATGACATTGTGGTGAAGACAGAGAAGCGCGGTACCTTGCTGGAAGACCTGAAAGAAACATTCGCCAACTTGCGTCGATTCCAAATCAAGCTCAACCCCGAGAAGTGCGTGTTCGGAGTGCCAGCCGGCCAGCTGCTGGGCTTCCTGGTCTCCGAACGCGGCATCGAATGCAACCCTGTCAAGATCAAGGCCATCGAGAGGATGGAGATTCCTACCAAACTGCGAGATGTGCAGAAATTCACTGGCTGCTTAGCCTCCCTGAATCGTTTTATCAGCCGACTAGGAGAGAAGGCTCTCCCCCTGTACCGACTCATGAAGAAGTCCACTCACTTCGAGTGGAACGACCAAGCCGACCAAGCCTTCCATGAGTTGAAGAAAATGTTGACCACTCCGCCTGTCCTGGCGGCGCCGACTGAGAAGGAGCCCATGCTCCTCTACATCGCCGCGACTAGCCGAGTCGTCAGCACTGTTGTTGTGGTCCAGCGCCCGGAGGAAGGCCGAGCCCAGCTAGTCCAGAGGCCGGTGTACTATCTCAGCGAAGTGCTATCCAGCTCAAAGCAAAACTACCCGCACTACCAGAAGATGTGCTATGGGGTGTACTTCGCTGGCAAGAAACTGAAGCCCTACTTCCAAGAGCACCCCATCACGGTCGTATGCACTGCCCCGCTCGCCGAGATCATAGGCAGCCGGGATGCATCCGGCCGGGTGGCAAAATGGGCCATTGCACTGGCGCCCTACACAATCTTCTACCAACCCCGCACCGCCATCAAGTCGCAAGCATTGGCCGACTTCCTCGTCGACTGGGCCGAGACCCAGTACCTACCGCCGGCTCCCGACTCTACCCATTGGCGGATGCACTTTGACGGGTCCAAGATGCGCACCGGCTTGGGAGCCGGCATCGTCCTCACCTCTCCCAAAGGCGACAAGCTCAAGTACACGCTGCAGATCCACTTCACCGCCTCCAACAACGTGGCCGAGTACGAGGCGCTCGTACACGGGCTCCGGCTAGCCAAAGAGCTTGGCATACGCCGGATCCTGTGCTACGGCGACTCAGACTTGGTGGTCCAGCAATCGTCTGGCGACTGGGACGCCAAGGACGCGAACATGGCGAGTTATCGATTCCTCGTCCAGCAGATCAGCGGATACTTCGAGGGGTGCGAGTTCCTCCACGTGCCAAGGGCCGACAACGACCAAGCAGATGCCCTAGCACGGATTGGCTCCACCCGACAAGCCATACCGACTGGCGTCTCCCTCCAGCGCCTCCTCAAGTCGTCCATCAAGCCGTCTCCAGAGTCGGATTCCATCTTCGTACCACCTGCGCCAGATACAGCCGGATCCGACTGGAGAAACCCCGCAGGCGGCACGGGGACTTCGACAACTGGCCCGGGGACTGCCGTAGTCGCACCCGGCCCGGGGACTTCAGAACCCGGCTCGGGGACTGCAGCAGTCGGCCCGGGGACTACAACGACACAAGAAGCAGTGGCCGACTCACCCAGCCCACCCACCCGAGTCATGGTGGCTACATTAACAGAAGAAGAAGTCACAGCTCCCTCATGGGCCCAGCCCATCCTCAAGTTCCTAGTCAGCAGAGAGCTGCCGGCTGATGATATCTCAGCAAGACTAGTGCAACGACGAGCCGCAGCATATACAATAATCAACAGAGAGCTTGTGAAGCGCAGCGTCACTGGAGTCTTCCAGCGTTGTGTCGAGCCAGAAAAAGGAGTGGCAATCCTCAAAGACATCCACCAAGGCGAATGCGGCCACCACGCAGCCTCAAGATCACTTGTGGCCAAGGCTTTCCGCCATGGTTTCTTCTGGCCGACTGCCTTGGAGAATGCTAAAGAAATAGTCAAGAGCTGCAGAGGATGCCAAGTTTTTAGTTCCAAGCAACACCTGCCGGCTTCTGCACTCAAGACCATTCCCCTCACCTGGCCTTTTGCCGTCTGGGGACTGGACATGGTGGGCCCTTTCAAGACAGCCCGCGGCGGCTTGACGCATCTACTTGTCACTGTGGACAAGTTCACAAAGTGGATCGAAGCAAAGCCGATCAAAAAGCTGAATGGGCCGACTGCCGTGACATTCATCACCGACATCACTACTCGGTACGGCGTGCCGCACAGCATCATCACCGACAACGGCACGAACTTCGCCAAAGGAGCACTGGCACGTTTCTGCGCGACGCAGGGCATCCGACTGGACTTAGCGTCCGTTGCCCACCCGCAGTCAAACGGCCAGGTCGAGCGAGCAAATGGACTCATCCTCTCCGGCATCAAGCCCCGACTGGTTGTACCACTGGAGTGATCGGCCGGCTACTGGCTCGAAGAGCTGCCGGCTGTCCTCTGGAGCCTGCGCACTACACCCAACAAGTCAACCGGCTTCACTCCATTTTTCCTCGTGTACGGTGCCGAGGCTGTCATCCCAACAGACATCGAGTTTGACTCGCCTCGGATCACCATGTACACGGAGGAGGAGGCCAAAGAAGCAAGAGAAGACGGCGTGGACCTACTGGAAGAAGGCCGGCTGCTAGCACTCAGCCGGTCCGCCATCTACCAGCAAGGGCTGCGTCGCTACTACAACCGCAAGGTCAAGCCAAGATCCTTCCAAGAGGGCGACCTTGTGCTCCGGCTGATCCAGCGAACAGCCGGCCAGCACAAGCTCTCGGCCCCTTGGGAAGGCCCCTTCGTCGTCAGCAAGGCACTCGGCAACGACTCCTACTACTTGGTCGACGCGCAAAAACCAAGAGCACGCAAGAGAGACGACTCCGGCAAGGAGTCAGAGTGACCATGGAACGCAAACCTCCTGAGACGATTTTACAGTTGAAAGCAGTATGTATCATGCTACCCTTTTTTATTAAGTACAAACCAACAGGCTGGCAACAGACATAAGTTCGAATACACCCAGTGGGTGGAATTGTGCAGACTTAACCAAACATTGTTCCAAAAGTAACAAGACAGGAAAACAAAAGATGGCAGACTAGGGCGCAGCGCGGAGGCCGAGCTGGTCGGTGGAGACAGCCCCGCCGGCTGAAGGAGTGGCCGCCTAGCGGGTCTCGGCTTGACCACCACCAGCGGCAGGCGACGCACTCGCTCGCGACGTAGTGCTGGAGGTACGGTCAGGCTGAGGCTGGCCGGCTGCCCCACCAGCCGGCTCGGCGTCTTCACCCTCCTCCTCCTCCTCTTCGCCCTCGTCGCTGGAGTCGATCTCCTCCGCCGAGTCCTCACCGTCTGCCGGGTTCAGCCCGAACCACTCCTCCGGTTGGGCGACACCGTTGTCATCTACCTCGGGGGCGAAGACGCTGGTGTCGGTGTAATCGGCGATCGCCGAAGCCCGCCGGATGATAGCCGGCCACGCCGGCTCCAGCTCTGTGTCGGCTTGCTGCCGCCAGGTAGCCAGCTGATCCAGGCTCAGGCCGGGATACCAGGCCTTGACGAACTCCAGCGCCCGCCTGGCGCCGGAGCGAGCCGCCGAGGCCTTCCAAGCCTCGAAGCGGCCGACTGCCACCTCCAGCCAGTCGGCAGTCCGACTGGGGGTGCGAGGAACCACTTGGCCGGGCCAGAGGGCGGCCAAGACTTGCGCCCCGGCGTGCTGAAGCCGACGGAGCAGTCGGTGAGCCGGCTGGATGCGGGCCTGGATCGCCAGGAGCTGCTCCTCCAGCGAGCGGCCGGCGGTTGGCGAGATCTCAAAGCCAGCCTGCCTTCGCGCTTGGCGACGGGCCTCGATGGTCTGGTTGGCGACAGTAGAATAGCCAGGGAAATATTCTGCGCAAGAAAGAAGAAGAAAAGGAGAAAAGAGCACCAAATCAGAAAAAGAGCCAAAGTGGCAGATGGCAAGAAAGGACGAAGAGGTAGGCGGCTTACCGTCAACCAGATCTTCGATCTGGCCATAGCCAGAGACCAGAGTCTGCATGGCCTCAGCCCAGCCAGCCGCCTCCGTCTCGTACTCGGCCTGGAGGGCGGCTTCGCGGTCCTGCACCACCTTCAGGGCCGCCTTGTGGCCTTCCTCCTGGTCGGCCAGCTTCTTGACCAGGCGGTCGCGCTCCTGCACCAAGGCGGCGAGCTCGGCATCCTTGGCACGAAGGGCAGTCTGAGACTCTCCCAGCTGTGCCCTCAGACTGGCGTTGGCCACTGCAGGGACGGCAGAAAAAGAAAGAACAGTAAGAAGAAGTCGTCAAGGAAGATCCGACCCGACTGCTCAGCAGTCGGCCCGAATCTCGGGGACTACACCCAGTGGGTGCGCTGACGTGCCCCCACATGAGATAAAGAACAAAGCACGTACCTCGGCTCTCAGTAAGGTCGGCGGTCTTCTGAGTCAGCTCCCGAGCCTGGGAGTTGAAGGTGGCCGCTCGAAGGTTGTGGTAGTCCTGCAAGATGGACAGAAGATCGAAGTAAGAACAAGAATAGCAAAGGCAAATCCACCAAGAAGTTCCAAGCCGCCTGCTCAGCAGCCGACTCGGAACTCGGGGACTACACCCAGTGGGTGCGCTGACGCGCCCCCACGAAAGAAATCGAGATCAAGAAGAAGCAAGATGGGAATACTAACCCAGATGGCCGCCCGCGTCGCAAGGAACTCGTCGGTGAACTGCCTCAGCGCCGCAGCTTGGCCCTGGAGCCGGGTCCGGACGTCCTGTGCAGCCACGTTCACCACGGCCGTCCCTCCGCCTGGCGTCCACCCCGAGGTAGAGTTGGCCGCCTCCGCATCCCGGGCCGACGAGCTGGAGCCCACGGCCGGCTGCGGCTCTGACGCGGCCTTCTGTGGCTCCAACGCGGCCTTCCCCGCACGCCGGCTCGACGGAATCCGGACCGCCATCTCAGCCCTCGCGGCCGGCTCGCCCCCCGCCGACTGTGCAGGCGGCGGATCAGGCTGGCCGCCTTGAGCCGCCCCAGTTGGCGGGGTCGGCACTGGCGCCCTCTCCAGGATGATGACGTCGTCGCTTCCCCCCAGCCCTGGCTGGTCGCCACTGGCTCCCTCTGGCGAGGGCTCCATGTCCCCAGGCGCCATGACGCGCAGCGGGGTGACCATCAAAACCTCCCCCGCCACCGCCGCGGCCGCAGCCTCTGCTTGGGCCCTGGCTGTGGCATCGGCGAGTGCCTTCGCCGCCTCCTCCTCCCGTGCCGCCTGGGCGGCGGCCGCCCTCCATGCCTCCGCCTCCCGCGCCTCTCGCTCCACCCGCGCCTGCCGCGCGTTCCTTTCTGTCGCCTCCTGAAGGTCGGCACGGGGGTCCACGTGGCGGGTGGTGCTCCCAGAGCCCCTCGGCGACTCAACGACGGAGGCGGCAGCCGCCCGCTCAAGCGACAGCGGAGCTCTGATCGTTGGAGAAAAAGACAAGGGTTCAGGAACCACCAGAGAAAAGAAAGAAAAAGGGTATACGAAAGAAAGTGAACTTACGCCGACACGGTCTGCGGTTGCTTCACCGTCTTGCGGAAGCGAGCCGCCTTCGCGGCCGCCTCCTCCCGCCTGGTGGCTGCCGCCCCGCCCCTGGGTTTCTTCGTCCGGCTACCGAACAAATCCTGGGCGGCGCGACGCTTTTGACCTGCGCCCCGAGCAGGCGGTGCAGCGGAGGAACCCGCGCCGCGTCCAGACGCCGGCTGGCGGCGCGGGGCGACTTCGGCCTCATCGTCGTCCGGCCAGTCGTCGAAGGTGACTCCGAGCCCAGAGCCGCCTACTTCGCCGCCGGCTTGGCCACCGCCCGGCTCGATGTTGTCGTCCATACCGGCCGCCCCCAAGTCGGGGTCCTCCAGATCGTGTTCGGTCCGGTCGGGGACGAATCGACGCTCCGCGTCTGACCCGCTGGCCGGCCGAAGAAGAGGACTCTGTCGAAAAACGAACCGACTAAGTTAGAGTCGTCCAAGAGGAACTCGGCAACAAAGCAAGGAAAAAGAAAACGAGACAAGGAGAACATACCGTAGGCGGCGGATTGGCTCGGCTATATGGCTCCTTGCCGAACTGCCACTCTTCGGTGA
Source organism: Triticum aestivum (assembly GCF_018294505.1). Classification (NCBI taxonomy): domain Eukaryota; kingdom Viridiplantae; phylum Streptophyta; class Magnoliopsida; order Poales; family Poaceae; genus Triticum; species Triticum aestivum. The sequence continues at coordinate 412,272,761 of NC_057814.1, read as the reverse complement.
GTTTGCAGTTCGCAAGGTAGTTCACCATATAGGCGACCTCCTCGCGCGGCATCTCCTTGGTGCACATTCGGCTCGGATCGAGCTGGCCGCTCATCTGACAGATCAGATGAGGCCGGCTCTGGAGCGGAAGAACCCGGCGCGTGACGAATGCGGCCAGCAGGTCGGGCCCCGTCAAGCCCTCCGACTGGGTCAGCTCTCGCACTCGGGCGACGGCGGCGGACCCGGCCGGCGTCAGAGTCACGGCCCGGAAGGACCACTGGGGCCGCCTGCCCGCCGGAGGGCCGGCTACGTAAGCCGGCAGGTTGTTGTAGTCGCCCCGCGGGGCGATGTTCCGCACGTAGAAGTACGATTTTTGCCATTTCTTCACCGATTGGATCAGCGTGATGACGGGGAAGGGGTTGTCGGCGACCGACCTCCGCGACGCGATGAAGGCGCTAGTCTGAGCCGGCACGCCCTGCATGCGCGTGCCCAGCTTGGACTGGAAGAACTCCCCCCAGAGCTCGAGGGTGGGGAGGACGCCGAGGTAGCCCTCGCACAGGGTGACGAAGGCTGATAGCAGCACCACCGCGTTTGGGGTGAGGTGGTGCGGCTGGAGCTGATAGAAATCAAGCCAGGAGCGGAAGAAGGCGCTCACTGGCAGGCCGATGCCGCGCAAGAAGTGCGAGCGGAAGACCACCCGCTCGCCCTCCCGCGGCTCCGGCGTAATCTCCCTCGCCGGCGCAAGGCGGACCTCCACCTTGTCCGCGGCCGGCAGCCGCCGAGTATTGCGGAGGAACTCGACGTGGTCTTCGTGCACGTTGGAGCCGTCCCAATCCCCGCCATACTGCTCCGCGGTGGCGAGGCGCTATTGCAAGAAACGGCGAGCGAAGAAGATGGTGGAAGTAGGAGGAGCGTGTGAGGGCCTGCCGCCCTCCACCTCCCCCTACTTATAGCTTCGCGAGGCGAGGCCGAAGAGGCCGGACGTGGGGGGAGACGTGGGATTAACTGCACCCATTCCCCCCACGCCCCGCGATTATTGTGCCCTAAAGGCGAGCCGAAACTGCCGCAAGGAGACGTGCGGGCGGTTTCGGGATACAGAGAATCCGCGCCTGGGCCCGGGCGTGGACGTGGCGGGCCCCCGCCCTGCGGCGACGTCCCGTCACGCGCGTGGGCTGGCAGGCTTTCTGGCCGAGGGAGGCCACGTGGTTCGCAGACGGCAAGTGGCCGGCCCGCGGCCCGGAGCACACGCTAGCGAGCTCCTGCCCTCCGACTCCGGAGTTTTCGACCAAGGCGGCACGCCTAACTAAAGCCGGCTCCCAGCTGCCGACTTGTCAAGATAGGAAGCTGATCGAGCTTCTCAACCCCTACTCCACCTCGAAGCCCAATCAGCTTCGGGGACTACTGTCGGAGTAAATGGCCACGGGTAGCCTAACCGACTGCCCCTGGTTCTTCTGAAAAAATTATCAGGCCTTCTACTGTCGGACTACTGTCGGAGTAAATGGCCACGGGGTGTGGCCACAGTGCGGCCCACTACCCCCGAGGCCCGAGGCAGGCATGGCCACAGGAGGCCGTACGGGATGACCGTCTCTTGTTCGGCTCGGCACTGTAGCCATGCCAGCCTCAACGTCATCCACGACCGACTCCTGTACGGCCCGCAGGCGCCGGGCCCCTTCCGCCAGAGAGAGGCGCGGAGGCGGCCCGGCCTCCCCCAGTCGACCGAGGGTGTAGCCGGCCCCCAGAAGCCGGCTACCCCCCCTTCCTCGAAGCAGGAGCCCCATTAAGGAGACAAGATGAGGTAAGGCTACAGCGAGAACCCCCGAGGCGGCCCACTGTAGCCACGCTTACCTCGACAAAGCCCGCATCATCAGAGGCGAGGCTACAGTAAGCAGCCGCCGACAAGACCCTAGGCGGTGGGGCCGGTCTGTCGACCAAGAAGCCGGCAGCCGGCGGGACCCACCAGTCGGCGGGACCCAACAGCCGGCGGAGAAGCCGGCGAGCGTAGACACTGACGGCTGGGACCAGTGCCCAGCCGGATTACCATTGTACCCCCAGGGGGTAGGCCTATATAAACCCCCCGGAGCACCCATGCAAGGGTGAGCTTCTAAACACAGCACACACACCATAGAGATAGAGAGAAGCAAGAGCTAGCCTTGTTCTTCTTCTCCCTTGAACCCAACAGCTCTAGGAGCGATTGTAGCCACCTTTCCTTGATCTAGTGATCATGCGGAGACCCCGCTTAGCAGGACTAGGGGTGTTATCTCCTCGGAGAGCCCCGAACCTGGGTAAGATCCGTCGGCGCGCATGTCTTCGCCTCATCCCGTTTCCAGGCACCGGCGATGTCTTATTGGACCCACAATGATAAGCCACCCGTTGGCATATGTCGCACCAACCACCCGACAAAAGGGTACCGGCAGGATAGCCTACCGGGGAAGACTCGTTTATTTAAACTAAAGAGGCATCCCACCTCTGCATGGACATATACATGCATGAGTTCCAGGCAAGGTTCATCTTTTTCATTAATATGCTGATAATACAAGTACAAACCTTACGGAACGCAAACATGGACTCGAGAGATTACATTATTTGAATTAAAATTTGGCAAGTGCCGACAATTTTAAGATTGAAAAAAGATAAGTGCCCCGTAATGCCCTATCTTGTCCCTCTCCTCCTAGGCATGGCTGTAGAAGGCGAAGAAGGCAAAAGGAGCGCCTGGGCAGGGACCCAGCCTGCCCCCATCGGGCTCCAGGAGAGGTAGCCTGGCGGGGGCAGGAGGACGTCGGCGAGCCCGTCGATGGAGAGCATGGCGGAGGCGACCCGTCGACCACCACCACCAGGGCCAGCAGGACGCGGCAGGGGGAACGGAGTTGCAGCCCAAGAGGAAGCTTGCTGGGGTCCAGCTGGAAGGCTGCTGGAGGAAGCCAGGAAGCACCATCCCCACCTCTGCATCCAACTCCCCGGCAAATCGCATTGCCGAGAAGGAGATGCAGGTGCAGATGATGGTGCTGCCGCCTGATGAAGATGGTGTGGGTGACGCTCAGCCGGAGTCAGAGTCGTCGCCCTCCCGGTCGCTGTCGTCGTCATCGCCGTCACTGTTCTCCTCGTCGCTTTTGCTCGAGGAGGAGCTTTCGTCGTCGGTTGAGCTCTCCGCACAGCACCCTAAGTAAGATCCTGAGCGCTCGAATATCTTGACGGAGAGTAGGCTGCTCTCCATTAATTTAAACTAGAGAACGTGCCCCTTCGAGAAGCTATGGGCACGAGCAAAGGTCTTCCAACCACGGCGGAGGTACATAACGTGAGGGGTTGGGAAGTCAACGTCCACCCACATGCCGCCATTTCGACAGCCCCTCATATGCAACCTCAGAGCGTGTGGCCGTTCAAGCTCCATTTCCCGTGTGAATGCAATAGGGAGACGAAGATGATCGCAAAGAGGTTTGTACAACCTGATGACAAACTCTCGAGGCTAATCCCCGACGTGGCCTTCCATTGGGGGAAGAGCCGCCGGTGGAGGCGCGGCCAAGGCACCACCCCGTCCTCCTCTTCATCGGGTGCCACGGCGACCTCAGCCTCGCCCGCTCCCTCTTCCTCTCACGGCGGGCTCCATTGCCGTAGGATCCGGAGGAGGGGGAATATGATGTCGAGAAGAAGCCCTCCTTGCCACACTGGAATACCACCATGCCCTCGTCCTCTCACCATGGCGAGTGAAGAAAGATTGCGGAGGGGGAAGAAGGAGTGCGGAGTATGAAAATGCACCACCCCTAGCCCCCTTTTATAGAAAGGATGAGGTACGGGGCTAACCTCTCATGCTGAGAGCGGTCGCCCTGCTCCTCCAATATGGCCTCCCTGCTCCCCCAGTGGCTCAGGGAGTCAGGACCAACCCTCTGCTCCAACCAGTGGCGCCTTATTTCCTACCATAGCACTCATCCCCGCGCTCTCCGCATCCACCACCTTCCCCTCCTAATGCATGGGATACACGTGGAGGGTGCGCACGAAGCAAGGGGCGAGTGGGATGGCAGTTTCCACCCCGTGATCGTGGGGCGTGGGCATCCACCAGACCATGATCCGAGTTTTTCCGTAACGTCGCACAAGACGGCACGGAGAAACTGGAAACTGGCCTAGACTCAAGATTAATGAAGAAGCAAAGAAGACCTCAAGAGACTAGCCTCTTCCACGCCCCTGCCTGTGCACTTATTAGGGCCTACCCCGACGATGCTCGGCAGCACATTCAAGGCAGGCCCGGGGGCTTCTGTCGGTGCAACAAACCCTGGGTCGGTTGCCCGAACTGTGCACAGGCACGAGAACGAGATTACGACACCAGGCCGTGCCAGAGCACAAGAGACCAAGATCTTCGAAGGACCAACATGCAGATCAAGAGGACCAAGATCAAGCCAGAAAAGCTAGATACCACCAGGAGAAAAGCTTCCCTTGCCGAGCAGGCGAGCTCGGCAAGGGTGGGGTCGCCCCCGGAAGAGAACATCCAAGACGTCCCGGCAGGGCCTGCCAGGACTCGCGGAGGCAAAACCACCTCACCCAACTACTCCACCATGACCCACGTCGTCAATTGATGTGGTGTCAAGCCGCAAAGTGACTAAGTGGCAGTCATTCGCCACATGGCAACCTCTTTCTACGAGAAATACCTACGAACGACACTCGTCCTGTGACGTGTCAAGCAAGCAGGTGTGAAGCTAGCAAAACAGCCTAGCAAGGCTTGCCAGGCAAGAGATGATGTGACGTGAAGCGGCGCATCTAATGCACCCTGTCAGCCTGCAGGGTTAGGTATGATAGCACTGTTTTCTATATTATCAGTGCATAATGACTACTTTGCCATTATGGTGACCCCTTAGGAGGCCCATGGCAACTGTAACAAGGGCTAGAAGGTTGGATACCCACACATTCATACGCGCGTAGCCACTGCCGCCCTGAGGCAACCCTATCGAGCAAGTGTACTATGCTCCACCACCATTCTTCCACCATCAATCCACCAAAGCAGGAGTAGGGTTTTACGCCTCGCGACCGCCAAAACCTGGGTAAAATTGCTTGTGTGATCTCTGTCGTGCTGCCCCACGCTCTTCTGCACTTTGTGCGACATGACATCCCCCCTGCCGAACCAGCAAGGGGCCCTTGGTCCCATGTGTGGCCGTGGTTTCCCACGACAACAAGCTTGACCCTGAAACTGCACACAGTGAAGGTCTTGGCACTAGAATCTATTGGCCCCAACTTGGAGCAAGTTATCAGTTTCCTGAGATGCTTTCTGTGCCTGGAGAAGCTATATATCGAGGTGATGTTCCTTTCCTGTTAAATGTTAACCATAAGGGAGTTCAATTTGTGACACCTTTTTCCAAGTTTACAATGACAATGTACTACGATTTCTGAAGGATTTTTTGGAGGATTTCAGTACATACATGTCCCCCCACCCCACATTGGTTGCTTGATCCACATGGTTACAATCCATAAGCATTTCTCCTTTGGATTCATCTGTAGTAGTTTTCTTAGGGAACTTTTCATCCACTCCAACCTCTTTTGAAGAAGGCTACATTTTTCTAGATTGTAATCAAATGCCCATGTTAATCATGTCGGATCGAAGATGGCATGTTAGTGCATTTTACAAATCCTGTAAACCAAATAGGCATGTAGTAGTGTTCAAAACTGCATGTAGGCACTAACACATTTTCTTCTTTTGCAGATAAGATTAGGCCCGGTGGTGGATAATGTGATACAATATAACAATTACGTCGAGTGCCCAGATCTGCATCTCTCAGAAATTACTTTGAACTCCTACAGAGGGACCTTACCGGAGATTATATTCGCCAGGTTCTTTGTTGTCAGAGCAAGGGTTCTGAAGGTAATGAGGTTTGCCCTACATTTTTTCGCAAAAATGAATGGTTTGTTGATCAGCGCCGGTGGCTGCCGTAGAATGGAATAGGCTCTAAAAATGCTGAATTTCATTTTGGAACTTCAGATGACAGAGTAATCAGAAGTCATCATGTCAAACCCATACATGACTTCTAAGTGGCTGACCCCTTTGCAAAAATTATGAGGTTTCGAAACCAGACTTAGAAGTGGTAATATTAGTTTTAACCTCTCTAATATCCATGTTCAGCGAATCAGCGCAAGCGTTTGCAGCTGATGAGCTGAATTTCATTTCTAATATCAGTCTGAACCTTGTAATCCTTGAATTTGAGCCATATAACTCTAGAATTTGAACCTTGTAATATTTCGAGCTTTTGTGGTACAACCGTTGAAATGGCATCGTATGAGACTCGTATATTGGTAGCACTATTTTGATCTTAATATGTAATGGACTTAGATTTTATTAATCATTCTCGAATTTGTTTACCTTGTCGATCTCATAGCACACGATCTATATAGCTAACTTGACTGCCATCTTCGACATTATTGCACACAGTTGGTTTCTTCAACCGTGTGCCCTGTAGAGCGCAGAATTAATTATCGCACTCGAGTGTCCATCATCACCCTTTTGTGTAGCTTTGACCTCATCACCCATGGGTAAACTTATGACTGAAGTCATTCCACACACTTCGTTTTTACAAAGATTTTTGCCAATAAACGCCCACGATTTGTCCCTCTTCGAGCCGACGCGTGGCCAAACTAGCCGAGCAGGAAGCTTGCACGGTAAACTGCGCGGTAGCGCAGGAACAGTCTCGCCGACAATACATTTGGTGCCTCTTCGAGCCCATGCATGGTCAAACAAAACGTGTGTGGCGCGGTGTTGTCAAGCGTGCACTGGAATTGTCCACTATGAACGCGATGACAAGACGTGATGATTACAGGCCGGCGGGCCCCCATTTATTACAGCGGCCAGTTAACCTTTGTGTCTCTTCAATCTTTTGATCGCACCCCACCATTGCAAGAAGCACACCCACCACGACAAATTCTTAGAGGGTATCCTGCGCGGCTCCAATGGCGCTCTGAGCGGCTGCCGACGACGAGCAGCAGTTCATCATGCATGCTGTGGTGGACACCCACAGAAGGTTCACGGAGTTCTTGGTGGTGTACACCAACAACCCGGTCTGGGTGGAGCACTCCATCCACATCATGGAGCTATTACTTGCCGAGGAGAAGTACAAGGTGGTCGGATTCGACCTCGAGTACACCCGCGCTCGTGACGGGTCTCGTCCCAAGGTCGCCGTCGCCCAGATGTGCGTGCGCAACCACGTCCTCGTCTACCACTATTTCCTGGCCACAAGGCCTTGCGAGCATTTCGCCAGGTTTGTCAACAGGCCCCACTACATGTTCGCTACGGTGGACATCATCAACAATGTAAAGGTGCTCAAGAATTCAGGCACCGCCTGCCAGAATCTTGTCGACATCTAGGGCCAATACAAGATCTGGGCAACAAGGAGCATGAGAAGGACTCACTGGTTCACCTCGTCGAGGCCATCATCGACCCCTACTACAGAGACATGAAGGATTCCTGCAACAAGGACAAGCGTGCCTAGCACTCGGCCTGGATGGAGAAACTTGACAAAGCTCACGTCGTGTACGCGGTCAAGGAGGCGTACACGAGCTACGACATGTACAGGCGGATCGTTGACATGAGGAAGTGCCGCCTTCCCCAAAACGGCCAGGGATCCAGCCGGAAGCAGAGCAATGTCAAGCGTCGTCGCAACAATAAGTAGATGATTAGATCCTCATTTCTCCTAGTTTAGTATGCATATAATTGCTTACTTTGGCGTGTGGAAATGTTATGTGTGTAGTCACTTGTGTAATTGTATGCTTAATTTGGGTTTGCAATGCTGTCTTTTTAAGTATATATGTTGATGCTCTGTAGATAAAGCAAATCACATCGCTCATGGACTAAACAATGGATCCCGTCGGTGATGATTTCATCAATCACTCATAATTGTATACCAGCAACCGTTTGCTCACAACACACACGGCTTGTTAACAGGAATTGTCTATGTCGGGGGAAACGACACCTATGGAATCACGGAGAATCCCTTCTACGGTCGCCGGGCGCGGGGATGTGGAAAGAGCGGGTTTAAGAGATCAACACGGGAAATTTATCCAGGTTCGGGCCGCGAGTGGCGCGTAATACCCTACTCCTGTTGGCTTGTGTTTATCTGGTGTTCTTGTACTAGCTACAAAGCGTGCAGGGTCCAAAATGTCTGAATCCTCTCTCAGTATGCCGCGGGCCTCCTTTTATAGTCAAAGGGGCTGCCACAGTGGCACACAGGAGGTGGAAAGTTGTACAGTGGTTGAGTTTATCTCTGGCACCATAGGACAAAACGCATTAAATGCGCTACTTAGGTGTCCTCTTACTTTATCGGGGACGGGAATGAGGACCGTCCCGTCCGTCGCCGCTTTGCCTTGCTCCGGCACGCGTCCAGGCCAACGAGGCATGCAGCGCCATGTAGGCTGGCAGGCTACTGAGCTGCTGTGGTGGTAGGGTCTTCACGAAGATCTGCATGCCACCACGTAGGTGCTTGACTAGTTGGCCCAGGAGCCACGTACTGCCACGTGGGTACCTGCTTAGTTGGTGGGTCGGCCGCTGAGCTAGGGCGGCGACGGGGCGGCAAGGCCTTGCCACGGTCTTGCTGATATTCCCGGCAAGGGTCTTGCTGGGGCCTTGTGGGCGCCCTCGGCAAGAGCCTTGCCGGGGCCTCATGGGTATCTTTGGCAGGAGCCTTGTCGGGGCCTCGTGGGCATCCTCGGCAAGGAGCCTCACTGTTGTCTTGTCTTCTAGTTTTTATCTAGGCCTCGTAGGCCCTTTGTCTTCACAAAGATCTGCATGCCACCATGGAGGCGCCTCCCGAGCCTTGGTTCCGATGTGTCGATGGTGTCGGAACTCTCAGGCTCAAGGGTGGCGGCCTCATTGGTATTAGGCAAGTTGCCCCGGCAAGGTTCTTGCCGGGGTCGTGAAGGCCGCCCCGGCAAGGGCCTTGCCGGGGGAGTTCACCTCGGTCTTCTGCTCTTCATGCTTCTGGTCTTAAGCGCCGCTCTGGTAGTCTTGCATCTTTGCTTCCTTCCTCTGCCCCGCTAAGTGTGACCACGGGTGTGTGGCTGCGACTGCCCGCGCACAAGTAAAGGGGTGCAAAAAAAAGGACCCCTACTTTTGTACACCGACAGGAGCCCCCGGGCCTCGGCCACACATAAGCGCGACGCGTTGTTGGGCTAGGCCCAAAACGGTGGGCTGGCACGCGGGGCTGAGTTTTACCGCAGTAACTTCCCTCGCCAGTTGCGCTTCCCCACGACCCGTGTTGAACGCGTGACGTGGGGGTCATGCGTGGGGCGGTTGCCGCATGCGTGCATCACATCGTGGTAAATGGTAAAGAGGCGGCCTGCGCCTTCCCCATAAAAAGGAAAAACTACAGGCGCGCTGCTCATTTACCCTCTGTGCCTTTTCCAATCTTGGAACCGCCGTTCCTTTCTTCTTCCTCAGGCGAAAGATTTGAAGCTCTCGTCTCTGCTAGTCGCTGCCGCGCCCCCCATTGCTCTCGATTCTTCGCCCTCTCCCAGCCGCCATGGCACCCAAAACCAGCAAGGGCAAGGGAGCCGCCAAGGACGCCGGGGAGAAGGAGGTGTCGGAGAGCGAGCTGGCGGTGCTTCGGACGCAGTACGCCTACTTCCCTTCGACGGTCGACGTGGTCCACCTCAGGGACTACTTCAGGCCCCTGTGGGGGAGGAAGACGACGGGGCACCCTGCCACGCACATCATCCCTGCCGATTTCACCAAGGCCGGCCAGAATCGGTACCCCTTCTTCGTCGATTACTTTTCTTGCGGGCTCTGCCCCCTTTCTCTGATTTCTTCAACGACATCATGCACACCTATGGCTTTCACCCCCTTGACTTTATGCCGAATGCCGTGGCGTGCATGGCCTTCTTCGCCCATCTCTGTGAGGGCTTTGCCGGAGTGCTCCCTAGCACGACGCTCTTCCGCCACTACTTCTATCCTCGCATCCAGCCAGGGGACGCCATTTCTTGGTGCATCTCCTGGATCCCAAGGACCCAGGAGAAGGGAATGTACCCGGAGGGCTCCCAGAAGGAGAGGTGGGACGAGTGGTGGGGCCGGTGGCTCTGGATCAGGGAGGAGGATCCGTAGGAGTTCTGCCGAGTTCGCCAAAGTCCGCCGGTCCGCCGAAGGGACTGTGTCACGACCGGTTTTTCAATAAAATAATTATTGAGAAACCAATCCCTGTTACGGACCAGCGAGGAAGAATTCCTTCTCACTGATAGACAATACATTGGTCATAGAAGAAAGATACCAGGGGTTCTAAATATAATACAAAGCTGAGTAGAGACTGCCCAACAATTTATTACATACACGCCGATAAAACAATACGGCGGATAGGGTGGCAAACTTCTAACTCACGATAATAACGGTGGTGGAAATATCATCGCGAAGCGAGTGACATGATTCCAGAATACTACAACTCTTCGAGCGTCGGAGTGAGGCTCGAGAATACTTATTGCGGGTGGCGGAAGCGTAAACGATACAGGTGACCAATATCCGGGATCGCGCAGGACTGACTGGGACTCCTCTAGGCGTCGGACGCGCTATCGAACTCTTCATCCAAGAGATCGCCTTCGTCAACATCTGGCCAAATCAACAAGCCAGGTGAGTACTATGAAAGTACTCGCAAGACAGTTCGGACATAAGGTATAACAAATGCAAACATGAAACACATGAACAAGTTAACCAGTGCGATCAGACACAGAGGTAATAAATACTGGGTGCCAAGCGAGGGTCTGAATGAAGCCTCGAGCGGAAACTGCAGAATAGTAATGCGGGTGCCAAACGAGTGTCTGAAAGACTCCTCGAGCGGAAAATGCGGAATAATAATGCTGGTGCCAAACGAGTGTCTGAAAGACTCCTCGAGCGGAAAATGCGGAATAATAATGCTGGTGCCAAACGAGTGTCTGAAAGACTCCTCGAGCGAAAAATGCGGAATAATAATGCCACAGTCGGGCGTCGGGGCGACACCACATAAAGGGCTTATAACATAAAATAAAGACAGTACATGCCACAGTCGGACGTCTGAGCGACATCGCATAAAGGGCTTATATCGAAAGTGAGAAACGAGTACACGCCACAGTCGGACGTCTGCGCGACGTCACATAAAGGGCTTATATCACAACTCATTAATACAATAGCTCGGAGACATAAATTATCACAAGCATGAGACACAAAATAAAGTTAGTCCATCAACTGGAATAACAATAAATCTGAGATTTTACCGCTTGAGCTTGTTCACCGGGGGTAAGATTTTCACACGGATAGATTTGGATGTAAAGTCTACACTACTGATCATGGATATGATGATTTGGAAAGAATTGACTCTGCAGAGTTTGTACTTAACCACAGCCAACGGATTTCAGTAGTCACGGGGACTAGTTCCGTCTACGGTGTTCTGGAAGGAACACGTCTAACCAGTACACACCCAATTTAACCATCCGAAGCCAGGGATCACCCTCGGCAACATTCAGGAAAAACCCTGAGTCGGGGAGGCTACAACCTCGCGTAGCATGGGATCAAATTTCTATACGCGCGCTATAAGGGGGTGCCCCCCCTCTCGGTCCCAACCGGAAACACCCATGCCCCCTGACCGAATGACTGGCTTTAATCCTGGGCCAAGGTACCATCATCCCGGCCTCTCTGTTTGGTGTGTACACGGAAAGAGGTTACCAACTTACTAAACCGTATCCTGGCAATGAGACATGTGGTAGCACGGAAAGGGGAAGGGACGATAACACGGCTCCAACCATGTTAACATCGGAAAAGCCGGATGACACAAGGCTGGCATGCTACAACAGTACCACCTTGCTGCCCTTCATGTCACCACATGATTAGGCCACCTCTCATTAGAGGTCATCGCAACTTTGGAACATGCGGGAAAAGATCGATAACGTGGCTCCAACCACGTTAACGTCGAAGAGAGTCGGATGACGCAAGGCTGGCATGCTACAACAGTACCACCTTGCTGCCCTTCATGTCACCACATGATTAGGCCACCTCTCATCAGAGGTCATCGCAACTTCGGAACAACCGGGTCGTTGTCTTACAAGCAACGAGGTATTTATCGACACTCACATGCCACGCACAAACTTTCACATGAACATGCAAAACATCTGCCATATCAAATGTTCAAACATGCTTGCCTGGTTCGGAGAAGTCGGAGTCTAGCTCGGCGAAGTTCGCGGCTCCGTCCCCTCTCCCGGAACCTACGGCAATCACGAAACGGGGTACTAACGTGAAAACCAACACATGCACAGAAACTTTGCCAAATATTTTTCAAATAAATCCCATAAAAAACTAGACAAGATTTTAAGGATGTCAGAAAAAGAATCACTCAAAAATACCTTTTTATTAAAAAGTTATAAAGGTTTCTGTCCAGGGACCTTTCTGTAATGAAACAGAAAAGTTCCAGGGTTTTAACTGATAAAACAGAAAACGCTTCGGCTGGGAATGCGCAAGCGCAAGGAGAAAACGTATTTTGCCCGAAGGCGCCAACAGAAAACGGTTCGGGGAAATAAAACAGAGGCTGACACGCGGGGCCCGCATGTCAGGTTTGAAAGCTCGCCAGCGCCCGAAGACGGCGATGGACGCCGGCGTCGAACCACGGCGAGTTAGGAGAAACGGAGGGTACCAAGAGCTTCAGTGTCTTCTTCCGCGTTGGTGGGTGGTGGACTCGTCCAACGGGGAGCACCACGTCGATGGCGACACTATCTCCGGCGGACGGCGGTTCGGGTGAGGTTGGGGAACTCCGGTGGAGGGCTGCAAAGTACGAATTGAGGCGCGGGTCAGAACGGGTGATGCAAGGAGAAGCTACTGGCAAGAGAATGGGGGCTGTGGAGCACACACGGGGGCGAATCGGGCTGGATCCCGTGGCGGATCGCGGCGGCCGGAGTCGAGGAAGGAGACCCCCTCGCGGCTCTTCCAGTGGCTGGGCGTGCTCTAGGGGAAGTGTAGGGCTGGTGGGTGCTCGAGTTGAAGCTCGGGGCCCCTATTTATAGGCAGATCGACGGGGTGGCCGTGAACGGAGAATCTCCGGCGAGCGATTACGGCGGAGCAGTGGGTTGGCAGAGGGTTTGAGCGGTCGGGCAGCATCAGTGGATGTTACGAGACTCGTTTTGCAGCTAAACGGAGCTGGCCCTGGCGTAATGGCGTCTGCCCACGGTGAGGTGACCGCACGGGCTCAACGGCGGCAGAGAGCGCGCTCCGCGCCCTGGGGTTCACGACGAGAGCGGCAGCGCATTCGGGGGAGTGGACGGCCACGCGGCGGGCTCCGGTGGTTTGGGCGGCGCTGGGTGGAGTCGGCGGCGCCGTGTCTCCCGCTGGCGTCCGCAAAGCCGCCGTCGGCGTCGGTCACGGGGCGGCGCACCTTCTGCTGCTCGTCGCCGACGCCCGCAAGATGCCAGGCACTCGTGCGGTGCAGGAACGAGAGGGCGAGGACGAGGAGCAAGGCGACGCGAGGGTACTGGCGAGATCGACGCCCGTTTCTGAAGAAAACGACAGCAGCCACTTGACTGAACTCTGAACTTACTGAATCTTGACAGTGACCAAGCATTGCAGGTGTTCGACAGTAGGTTTTGGTAAAGAGATAAATTTTTCTGGAGCTGTAACTTGGTGAGATGATCACTCAAAGCACCCAGGGGCTGCATGAATTTACTTGGAATTTTTGGAGAAAGTTTTGAATGAATTTCACCAAATTTGGCAAATCTGGTCCAAACTTGCAGTTGATGTAGTTTGAAATTTTTGAACTGGAGACCAGTGGATCTTCATGGTCCCAGGTTGAGGGTTCAAAGGACTAGGAGGGGAAAGAAGTTTGGGGCCAAAAATCAAAACAGACAATGGGGTTCCTTTGTAAATCTCCAAGTGCTATAAGAGAAGACAGAAATTTATTTGAATAGAATTTGAATGGAAATGATCACATGAGGAGATTCAACTTGCTGGATTTGATGCAAATCATGATCCAGAGGTGAGGGAAGGGTTAGGAGAGAGGATTTGCACTTATGCCATGGCAAGAAGGAATAGTTGAAAGTGGCAAAGTACTTTCCAAAAGCCATAGTGCATTCTCAAAAAGGATTTTCAAAGGTTATTTTCCCAAATGAAAACCATTTTGTCTTGAGTCCAAAAGAAAAGCAAGAACCTCCAAGGTTAAAGGCAGATCTTGGGTGAATCCAAATAAAATTTTTGCCATAAAGAAAATATATGAGAGGGAGAGTTCTCTTGAAGAAATTTTTTTTTAAATCACTCCCCTCAAGTCAAATAAAAATCCTTTTGAAAAAAAAATCCAAATAAAAACTTGGGTGTCACAACACCTACCCCCTTAGGAAAAATCTCATCCTCGAGATTTCTGCTGATCCTCAAATAGATATGGATACTCTGCTCGGAGCAAATCTTCCCTTTCCCATGTGGCTTCATCCTCAGTGTGGTTGCTCCACTGGACCCTGAAAAATTTTGTCGTTTTCTGACGGGTCCTCCGTTCAGACTCTTCTAAAATCTTTACTGGCCTTTCTCTGTAGGTGAGATCTGGTTGCATATCAATGTCCTCATGAGGTACATGTTTCTCCGGGTTACTCACACATTTCCTCAACTGCGAGACGTGGAATACGTCATGGACGTCTGATAGCTCCTTGGGTAGGTCTAGTTGGTAGGCTACCGTGCCTCTTCGTGCCTTCACACAAAATGGTCCAATAAATCTTGGGGCTAGTTTCCCCTTTATTTTGAACCGTTGCAGACCCCTCATAGGAGATACTCGGAGGTATACGGAATCACCAGGTTCAAAGCTGACCTCCCGATGCTTCTGATCATAGTAGCTCTTTTGTCGGCTCTGTGCTGTCTTGAGTCTGTCCCTGATTTGTTTAACTTTTTCCTCGGCCTCCTTAAGCATATCTGGGCCGAAGATACTGCTGTCACCTGTTTCTGACCAATTCAATGGGGTATGACACCTCCGTCCGTACAATGCTTCAAAGGGTGCCATTTGCAAGCTGGCTTGGTAACTGTTGTTGTACGCAAATTCGGCATACGGCAAACTCTCTTCCCAACTGGTTCCATAGGTGAGCACACAGGCTCTTAGCATATCCTCTAGGATTTGGTTTACACGTTCTGTTTGTCCATCTGTCTGAGGGTGGTATGCTGTACTGAAAGCTAGTTGCGTGCCCAGAGCTTGTTGTAGGTGATCCCAAAATTTGGAGACGAATTGGGTGCCTCGGTCTGATATTATAGTCTTTGGGACTCCGTGCAAGCAAACTATACGGGAGAGATAGAGTTTTGCCAGTCTTTGTGTGGAGTAGGTAGTCTTCACGGGAATGAAGTGAGCAACCTTGGTTAGTCGGTCTGTGATGACCCAGATGGCGTCATTCCCACGCTGTGATCGGGGTAATCCGACAATGAAGTCCATTCCTATTTCATCCCATTTCCACTCCGGTATCCTGTTAGGCTGGAGTAGCCCTGCTGGCTTTTGGTGCTCGGCCTTGATACGCTGGCATGAATCGCAACAAGCAACAAATGTGGCTATATCTCTTTTCATACCGTGCCACCAAAATCTTTCCTGAATGTCCTTGTACATTTTGGTTCCTCCAGGATGTATCGAGTATGGAGCGGTGTGGCTCTCCGTCAAGATCTGTTGCTTGAGTTCCTCAATGTTAGGTACGCAAAGTCTGTCCCGGTACCATAATGTTCCTTCACTGTCCGTGACGAATTCTGAAGTCTTACTACGGTTCATTTTCTTCTTTATGCCTTCGATACTGGGATGTCCCTGCTGAGCCTTCTTGATTTGTTCCACTAGGGTGGGTTGTATCTCCAGGTTCGATATGGTGCCCTCAGAGACTAACATCATGTTGAGCCGAGTGAACTGTCGCTGAAACTCAGGCCTCAAGTTTTGCTGACCGTCACTGTCCGGGCTGGGATTTCGACTAAGGGCATCGGCCACTACATTTGCTTTTCCTGGGTGGTAGTGGATGCCGACGTCGTAGTCCTTGACCAGTTCCAACCAGCGTCGTTGGCGTAAATTCAGCTCTGGCTGTGTGAAGATATATTTGAGGCTCTTATGGTCCGTATATATTTCACAGCGATTTCCCAACAGAAAGTGCCTCCACTCCTTGAGTGCATGTATAACTGCTGCTAGTTCCAAGTCATGTGTTGGGTAATTTTCCTCATGTTTTCGCAGCTGTCTGGAGGCATATGCGACAACTTTGCCATCCTGCATTAGCACACATCCGAGACCTTTTCGGGACGCGTCACAATATACTTCAAAACTCTTGTGTATGTCTGGCACAGTTAAGACTGGTGCGGTTGTCAGCTTTTTCTTGAGTTCTTGGAAGCTCTGCTCACATGCTTCCGTCCATACGAATTTCTTGTCTTTCTTGAGTAGTTGGGTCATAGGCTTTGCCACAGTGGAGAATCCTTCAATAAATCTCCTGTAATATCCGGCCATTCCTAGGAAACTCCGCACATCTGTGACGTTCGCGGGTGGCTTCCAGTCTAGTATGGCCTTGACTTTTTCTGGGTCTACAGCCACGCCTTCTTGGTTCAAAATATGGCCCAAGAAACCAACTTGTCTTAGCCAAAATTCGCATTTGCTAAATTTGGCGTACAACTGATGTTTCCTCAATTCTCCCAAAACAATTCTGAGGTGCTCAGCATGTTCTTCTGGTGTCCTTGAGTAAACCAGAATGTCGTCAATGAATACCACCACAAATTTGTCCATGAATTTCATGAACACCTTGTTCATGAGGTGGACGAAATATGCGGGGGCGTTTGTTAGTCCAAACGGCATCACCGTAAACTCGTATAACCCATATCTGGAAGTGAATGCTGTCTTGGGGATATCCTCTGTTCGTACCTTCAGTTGATGGTATCTTGATCTCAAATCAATCTTTGAAAATACTTTAGCTTGTGCGAGCTGGTCAAACAAATCATAGATCCGTGGCATCGGATATTTGTTTTTGATGGTGACCATATTGAGGGCTCGATAGTCTATGCACAGCCTTAAAGTCCCATCCTTCTTTTTGGCGAACAATACGGGCGAACCCCATGGTGAGGAGCTGGCTCGTATAAACCCCTTGTCCAGTAATTCCTTTATCTGCTTCTTCAACTCCACCAATTCTGAGGGTGCCATTCTATACGGCTTCTTATAAATGGGAGCAGTGCCAGGTGCTAATTCAATGCTGAATTCGATCTCTCGGTCTGGTGGCATACCTGGTAGTTCTTCCGGGAACACATCAGGGAACTCGCATACCACTGGAACCTTTCTCAGTTCTGCAATGTCCATTTTGTTCAGTTTTGGTTTCCGTGACCGTGGCCTTTCTTGAGCGGAGACTCTTATTGTCTTGCCGTGATGGTGAGTGAGAATCACTGTCCGATTGAAACAGTCGATGAATCCTTTGTTGGTGGTTAACCAGTCCATTCCTAAAATGACATCCAGTCCTTTACTTTCCAACACGATGAGATTCGCGTGGAATGGTAGTCCTTCGAACTTAGTGACCACTCCTTGGCAGTAACCCTGAGCAATTTGCTTATTTCCGGGGGACTTGATGATCATAGATTTTTCCAAGGGGAGTATCAGAAAACCATGTTGCGAAACAAAACTCTTCGAAACGAACGAATGGGAAGCTCCAGAATCAAACAAAACCGTGGCAGGTACTGTGTTGACAGGGAACGTACCGAGCACGATGTCTGGGGCATTCTGCGCTTCTTCCCTGGTCACATGGTTCAAGTGACCCTTCCTGTGGTTGTTGCTGGGATTGAAGTTGTTGCGCTTGGGGGCTGGATTGTTTCCACCATTGTTCGGCTTGGGTGTCGAGTCTCTTGGCTTCGGGCACTGTTTAGCATAATGCCCTTGTTGACCACAAGCATAGCAGGTGACCCCTGGACGGTATGTGAACTCCTTGTCTCTGGCATGAAATTGTCCGACGGGTCTTGGCTCTGTAGCCGTGGATCTCCTCGTGTCTGTCCTTGGGACCTCAGTCTTGCCTCGGTTGCTGCGGGCAAGAGTCGTCTTGTCCCTCTTCCGCTTGCGGATATCTTCCAAACTACGGCGCTCATTCTCCAGGGTGATGGCCTTGTCCACCAGCGTCTTAAAATCCAGAAAGGTGTGTACAATCAGTTGGCATCTTAATGCTGGTGCCAGGCCGTCCAGGAATTTTTCCATCTTCTTGTTTTCTGTCATGTGCTCGTCGTAGGCATAACGAGACAGTTGGGTAAACTGGTCGTTGTATTCTGTGACGGTCATGCCTCTTTGCTTCAGGTCATCAAACTCTCTCTTCTTGATCTTTAGGATGCTCCTGGGAATGTGTGCCCCATGGAAGCCTTCCTTGAATTCTTCCCAGGTGATGTTGTGTTCCCTGGGGTGCATGTGTAGGAAGTTTTCCCACCATGCTGCGGCTACTCCAGTAAGGTAGTGTGGTGCATAAAGCACCTTCTCATGATCTGAGCATTGAGCGATAATCAGTTTCCTTTCAATATCGCGAAGCCAATCATCGGCTTCCAGTGGCCTGTCGGTGTGAGCAAAAGTTGAGGGGCGAGTCTTCTGTAACTCAGATAACTTGGAATGTGATTGATAGGGTTCACGGTGGTTTCCCGTATTGATGACATGGTTCATCATCTCCTGGTGCTGTTGCTGGCTTTGCTCGAAGAGACGGCATACTTGAGATAGTGCCGCTTCACTGTCCTGTTGGCTGGACTGACCCTGAGTGAAATTGTTGCTGGTCTGTGTTCCGTAAACCTCTTCTGGTTGATTGGGCATAGAGCGAGTCCAAGGGCGAGACATTTTTCCAGTCTGGGGTATCATTTGCAAAACCCATGAGAAAAAACCGTGTAGCGCAGGAAAACTCTTGCAAAGGCAATAATCAAAAAGGCTTCAAGGTTTTCAAGAAACACAAATGATTTTCACGGAAAAGAAGTGCTTAACACAAATCTTACATGCGAAAGCAAACACAAGATACAGCACTCAGGTTGTGCGTACACAATCCTGACATGATATTAAAAACTAGCGTACTACTCCGGAAGGCAGCAAACACACCAATACAAACTAGCGTACAGATAAAAACAACACATCATACAAGCAGGCATAACACGCGGCTACTCGGTGCTCTCAGTCGGAGATGGTGAAGATCTCCTTCCCCTTGCCGATGGCAAGGCTCAGCGGTCCAGGAGAATCAACCTCCTCCTCTCTAGCTGGTTCCTGGTGTGCGACGCTGCGCTGCGGTGATGGTGCGGGGGCGACTGGCGGTAGAGCGCGTGCGGCAGGCGGTGCGGCCCTGACTGGAGTAGGAGCGATGACTCGGTCGAACTTCTCAGTGGTAGGCAGACGGCAAGTAGTGGCCAAAACGGCCGGTGCATACGAGGCCGAAGACGAGACGAATGTCAGAGGCGGCGCCGTGTGGAGAAGCTCCTTCCTGCTGGCAGGACCGCCCCGGACTAAGTCCATGCGGGCAGCCACAAGATCATCTACGAGGTTGTCGAAAGACTCCTCCAGAGCCTTGAGATACTCCACAACCATCTCGATGGCTTCATCTCGCTCTCCCCGATGGCAGGCGAACGCATAGTGGTTGGTGTAAGGCACATGGCATGGGAGGTAGCGGTAGCGACGAGTCTTCATCGTAGGAAGGATGTCCCGAAGGCGAGCTATCGCCTCACGGGCAGCCATCTGCATGGCATGCCTCTCCGTAGGCATGGCCCTTCCCGTAAAACGGAAATGGCGAGCAGCAGATCGTCCTCCCCTGAATTGCACCACAGCCTGGTGCATAGACACGTCGTCACTGAGCTTGTGCTGATAGAGTGTGAACTCCGGGCGAGCTGCTGGCCCGATCGCGAGCTTGGTGATGGAGACGAGGAGCTTGACAAACCCCTCGGGCACGTTGGTGAACACTCGATTCTCACAGCCGCTGCCAGCCATCTACAAAAGTAGGCAAAAATTCTGAGTAGTCATATCATAAATTTTATGATGACCAACAGAAAATAGCTACAATTGCAAAATGCTGAAGAAGCACTAAAGGCGCTAATAACCGATTAGCGATCGCACCTAGTGGCTTCCTACAGTCAGCCTGGCTCTGATACCAAGCTTGTCACGACCGGTTTTTCAATAAAATAATTATTGAGAAACCAATCCCTGTTACGGACCAGCGAGGAAGAATTCCTTCTCACTGATAGACAATACATTGGTCACAGAAGAAAGATACCAGGGGTTCTAAATATAATACAAAGCTGAGCAGAGACTGCCCAACAATTTATTACATACACGCCGATAAAACAATACGGCGGATAGGGTGGCAAACTTCTAACTCACGATAATAACGGTGGTGGAAATATCATCGCGAAGCGAGTGACATGATTCCAGAATACTACAACTCTTCGAGCATCGGAGTGAGGCTCGAGAATACTTATTGCAGGTGGCGGAAGCGTAAACGATACAGGTGACCAATATCCGGGATCGCGCAGGACTGACTGGGACTCCTCTAGGCGTCGGACGCGCTATCGAACTCTTCATCCAAGAGATCGCCTTCGTCAACATCTGGCCAAATCAACAAGCCAGGTGAGTACTATGAAAGTACTCGCAAGACAGTTCGGACATAAGGTATAACAAATGCAAACATGAAACACATGAACAAGTTAACCAGTGCGATCAGACACAGAGGTAATAAATACTGGGTGCCAAGCGAGGGTCTGAATGACGCCTCGAGCGGAAACTGCAGAATAGTAATGCGGGTGCCAAACGAGTGTCTGAAAGACTCCTCGAGCGGAAAATGCGGAATAAAAATACTGGTGCCAAACGAGTGTCTGAAAGACTCCTCGAGCGGAAAATGCGGAATAATAATGCTGGTGCCAAACGAGTGTCTGAAAGACTCCTCGAGCGGAAAATGCGGAATAATAATGCTGGTGCCAAACGAGTGTCTGAAAGACTCCTCGAGCGAAAAATGCGGAATAATAATGCCACAGTCGGGCGTCGGGGCGACACCACATAAAGGGCTTATAACAGAAAATAAAGACAGTACATGCCACAGTCGGACGTCTGAGCGACATCGCATAAAGGGCTTATATCGAAAGTGAGAAACAAGTACACGCCACAGTCGGACGTCTGCGCGACGTCACATAAAGGGCTTATATCACAACTCATTAATACAATAGCTCGGAGACATAAATTATCACAAGCATGAGACACAAAATAAAGTTAGTCCATCAACTGGAATAACAATAAATCTGAGATTTTACCGCTTGAGCTTGTTCACCGGGGGCAAGATTTTCACACGGATAGATTTGGATGTAAAGTCTACACTACTGATCATGGATATGATGATTTGGAAAGAATTGACTCTGCAGAGTTTGTACTTAACCACAGCCAACGGATTTCAGTAGTCACGGGGACTAGTTCCGTCTACGGTGTTCTGGAAGGAACACGTCTAACCAGTACACACCCAATTTAACCATCCGAAGCCAGGGATCACCCTCGGCAACATTCAGGAAAAACCCTGAGTCGGGGAGGCTACAACCTCGCGTAGCATGGGATCAAATTTCTATACGCGCGCTATAAGGGGGTGCCCCCCCTCTCGGTCCCAACCGGAAACACCCATGCCCCCTGACCGAATGACTGGCTTTAATCCTGGGCCAAGGTACCATCATCCCGGCCTCTCTGTTTGGTGTGTACACGGAAAGAGGTTACCAACTTAATAACCGTATCCTGGCAATGAGACATGTGGTAGCACGGAAAGGGGAAGGGACGATAACACGGCTCCAACCATGTTAACGTCGGAAAAGCCGGATGTCACAAGGCTGGCATGCTACAACAGTACCACCTTGCTGCCCTTCATGTCACCACATGATTAGGCCACCTCTCATCAGAGGTCATCGCAACTTTGGAACATGCGGGAAAAGATCGATAACGTGGCTCCAACCACGTTAACGTCGAAGAGAGTCGGATGACGCAAGGCTGGCATGCTACAACAGTACCACCTTGCTGCCCTTCATGTCACCACATGATTAGGCCACCTCTCATCAGAGGTCATCGCAACTTCGGAACAACCGGGTCGTTGCCTTACAAGCAACGAGGTATTTATCGACACTCACATGCCACGCACAAACTTTCACATGAACATGCAAAACATCTGCCATATCAAATGTTCAAACATGCTTGCCTGGTTCGGAGAAGTCGGAGTCTAGCTCGGCGAAGTTCGCGGCTCCGTCCCCTCTCCCGGAACCTACGGCAATCACGAAACGGGGTACTAACGTGAAAACCAACACATGCACAGAAACTTTGCCAAATATTTTTCAAATAAATCCCATAAAAAACTAGACAAGATTTTAAGGATGTCAGAAAAAGAATCACTCAAAAATACCTTTTTATTAAAAAGTTATAAAGGTTTCTGTCCAGGGACCTTTCTGTAATGAAACAGAAAAGTTCCAGGGTTTTAACTGAGAAAACAGAAAACGCTTCGGCTGGGAATGCGCAACCGCAAGGAGAAAACGTATTTTGCCCGAAGGCGCCAACAGAAAACGGTTCGGGGAAATAAAACAGAGGCTGACACGCGGGGCCCGCATGTCAGGTTTGAAAGCTCGCCGGCGCCCGAAGACGGCGATGGACGCTGGCGTCGAACCACGGCGAGTTAGGAGAAACGGAGGGTACCAAGAGCTTCAGTGTCTTCTTCCGCGTTGGTGGGTGGTGGACTCGTCCAACGGGGAGCACCACGTCGATGGCGACACTATCTCCGGCGGACGGCGGTTCGGGTGAGGTTGGGGAACTCCGGTGGAGGGCTGCAAAGTACGAATTGAGGCGCGGGTCAGAACGGGTGATGCAAGGAGAAGCTACTGGCAAGAGAATGGGGGCTGTGGAGCACACACGGGGGTGAATCGGGCTGGATCCCGTGGCGGATCGCGGCGGCCGGAATCGAGGAAGGAGACCCCCTCGCGGCTCTTCCAGTGGCTGGGCGTGCTCTAGGGGAAGTGTAGGGCTGGTGGGTGCTCGAGTTGAAGCTCGGGGCCCCTATTTATAGGCAGATCGACGGGGTGGCCGTGAACGGAGAATCTCCGGCGAGCGATTACGGCGGAGCAGTGGGTTGGCAGAGGGTTTGAGCGGTCGGGCAGCATCAGTGGATGTTACGGGACTCGTTTTGCAGCTAAACGGAGCTGGCCCTGGCGTAATGGCGTCTGCCCACGGTGAGGTGACCGCACGGGCTCAACGGCGGCAGAGAGCGCGCTCCGCGCCCTGGGGTTCACGACGAGAGCGGCAGCGCATTCGGGGGAGTGGATGGCCACGCGGCGGGCTCCGGTGGTTTGGGCGGCGCTGGGTGGAGTCGGCGGCGCCGTGTCTCCCGCTGGCGTCCGCAAAGCCGCCGCCGGCGTCGGTCACGGGGCGGCGCACCTTCTGCTGCTCGTCGCCGACGCCCGCAAGATGCCAGGCACTCGTGCGGTGCAGGAACGAGAGGGCGAGGACGAGGAGCAAGGCGACGCGAGGGTACTGGCGAGATCGACGCCCGTTTCTGAAGAAAACGACAGCAGCCACTTGACTGAACTCTGAACTTACTGAATCTTGACAGTGACCAAGCATTGCAGGTGTTCGACAGTAGGTTTTGGTAAAGAGATAAATTTTTCTGGAGCTGTAACTTGGTGAGATGATCACTCAAAGCACCCAGGGGCTGCATGAATTTACTTGGAATTTTTGGAGAAAGTTTTGAATGAATTTCACCAAATTTGGCAAATCTGGTCCAAACTTGCAGTTGATGTAGTTTGAAATTTTTGAACTGGAGACCAGTGGATCTTCATGGTCCCAGGTTGAGGGTTCAAAGGACTAGGAGGGGAAAGAAGTTTGGGGCCAAAAATCAAAACAGACAATGGGGTTCCTTTGTAAATCTCCAAGTGCTATAAGAGAAGACAGAAATTTATTTGAATAGAATTTGAATGGAAATGATCACATGAGGAGATTCAACTTGCTGGATTTGATGCAAATCATGATCCAGAGGTGAGGGAAGGGTTAGGAGAGAGGATTTGCACTTATGCCATGGCAAGAAGGAATAGTTGAAAGTGGCAAAGTACTTTCCAAAAGCCATAGTGCATTCTCAAAAAGGATTTTCAAAGGTTATTTTCTCAAATGAAAACCATTTTGTCTTGAGTCCAAAAGAAAAGCAAGAACCTCCAAGGTCAAAGGCAGATCTTGGGTGAATCCAAATAAAATTTTTGCCATAAAGAAAATATATGAGAGGGAGAGTTCTCTTGAAGAAATTTTTTTTTTAAATCACTCCCCTCAAGTCAAATAAAAATCCTTTTGAAAAAAAAAATCCAAATAAAAACTTGGGTGTCACAGACTGGAGCGACCTCGACGCCAACGACAAGAAGCACTCAGTCGCCACCACCAGGATTCATCGCCTCACCAAGGCTGGGCTCACCCTTGAGATGATTGGGGCTGATTTCATCTGCCGCGGAATCGCCCCTCTGCATAACAAGGGGAGGCCGGCCTGGGATTACAGGAACGCGGCTGATGTCATGAGGCCCCGCCCCGGGTTGAAGCACAACTTCTCGATGATGGGGCATGCCCATTTCTACCAGAGGCTCTTCCAGCTCAATGTGGGCGACAACGACGGGGCCGAGAGGACCGGCAGGGCCGCGAAGACCGGCAAGGCCATCAAGGGGCCCATGTTTGGGTTGCCGGTGGGAGTGGTCCCGCTGAGCAACAACTCTCGCCAGACCGCCATCATCGCCATGATGCCGGACTTCAATGCACACGGCCTTGACCGCTCTCGGACGAGCCGAAAGCAGAGGAGGTGCAAGCATTCTTCGATAACCAATCGGAGGGTTATGTCCGCGACGAGCCGGTGCTCATCCGCGACACCACCAAGGAGGAGCTGGACTGCATTGCTGCTAGGGCAGCGGAGGCGGCACTTGCCAAGGAGGCCGGCAGCACCGGCGCCGTGGAGGACAAGGCTGACGCGGCTGCGGAGGAAAAGGAGCTCGCCCAGTGGGCAGAGTCTGCCGGGGAGGCCAGCGGCGCCGGCGCCGGGGCCCCCTTATTGAAGACGCGGGCGATGAGTCGCCCGAAGAGGAAGCCGAAGTAGACGACCCCCCGTCCGCAGGGAAGAAGCGCATCCTGCGGCGGGCCAGGTCCGGCCCGGCAGGACTGCATAGCGGCAACAGGTCCAGGAGCAGTTCGTGCGCCAGACGAGGGTCACGGCGACGAAGGCCGCGGCAGCGAAGAAGACGGCGACTGCCTCCTCCTCGTTCAAGCGGCGCCGGACCCCATCCCCTTTTCCCCCTCCCTGGCGCGCCAAGGGTCGGGGGAAATGACACCTATGGGATCATGGGGAATCCCTTCTACGGTCGGCGGGCGTGGGGCTGTGGAAAGAGCGGGTTTAAGAGACCAACACGGGAAATTTATCCAGGTTTGGGCCGCGAGTGGCGCGTAATACCCTCTCCTGATGGCTTGTGTTTATCTGGTGTTCTTGGACTAGCTACAAAGCGTGCAGGGTCCAAAAAGTCCGAATCCTCTCTCAGTATGTCGTGGGCCTCCTTTTATAGTCAAAGGGGTTGCCACAGTGGCACACAGGAGGTGGAAAGTTGTACAGTGGTCGAGTTTATCTCTCGCACCATAGGACAAAACGCATTAAATGCGCTACTTAGGTGTCCTCTTACTTTATCGGGGACGGGAACGAGGCCCGTCCCGTCCGTCGCCGCTTCGCCTTGCTCCAACACGCATCCAGGCCAATGAGGCATGCAGCGCCATGTAGGCTTGCAGGCTGCTAAGCTGGTGTGGTGGCAGGGTCTTCATGAAGATCTGCATGCCACCACGTAGGTGCTTGACTAGTTGGCCCAGGAGCCACGTACTGCCACATGGGTACCTGCTTAGTTGGTGGGTCGGCCGCTGAGCTGGGGCGGCGACGGGGCGGCAAGGCCTTGCCGCGGTCTTGCTGATATTCCCGGCAAGGGTCTTGCCAGGGCCTTGTGGGCGCCCTTGGCAAGAGCCTTGCCGGGGCCTCGTGGGTATCTTCGGCAGGAGCCTTGCCGGGGCCTCGTGGGCGTCCTCGGCAAGGAGCCTTGCCGGCGCCTCGTGGGCATCCTCGGCAAGGAGCCTCACTGTTGTCTTCTCTTCTGGTTTTTATCTAGGCCTCGTAGGCCCTTTGTCTTCACAAAGATCTGCATGCCACCATGGAGGCGGCTCCCGAGCCTTGGTTCCGATGTGTCGATGGTGTCGGAACTCTCAGGCTCAAGGGTGGCGGCCTCGTTGGTATTGAGAAAGTTGCCCCGGCAAGGTTGTTGCCGGAGCCATGAAGGCCACCCCGGCAAGGGCCTTGCCGGGGGATTTCACCTCGCCCTTATGCTCTTCATGCTTCTGGTCTTGAGAGCCGCTCTGGTAGTCTTACGTGTTTGCTTCCTTCCTATGCCCCGCTAAGTGTGGCCGCGGGTGTGTGGCTGCGACTGCCTGCGCACAAGTAAAGGGGTGCAGAAAAGGACCCCTACTTTTGTACACTGACGGTATGTGTTGTTATCGGTCTTCCCACACATTTCCGATTATAGACCTGTTTGCCGTGTATCACACACATCTTGTTAAGTTGAACCGTTTTTGTTCTCTTGGCTCAACGCAAACAATTCATCCGAGTGAACTGTATGCCGTATATCGCACACACCTTCATCTGGCTGCCCATTTCTGTTGTTCCGCCTCATCACAAACAGTTTATCCGAGTGAATTGTATGCTGTATATCGCACACGCCTTCATTTGGCTGCCCGTTTCTTTTGTTCCGCCTCATCACAAACAGTTCATTGAACTGAACCGTATGCCCCTCATCGCACATGCAACTAAAATTTGAACCGTGTTTGATGTATCCTTCATCGCAAATGTTTTGCATCTTTTTTTATGGTTATTTTACATCACCGTTTGCAATTAATGCATCGCACAAAGTTTCGTCAAAGGGTCTCCGATCGTAGTGTCGCGTTAGCGGCATCTTGCAGTAGTGTGGAGACCGCCGGGATGATGAAGATGGCCTCCGGTGATGGTTTCCCCCTACGGCAGGGTGCCGGAACAGGCTCCCGATTTGTTTTTTTGTGGCTAGAGAGTCTTACGGCAGCGGAACTTCCGATCTAGGTTTCTTTTCGGGGGTTTCTATATTTATAGGAATTTTTGGCATCGGAAACAAGTTAGGGGGGTTCCCGAGGGGCCCACAAGCCATAGGGGTGCGCCCTAGGGGCGTCCCCTAGGCTTGTAGTCACCTCGGGACTCTTCTGGCCCAACTCCGGTGCTCCATGGGTCTCTTCTGGTCCATAAAAAATCACCGTAAATTTTTAGCTCGTTTGGACTCCGTTTGATATTCCTTTTTCTGTAAAACTCAAAAACAAGGAAAAACAGAAACTGACACTGTGCTCTAGGTTAATAAGTTAGTCCCAAAAATAATATAAAATAGCATAATAATGCATATAAAACATCCAAAACAAATAATATAATAGCATGGAACAATCAAAAATTATAGATACGTTGGAGACGTATCATTTTCTTGGGTTTTGTTTTCTCTTCTAAGGGTGTTCATGTAGATGAAGCTAAAATTGATGCTATTAAAACTTGGCCACTACCAACCAACTTGCAACAAGTGTGGAGTTTCCTTGGCTTAGCCGGTTTCTATTGTAGATTCATTAAGGACTTTAGCACTATTGCATCCCCTTTGCATGCTTTGAGTAAGAAGAATGCACCATTTGTTTGGGGACCACCCCAAGATACCGCATTTCATGAGCTTAAGAATTTGCTTACACATTCCCCTTTGCTTGCCTTGACCAATTTTGACAAAACTTTTGAAGTTCATTGTTATGCTAGTGGAAATGGGATAGGAGGTGTGTTAATGAAAGAGAAGCGCCCAATAGCTTACTTTAGTGAGAAACTTTCCGGCGCACAACTAAATTATCCAATCTATGACAAAGAGTTATATGCCTTAGTATGAGTTTTGCATGTGTGGGAACATTATCTTCGCCCTCATGAATTTGTCATCCATACGGATCATGAAACGCTTAAGTAGCTTAAAGGTCAAACTAAATTGAATAAGCGACATGCCACATGGAGTGACTTTATTGAGTCTTTTCCTTATGTCATCAAGTACATTAAGGGTAAATAGAACATTGTGGCGGATGCTCTTTCCCGCAAATGCATCCTTGTCACTAAACTTGAATTGAATTTCATTGGTTTTGAGCACATAAAAGACTTGTATGCGCGTGATACTACTTTTGCTATTCCTTATGCCAATTGCTTGACGCATGAATCTTGGGAACGCTATTACATCAAAGATGATTATCTTATGAGAGCTAACAAATTATGTATCCCCGAGTCTTCTCTTCGTTTGTTACTTTTGCAAGAGGCTCATGGAGGAGGACTTATGGGTCACTTTGGATGCGACAAGACCTTCGCTACGCTCTCAAAGAACTACTTTTGGCCCAAGATGTTCCGCGATGTCTCCCACTACACCAACCGATGCTCTACATGTCGCAAAGCTAAGTCTAAAGCTCAATCCCATGGTATCTATATGCCACTTCCTATTCCATATCACCCATGGGAAGATATTAGTATGGACTGTGTGCTTGGTTTGCCTAGAACTGGAAATGGCAAAGATTTTGTATTTGTCGTTGTGGACCGTTTCTCTAAGATGGCACATTTTATCCCACGCAACAAGATAGACGATGCTTCACATGTTGCCAATCTCTTTTGTAGGGAAATCTTGCGTCTACATGGAGTGCCCAAGACTATCGTGTCGGACCACGATGTCAAGTTCCTAAGCTACTTTTGGAAGACGCTATGCGCCAAGCTTGGAATCAAGCTCTTGTTCTCTTCGGCATACCATCCACAAACCGATGGCCAAACGGAGGTCACGAACCAGACGCTATCTACTCTACTATGCGGGTTGATCAAGAGGAACATCAAGGAGTGGGAGGAGTGTCTACCCATCGCCGAGTACACCTACAACCGCGCAAGACATTCGACTACCGGCAAGTCCCCCTTCGAGGTTGTCTACTATTTCAACCCATTGTCCCCATTGGACATTCTACCTCTACCACTACAAGAGCGCATCAACATGGGCGCGAGTGCACGAGAGAGCTATCTCAAGAAGGTGCGGGAAGATACAAGGCACACCATCGAGCGCCAAGGACAACGCCTCGCGACCAAGATCAACACTAACAAGAACCCCATGATATTCAACACCGGAGATCTTGTGTGGCTACACCTTCGCAAGGACAGCTTCCCCAACGAACGCAAGTCCAAGCTTCTACCTCGAGCTGAAGGACCCTTCAAGGTGCTAGAACGCTACAACAACAACGCCTACAAGATCAACATCCCTCACGACAAGTACTCCATGCGCGGCATCTTTAATGTCAAGGATCTCTCTCCCTACCATGGTGATGAGGTTTTCGATCCGAGGTCGGATCTTTCCCAAGGGGGGAGATGATGTGGAGCATCCTACGGTCATCCCCATGGACCTACCTTTGTCTCCCAAGACACCACGCGGACCGATGACACGAGCTCATGCAAGGGCTATCGAGAACGAGGTTAACTCTCTCTCCTTGTTGAACTCCCCTTTGACCCACTTGAGACATGGCTACTACCTCAGACGGAGACACTTTGCATGCTTAGGTGCCAAGGAGAAGTTATGGTGCAAGCCAAGAGCATGGAGAAGAATCTGCCCAGTCCAAAAATCCCGGTACAACCACCCAACCGCCGGCCAACTACCACCCGACCGGTACAACGGCTCGACCACTGCCAAACTACCTGTCTAGCTTCTGTGATCGAGCAGCACAAGACCGACACCGCCCCGGTTTCCCCCCAGCTGTGGTAAGACCGGTACAACTGCTCCAATCGCTAATTACCTCTGGGAACACCTCCAGGAACCCATGCAAGAGCTCCAAGCGGTACAACCGTCCCCATGACCGGTACTACCACCCTGCCTGTGCGCAGTGAAAGGGGTTTTGACCCATGTATCCCCAACTTACCCCTTGGACTATAAATACTCATCTCCTAGCTCCGAATTAGGGTTAGCATTGGTTTAGCTCATACTAGAGATAGAGCTATGCTCATCCACTTGATACTACTCCGGTTGGAGACCGAGGCCTCCTAGGAGAAGATCCCCCAAGTGGATTCAAGACCCCATCAAGGGAAGATCCCCTCGTGGATTCAAGCCCCCATCTCCTCACGGATTGGGAAGAACTTGCTACTGTTTGTATCGTCTCATGTTGGATTTGGATCATGTGTCTCTTTGTGTACTTGGATCTAGCACATGTGTAATCGAATCTCATTGATTTGAGTGTTTCCTCTTGTTCCCCCTCGTGTTTTCCCTCGTGTGTTCGTGGTGTTCTTCGGGAATCCCCCTCCAAATCATGAAAGATCGGCCCCTAGGGTTCCACACCCTACATCACTGGTTCGAAAAAAGTGGGTGTGCGTTTGAGTTGGCCTTACGCTATCATTGAGGATACAAAACTCATACTAGAAAGACTACTAAAACACACATATGAGCGCCCAAGGTCCTCCCCCACCTCACTCACCAAAACAACGATCGTGTTCCTTGGCTCTCCTGTAGAGCCTCAGAGCAGCTCTAACAGACCCCATATATCAGCGGCCCTTATATCACAGATAAGGGCCGAGAAATCTGAGGTTTGAGGGGCGAAATCGGCTGCGGCCGAATAGAGCCCTCAACTGAAACCGTAAATTTTGAAAGAAAGCATTCCCGGGCGAAATGAAGAACACATACTACATTCATAGTTTGATCATCGCTACATTTCAAAAGTTATTTTACATCGCGATGCCGCCCTACCTAAAGTAGCCAAAATTGGAGCTCATCGGAGCTCTCCAGGGGCGGCGGCGGCGCTCACTTATCGTCGTCGAAGGAGACAAGATCGATGTGCTTCTTGTCTTGCTCCTTGGCTTCGCGGCGCCATCCAGCCTGCTTGGCATCAAACTCACGCGCGGCGGCGAGCGCCTGCTTGAAGTGGAGGTCACTGAGCTCCTCGTCCCGCCGACGACACGCGTACTCCTCCTCCTTCTTGCGTGCAGTGCGCTTCGAGAGCGCAGCTTCAAAGGCATCCGTGTCTGGCCCGATGACGTAGTCCTCCAGGCCGATGACGCCGAAGTCGCACTGCTGCTCCTCCCCCGGCTCCCTCTTCACTACAAAAAAAGACACATCCGTGACATTTTGGGCCGAACGAAAATCTTTTCTGTCATACTTATGACACTTCTATGACGATAATTGTGACAAAACCCGGTATCATCATAGATGTGGTGGGGTCCTACTTCTATGACAAAAAATCATGACAGAAAATGGGCTTTTCGTCCTGGGCGGGCCGAAGACGTAGCTGCATGACATTCTTTGGGCCGTCCATGACGGAAAAAACTGTGGTAGAAGCGAGGGCGCGGAAAATATCGGGGAGTCCCCGGTTACGGTGGGTGGTCGGGGGCTGAGCGATGCGCGTTTCTCTCGTACGTACGCGCGTCTGTGCGAGGCGTTGGGCTCTAACTGAACCCGAGCGAGGCGTTGGGCTCTAACTGAACCCGACCGATTGCACTGCAGGCTACGTGTTACTGAACCCGAGCGATCGATCGATGGCTGTTAACTGAACCCGATCGAGCGATTCCTTCGCTACTGCTGCTAACTGAAGCCGATCGATGCTGCCTCTGGATGAACAGTGAGCATTGCGGGGGGGTTTGGATGAACAGTTCCCGGTGGGGGTGGATGAACAGGACCCCGTGGTGTTTCCTCTGGATGAACAGTACCCCGATCGATCGAGCCGGCTGGGGCTGGATGAACAGGACCCCGTGGAGGGCTGGATGAACAGGACCACCCCATGGAGGGCAGGATGAACAGTAGATGGTGGAGGGCAGGATGAACAGTAGCCCGTGGAGGGGTGGTTGAACAGGAGCCCGTGGAGAGGGCTGGTTGAACAGTAGCCGGTGGAGTAGCGCGCGGTGGAGGCTGGATGAACAGTAGCCCGTGGATGAACAGTCGCAGGTGGAGGCTGGAGGAGGTCAACGGTGGATGAACAATAGCCCGTGGAGGCTGGAGGGGGTCGATGGTGGAGATGAACAGTATCCCGTGGAGTCCCGTTTTGCGGTACGCCACACCCCTCCCGATGAACAGGACCCCCGTTTCGACCGTAGCGCTCCAACACAAGTCCGTTTCCTCCGTTTTGCGGTACACCACACCCCTCCCGATCAACAGGACCCCCGTTTCGACCGTAGGAGGTCCGTTTCCTCCGTTTTGCGGTACGCCAGACCCCTCCCGATGAACAGGATCCTGTTTCGAACATGGTCGGTCGAACACAAGGCCGTTTCCTCCGTTCTGCGGTACGCCAGGCCTCGTTTCCATCGGCTGTTCCGTCCAAGCCCTCCCGATGAACACGACAACGCATTTCGTTCTGACCCAGTCGGTTGGCTCCCCATGAACACGATGACGATGTTGTTTCTCCGTTCGGACCCAGCCATGTACACGAGCCCTGGCCGTATGTATGCGCGAGTAGGCGTTCGAGACCCTTCCCATATGTACGTACGTGGCCATATATTCTTTCTTGCACACTGGCCGCTGTACGTACGTGTACATGCTACGTGCGCGCCTCTACTACGACACGTGCGCGCCTCTACATCGACCAGTATGTACGTACACGTTCGCGACCAGAATGACAACGCTACGTACGCTTCGACTAGGTGGGTCCCGACTGTCAGGCACTTCCTTGTGTGCGAAGATGTAGCTGGTGGGTCCCAGCATTCAGGGGGCGGATCGTTATTTTTTGCCCGGACGCACTTCCTTGCGTGCGAAGATGTAGCTGGTAGGTCCCAGCAGTCAGGGGGGAACGTTTTTTCATGAAATACAGTTGCCCGTCCGGTGGGTCCCTGCTGTCAGGTGGAGGAATAATTATTTTGCGCGTAATAAGGAGGCACTTCCTTGCGGCCGCCGTGGACCCAGCTGTCAGCCTCTCCATGTACATTACTCTTCCGATGGAAGTCGTTCCTTGACCACGTTGACCATGCCGCGCCGAGAGCACCAGGGCGGTGGACGACGGCGAGGCCTAGGAAGGGGACGACGCGGAGCCGGGGAAGACGCGGCAGTGGAAGCCCGCGCGGAGAGGAGTATGAGGGTTCACTGGTTCGGCTGCGGTGTGAGGCTGTCGTCGCCGCAGGGCCTGGCCAGCGGTGGGAATAGTAGGGGGCGGTGAGGCCTCCGCGGAAGCACAGCAGGCCACGGGAGGCAGGAGCATGTGGCACGACCGGCGCTGCTTTGGGCGGCTGGAGCAACAAGACCAGAGGTTGAAGAAGCACTACGGCCGTTGGATGGACATCGTACGATCACTGGAGCTAGAATCGTTCATATTGACTAAGTTGACAAAGCACTCCGTCCCCGTCAACTTAGTAGGCCCACAGGTCAGCTTCCAAAATGGTGCGCCCCAGATGTCAGGGGGAGGAATCATTATTTGGGAGGGTGAAGCTAGAACATCCGAGATTGAAGAAGAAGCACGGCATCCATTGGATGGACATCCAACGGCCACTGCTGCTAGAACCGTGTGTTGACTATAAGTTGACAAAGCCTTGCATATGCGTCAACTCTCTTGTTTTTTGAGGGGACGCGTCAACTTAGTAAGGCCACAAGTGTGTGGCAGAGAACTTATAGCCCATTTGTGATTTGTAAGAATGTGCAGCCAATTTTTGAATTCTAATGGAATTTACTACAGCCCATTT
Organism: Triticum aestivum; assembly: GCF_018294505.1. Taxonomy (NCBI): domain Eukaryota; kingdom Viridiplantae; phylum Streptophyta; class Magnoliopsida; order Poales; family Poaceae; genus Triticum; species Triticum aestivum. The sequence goes on along the minus strand of NC_057814.1, from coordinate 412,239,149 downwards.
ACAGTTTGTTAAAAGTACAGCCCATTTCAACCAACCGTTCAAAACAGGATTCAATAAAATTTCCCACATTTTGATGGGATCCAAAATATTTTTATCCCGAAATTTCTAGTCAGATTAAATACAATTTCAATATAAGTTTATATTACGTAAAAATCCAACGAAACATTGCGCACGCAACAATTAATGAAATTAAAATTTTCAATATCCAAAAATAATATTTTATAAAGTAATTACGTGTTTGGTGCATTTTTTGTAGTTACTGCCCAGTTTTTATAATTACATCCCATTTATTATTTCTTAAAGCCCATTTTCTTGTTAAGCCTAATGCATCCCTCCTAGGAAAGATTTGCAGCCCAGCGGGGCGGAGAATAACAACTTGACCTTGCCTGGGTATTCCTAAAAAAAGTATAGCTGGGCTAGCCATTTTCAGCTTGAAAAAAATTAGTATCTGGGCTGGATATCTGGCCTGGGCTAGACGGGCCACAGCCCACCCAGTTAATAGCTGCAACGATGTTTTCGTTGTTGTTCAGAGGAGAAAAATTAATATCTGGGCTAAACATCGCTCAAGAAAAACTCTGCAGTGCTCACATCTCAAAAACACAAATACTGCTCGAGCTGCTTGGTCCCAGCTGTCGGCCGCTTCTTGTGCAATTCTCTCGTTTATTGACTACATAGGTTCACAATGGTGTGGGACCATGATGTCAGGAAATCAGGAGGAAGCAAAAAAAATTATAGTTTTATATACTAATAAGGAGGCACTTGTTGTCATCCTCTCCAAATAAAGTCATCTCCTCATCCTCATGTCCGTTGACCATGTTGACAATGCGAGACGGCGACGCCACGGCGAGCGCAACAACTCAAAGGACGACGGAGAGGGCCTCGCGGGCCCTATGGATGGTCTGATACAGTGCCCGCTGCTCATTCAGGAAGCCAGGATCATAGGGCCACATGTCCGCGACGGCATTGTCGTTCGCTTGTTCACTGGTGCTCGTTGAGGAGACGGAGGTTGCAGCACAGGTCCTCCTGCGCTGGTAGCTCTTCCGCCATTAGGCGTCGAAGTGCGGCCGCACCTGCTCTATGGTGAACACGGCATGAACCGGCTTGGACAGTGGCGCCGGCTCCTGGTCGGAAGCTACGTCCATCGTCTGATTGTCGTCGCTCAGCTCGGCGAGGTAGCTGGCGAGCCAGCATGTCCGGCTGCTGGACCGACCCACTGCCAAGCACGAGTCTGACTGCCCTGGCCCACCCAGACCGCCTCCCTCGCCCCCGCGCGCTTTCCGCCCGAAATGGTCAGCACCGCCCGCCCTGCTTCCCGGTGCATGCGATTGCTCCGCCTTCAAACGACACAAGTGCCATCCATCCGTCCTTCTGCCGCCCACATTAATGATACGCGGTTGCCGAGGCGGCTACTCCGGCGCCACACGTCCGTCCCTACGCCGCCCACCATTGCAATATAAACTGCTGCGCCGGCCATAGCCGCAGTCATCCGCATCCGTTCCTATTCTCCTGTCCACGCCACTACTGCCCACCATGGCTTCCTCGCGGTCCAGCACTCTTCAGGACGGGCGAACGACGGACCACAAGGAGATGGCAGCCATTGCTGCCGACTGGCTGGCCGGCAGGCAGCCGGAGGACGACGACGTCCCAATGGAGAACATGGTAGTCGACGATCCGGCGCCAACCCCCTCCTCCGCGCCATCCTCGCCGGTGCATTGCACCATGACCATCGGCGAGGCCCGTGCCTAATATATGGACACATTGAGGCAGAAGCATGAGGAGCAGTTCCGGGAGGCGCAGGCCGACGCCGCCTACAACCACCATCTCCTCCAGGAGCACCTGCAGGCGGAGGAGCAGATCACCGCGGAACGGGCAGAGCAGGAGGCGTTGCTCGACTCGTACCGCTCCGCCCGCGAGGGCCGCCTCGAGCGCTGGCGGTACCGCATGCGGGTGGCGGATGCTGCGGCCGCCTACAAAGAGGGCGATGAAGCGGCCGAGGTGTTGTTTGGCGAGACCGAGGACGAGGCAGAGGACAATGCCGGCTCCGACGAGTCCCCGCTCCGCTGGCGTCGACGAGGCCCTGCTCCGCCGAGGCCCCGTGGTGCCAACAACGAGGCAGAGGACACCGCCGACTCCACCGAGGCCCCACCCTGCCGGCAACGAGGGGGAGGATTTTCCCCCGCTCCGCCGAGGCGCCGCCCGCTGGCAATGAGACAGAGGACATCGCCGGCTCCGCCGAGGCCCACCCCGCTGCCAACGAGGCCGCGCCACACAGAAAATGAGGAAGAGTAGAACACGGTAGGTTGCCGCCGCTCGGGTCCAAGTAAGGCCACCGCTGCTACCCTCTGGTTGCTGGCACTGAGCTGTACATCATGGAGCAATTCTATGATTACAGGCTGATTGAAGAGCGCTCCGTGGTTGAGCAAGCTCATGAGATGCAGTCATTTTCTAGAGAACTTGAGCACTTCAGTTGTATGCTAACGGACAATGTGCAAAGTAAAAAGGAACAGAAGGAGTACAAAGAGTTTGAGTAGCTTTTTAGCATTCCTATACATTGCAATCACAGTGATTCACATGTCATAGAGAACATTCAAAACAATCGATGATTATGCATCTCAGCGATTCACATGTCAGAGCCATTATTTACTTCGCAACTAAAGAATTAAGAAAAAATGGATCGACGCTGCTGACAGCAAAGGGCGTCCCATTCGAAAATATCAAACGCATGTCTTCTTGCTAAAATCAATGAGCAAAATTTGACAAGGTTTTCCCATTCCAAAATATCAAATGCCTACGATTGTGGAATGGGCAGGGTTTGCCATCAGTTCGGACATTGACATGGCACCTCGTGCTAAATAAACCAGCTGTTCTTTTTGTGCAGTTCCACCAAAATCAACCAAATTCGTGCGTAGCTTGTATGATTTTGCCCTTATATGTTGCAACGCCTTGAACTTATCGGCACCTCCTTTCTTGTGGTGGAAATGAATGATTCGATGTATTCATGAACATTTTGTGCAGTTCCCATTGAAATCAAGCTTAGCACCCCTGTTTGCACAAATACAAAAAAAGTGATTAGTATAAAGCAAACTGTACTATGAATTGACAGTTTAAACAGGCACCTACATGGTCCATGTAGAGCACACTTTTACAAAAATGGAACTCACCGGAAAGAATCCTAGAACAACATTGTACTCGCGCATCATAGCAAGAAAACGGAGATTTGTCAGTCCTTCTGAGCTAAAGTTAGTTTGGTCTTGTGGGGGGTAATGTAACCATCCTTCAACTGCTCCTTCTGATGAGAAGATAGACAGGGCTTCTTCATCCTGGCATTATCGGAACTAGTCACTTCACGTACTCCATATTCTTCTTCATAGGAGGATGATCCTGTTGTGCAAAGACAAGAGGATAACTAAATGCTAGCATCCCTGTTTGCTCGAAAAAAAGGAAAGGAAATATTTAAAACAACACAGATGAAGCACTTCTCAAGGACAATACCACTTTTTGATGACAGCATCTAAACAGTAGCACAACACCAATAGAGATGACAAAGCTCAATCATATGGATGAAATCAGTGGGCGAGTACCAACCTTTGTCAGGAGGCTTATTGTGTAGAGCATACAGATGAAGCACTTCTCCGGAACCATTTGTTGCTATCTACTGTGGTGGCCATGCTTACTATATACTCCTCGATTAGATTAATTTTCCAACATCTTCTTGTGCAGTTCCACTAAAATATATGGTATCTTCAAAGAAGATCCCTGTTTGCACAAGTAGAGATAATTACGTATTACATTAAGAGTGGCATCAAATCAGTGGCAAAACAATTGCTCGTTCCAGCCATAGCAATAAATTAAGATGCAAAACTATATCATTACTTGTGTCATCACAGTTCCAGTGCTTCATTACAGGACCAGGAGTTGATTTTTGTTTTTCTTCCGCTTGTTCTTCCCCTTCATCACTTGGTTCAATAACAGACAAGCTTCGCCTTCAATGTAAGATTTGGCATGTCAATTAGGTTGCACAAGTATAGCACTAAACAATGACATTAATTTTCTGATGAAAGTGGCAAAATACAGGCCAACAGTTGTGAAATATCCTTATCTTACCTCAATGGGATATTACGGTGCACATACAGATTGGAAGTCTTGTCTCCATTTGTGTAGTTCACTAAAATCAAGCAACATTACCGTACAAGTAGCACAACATATGAAAGCACACTGCAAAATCATGTGAAAGAAGGCTAGTACTGACCTCTCATGACGTGGAATTCAAACAACTCATGAGAAGAAGATCTGAACCAAATTTGCCAACACGGATAGGAAGTAAGATCTCCTCTTGTGCAGTTCCACTAAGATCAAGCAATCAAGCAACGTTGTCGATGTGACATTTTGGTTGAACTGCACAAAACACTCTTAAAACAAAAGTGTTTTGTGTAGTGCAACAAAAGGTCACAATGGCAACAAGGTGAAGTAGATAACCCTGTTTACACAGAGGTGCAAAGGAAACAACTAGTGGTCAATAACGGTGGATGACACAGAAGCCAACAAAAAGAAGCATCTGCCTTATCTAAATGGGAAAGAAAGCAAGACAGTAACATTTCTCAAACGGTGGCATTGATTAATATTAACAGAGAGATTATATTAACAATAAAATTCGTTAAACATGTAATTTGCTTTTAACTGTGGCATTGCATCAATTTTCCAGCGGCATTATTAGAGGGTGTTTGTTTACAGGGACCTTTTGGTGGGGGGACTAAAAAAACTCCGTGTCAGTCCCATCTAAACCAAACAGGAGGGACTTTTAGGGACTAAAAGTGGGCATTTGGGACTAAAGAAAGAAGACCCGGAGGGAGTCTTTTTGGGACTTTTTCCAACAGTTGCCCCTGGCACGCATCGCACCTTGTCTCTATTAGTTCACTACTAGGGGTAACATGGTCTTTTAGCATGTCATTTAATAACCTCTAGTCCATGTTTAGTCCCTGGAACCAAGCAGGTAGGGACTAGGGAGTTTTTAACCAAACAGGGCCTTAGATTAACAACAGCTAAAGAGTTGCACGGGACAGTGGACGCACCAGCACCATGTGCATCTATCGATGTACTGGGGTGATGCACAGTCTGTTGCAACAAAGAACAAACAACCAAGGAGCATATTTGTGTTTGTCCCAGTTTTGTTATCTTTAGACACCTTTCCCTATGTGAGTGTAGCAAATCTAGTCCTACTCAAACTCTACAGCCTTGTCCCCCAAAACAAAAGATCAGTTTGTTACAGATGTGCATACTGCGTTTGTCATTGTTTTCCCTTTTCGACCAACGTAGGTGCTGGATAGCCAGTCTGTACTAGTAATTTCCCCACTTCCTTTCCTCTGTGAACCACGTCCTAGATTTATGCTATACAACTTTCCCCACTACTTTCCCCCATTCCTGTCCTCTTTGAACCACGTCGATTCATGCGATACAACTTTCCCCACTACTTTCCCCCTTCCTTTCCTTTTTGAACCAAGTCCTAGATTCATGCTATACAACTTTTCCCACTACTTTCCCCCATTCCTTTCCTCTTTGAACCACGTCCTAGATTCATGGTATACAACTTTCCCCACTACTTTCCTGTTTGATCCAACACCTAGATTCGAGTGCAGAAGCGGAAAAAGCCCACATGCAGCTAGAGCAATGCATGTGGAATAAGTAAATTATACCTTAAGGTTCTTGGGGTGTGGTTCGGTGGGCGACCGGAGGGCATTCGACCCACACTATGTACGGCGGCGAAGAAGAAGGGGTCGGAGGCCCTCCCGTGCCGGCGTTGGGTGAAAGTGAACAGCTGCGCCGGTAGTGGATTCCCTCCCTCGCCGACGGCGACAGCATTAAGCCTCCTTCCCTTCCCGGCGAACGGCTCTTTGACCAGCAGTGAGGGGAGAGAGAGAGGCCAGCGAAGTCTTGTTTAGATCTGGAGAGGGTGAGAGAGTGTGAAGAGAGCAACTACAAGCAGACCACCAGTGAGGGGAGAGAGAGAGGCCAATGAAGTCTTGTTTAGATCTGGAGAGGGTGAGAGAGTGTGAAGAGAGCAACTACAAGCGCTGAGGCTCCAGCGTGTACATATATACTGGAGAGAGTGTAAAGAGTGCAAACCCTAGAAAACAAGCGCCGAGGCTGCAGCTTATACGTGATGAGGTGATTATACGGTCACTACGAGATCGTATAGCTCCGTATCCATCCATTTTGACCAGTCAAAGAATCCTCTTGGCACGAATTATGCTCAAGTGTAGTTATCGAACCCGAGACCTCAAGTTTGATGAGCGAACAGGCTAACCAGCTACACAACCCTCCCGTTATGTTCAACGAGAGGAAAATAACCTTTTATACATTCCTGCATTCGTGTGACAAGCATGATGTGTTTTTTTTGTGTGTGGGAGTCATTGGGATTTAAATCATAATCGTGTCATGTGGCTTTGGTGGTAAGACTATCCACAGTGGTGCAGAAATAATGCAGCCTTAGTCACCTTACCTCTCTCCATGTAGTGCGTTGGGTCCCACCAGTCAGAGGGTCAAACAAACAAATTAATAAGAAAAATTATAAGCGCAAGCGGTGTATCTTACCTCACACATCTCGCTACTGCTCGGGAACACTGTCCAATTGATCCCTCTGTTCGCTCATGTACTATTTTAAGTGAATCCTTATTATAACATGCACACAATTTTGGGCACTTGTATTCGACCTAAGTCAGTGTGCCACCGTATCTCATACGACTCCCTCCGTCTAGGTGTAATAAGTCACGTTAGAAGGTGCAGCGGGACCAAGGTGCAAGCAGATTGGAGGAGAAGGAGAAACTTGACCGGTCATTCCTCCAATCAAAGCCCCGATTTCTGTCTCTAAACGCAACAATTAATCCAAACAACTAAGAGATGCCTCTTCTCTTCTTGTACGTACTCCATTTGTATCTCACTTCCTATGGCTTCGCACTCGCACGATTTTCCTATTCTATGAACCTGTGTGTGCGTGTGCGTGTGCGTGTGTGTGTTTAACAGCACGTGTGTGTTAGAAAGAGCGACAGATCGACCTACTCCTACAGAGAGATGGTGTGTAGTGTACGATTTTAGCCGCGAGAGTCGGTGCATCCTCTCGTTTCTGGGCGTCCGGTAGGGACAGGCGGACAGTTGCCATGCCCGCTCCTGACCAGCCTGGCCCACCCAAAGCTCCTCCATCGCCCGCGCGCGCTTCCCGCCCGAAACAGTCAGCGCCGCTCCAAAGAATCGGTGTCGCATTCATGCCCGGGCAGAGCGGACGCGACCTCTCACTGGCGCCTGCGTTGAAGGGAGAAGCGGATTCAAGAGTGATGGTTGCTTCGTCCGTCCAACTTACTGCTGGGTCTATGTGATTTGACGGCTCATTGGTCATTATTACTGAGGTGGTAGGACTGCTGGATGTCCCACGCTTTCGGCGAAAGGAGGTACTACTAGATTACAATTTTCTCCATTCTTATGGCGGAGGAGTGCAAGAGCAGTGAAAACACGCAGGCTCTGTGATTACATGGCCCACCTCACACTATCACCATATTTTCTGGACACCGTGCGCCACCTAACTCTTTACATAGTACTACTTGTATAGTACATACTGTAATTTATCAGCGAGATAGTACAATGATATGAAGCTTCCAGCTTCTGTTACATGTATCTTGCGTCCAAGGTTGCCCGTTGCAACATTTCATCAAATACAAAGGAGACTAACATGCATGCTATTGCATCTCAATGATTGACAGATCATAGCAAATATGTACTCCCTTCGTTCCAAAATAAGTGTGTCAACTTTATGCTACATACGGAGCAAAATGAGTGAATCTACACTCTAAAATACGTCTATATACATCAGTGTTTGGAGTATGTACTAGTAGTTCATATTGAAATCTACTAAAGGACATATATATTCCAAACAATATGATAATCTCTCTAACCAAGGTAGCAGGGATGAGGAGTAAACGGAGGGAGTAGTAAAAATTTCTCCTCGTCCTACGAGCCACCGCGCTCGTGGGCGAGGGAGTGGGCGTAAGGCATATAATACTACTACTCATGCAGTCCCTAGCCATTGAAACAGAGATAGCTAAAGAAAAAAATGATCCATGCAGTCCCTAGCCCTTGAACCGTAAACCCTAACCAGGCTTTAATTTGCTGGCAACATCGGCGCTTCCTAAGAAATGAAGTTTGCAACCCTTTGACCATCGGATCATTTTGTGCAGTTTCACCAAAATCGAGATGAGCATCCCTGTGGCAAAGAAATTGAAGAAGCGTGATTAGAATAAGATTATTGGGACTAGTTGATGAGACATAAACTCATCACAAATACAGTACGTGGAAGCCAGTAGAGGTATGTGCGGGGCAAAGAAGTAGAGAAATATCCACATGGAGTGATGTGGGCAGCTGGAGCAGTGGTGCAAGACGGCTATAAAGGTAGTTGTACCTGAGGGATGTCGGGACGTAGCTCAACCTAGAGGAGGGCGGCGGGAGGAGGCAACTACCCACGTCGCGGCAGTGAGCAATGGATGAAGGCAACCTCACCGGCTTTGTGAGAGAGAATGGCAGGGACCCCTGATCGAGACGTGCCGACAATGGGTTTTCACCGTCGGCGATGGTGACCGCATCTACACTAAGCATCCACCCCTTCCCCCGGCGGACGTGATCCGCCGGGATGTTAGAGATGTGGCCACAGTGGTTTTGTGTGAGAGAGTGTGAAAACTAAAGAGAGCAACCCCAGCAAGCAACCGTGTAGGCTCATCCTGCCTATGTATATAGTGGAGCGGTTTCCTTTTCTCTCCATATGAACCTATTTATATTGCGTACGTGCCACTGAAGAAAAAAACTTTATTTATAAATGACGTGGCACCTACTACTCGTTCTCCTATAAACCTTGCGCTTGGCATCTCCAAACTATTAACCTTGCGATTGGCTCTTCGCCTCTTCGGGAAGTCGAGCAATAATGGTACTGCAGTATATATCGTTCTGGCTATATGAGACCGAATGGATTGATGCACGTCCACCACGTGGCGAGGGTCGAGGGGCGAGGGAGAGTGCGTACTATTACGTCTGTTTCAATATGGACTACATACAGAGCAAAATGAGTGAATCTACACTCTAAAATACGTCTATATACATCGGTGTTTGGAGTATGTACTAGTAGTTCATATTGAAATCTACTAAAGGACATATATTTCAAACAATATGATAATCTCTCTAACCAAGGTAGTAGGGACGAGGAGTAAACGGAGGGAGTACTAGTAAAATTTTCTCCTCGTCTTGCGAGCCACCGCGCGCGTGGGTGAGGGAGCGGGCATAAGGCGTAGTAAGCAAGCTTCACCTCATCCTGCGAGCCACCGCGCCCGTGGGCGGGGGAGACGGCGTACTAAGCAAGCTTCTCCTTGTTCTGCAAGTTGACGGGACACATCAAAAGTACTCTGGTGTATAGAGCCTTGCCTCTAAGGTAGGCCCCACATGGTTTGCCTCTTTTTTAACATAACGCGTCAAGTCGCAATTTGTTTGTTCACCCGTGGTAGACGATCCTCCCTCCATCTAGTGGACAACCAGTACACGTGTCAAGTTACCACGTGGGCTGCCTTTTCGTACAGAAAATGAGCTCCACCGTGTACCCGCGCGGGTGTGGTTGGGAAAGAGACGGGAGTACGTGCGCCGTGCGTGCACCTCTTCTCTCCGTGCACGTCCCACACCTACGTGGGTGTGTGTGAGAGATACAAACCTAGACAAATGGCTTGTGCGTTCGCGAGTGTTTTTTGTTTTTTGGGGGGAGGTTGATTTCGTGAATGTATTTGTGGGAATATGTGTCGATGACATCTCAAACAAAATTTTGCATGCAATGTGTGTGAAATGGAGGCCTATCCATACCATATATAGAGGGTCGGGCGATCCACGAGAAGAGAGGGAGGGGTCATAGATATCGATAGAGTCGAAGAGAGGATCAAGTGGGTGGGTGCAAGATCGATGAAGAGAGCCATCAAAATTGTGTGTGTGTGCAAGTCAAAGATATAGGGCGACTGACCTAGCTACCGGAATGTCAGAGGGCACAGGTCAAGTTTGTGTGTGGCAGGGAGACATGACTAGAGCGCTCGATGTATCGGTGTGTGTGTGTGCACAAGGGGGTGGGGGGAGGGGTAGGCAGAGGCCTAACTATAGAGGTAGAACGACTCGTATATGTGTTGAGAAGGAGAGACCCAACTATGTCTTGAGGGAGATCGGTCGACATCCATACATAACTGAAGGACGGGAAATAGGATGGGACAGAGAGAGAGGAGAGAGAGAGGGAGGGAGAGGGGTAGAGTGTTGGATGGGTGATGGAGTTGCTTCTCGAAGATGGTGGGAGAGGCCTACTAGACAAACTGAGGGTGCAACTACAATATTATCAATAAGAGTGGGGATGTGTTTCTGTGTGTGCCTGTGTGTGATAGATCTGTTGGGACACATCCATGGATGATGAAGGGGAACCATGTGTTTGGTAAGCAAACCTAACTAGATCGGTAGATCAATTGTTGTTTGTCGGAGGAAGGGAGAGACATAACTAATGAGGTAGATCGATCGACGCGTGGGGAAAAATGAGTTATAAGGACCTAGCTAGCTATATGTATAGCGGGAGATCGGTCGGTGTACGTCCATTTGTTAGAGGCAAATAAGGCCCGACGAGACGGATAGACAGAGAGAATGGAGCTAGGTGGTGGTGCGAGAGGCCCAGCTACTAACTAGATAGGGGGAGGAGTGTGCGGTTGTGAGATCGATGAAAAGAGGGGCGAGAGTTTACACATGAGTGGGACCGTATGAGAGACACGAGGCAAGGACACATAAAGGAGGAGATTGAAGGTGTGTGTGTATGTTGTAGGCAGACATCACTAGAGAGGTTTATCGATCGGTGTGTGTCGGAAAGGAGTTGTGGAGACTGTGGGAGAACGACCTAAAGAAGAAGAAAAATGAATGTGCGCGACGGATAGAATGCTGAGGGAGGGGGAGGGCGAGGAGGGCGTGTGCATGCACGAGAGAAAGTTAGTGGTAGCTACAAAGGTTAGAGGATTGTGTGGGTGTAAGAGACTAACAAAGATCATAATTTGATATGAAAGTAGATTCATATATTTGAATAGGAGATCATAGTGTTTTAAACATATGCATGCATGAATATAGCAGTGATACGCGTGTTGTGGTTTTGCACATGTTATACCATAATGTGATAATGCATGGCGTTTGCAACTCACGGCTAAATGTCGAACAATCTAAACCATACTATACATCGAACAATCTCACATTTTATTTGAATTTGTGATAATGTGTGGCGTTTGCAGCTTACAACTAAATATCGAACAATCTAAACAATACAATATATCAAACATTCTCACATTTTATTTGAATTTGTGGTAATGTGTGGTGTTTGCAACTCACATCTAAATACTTGTAGGCGTAGGGGGCGGGGCACCATACATAATGTGATAAACACATTATATATATGAGACATGGTTTAGTTTGTGAAGACCTAGCTAGAGCTTGAAATGTACTATGATTTGAAATCAACATAAAGTGGATTCAAAAAATCGAGTTCGAGTTCATATAGTACACATAGTTCATATGTAACTCGAGACTAATCATGTGGTGTGCTGTGAAGATAATACACAAACGATGGTTTAAATTGACAATAATGACAATTGTAGATCTTATTAAAACAGAGAAACGAATTCAAACGCTTTGACTTCACAACAATCATTATTGTAGATCTTATTCAAATAGAGAAACGAATTCAAATTTAGTTCATATTGACGCGGTAGTATATACGTATGGAATGCACTAAAACGTTCATTTGAGTACTAGGTTGCATGCATTATACACGTAGTGAAATATTTTAATTGAACATAACATGAATTCAAAGTTTTGAATGACATTTGTAGTGCAAATTGATTTGGTACAGTACACGTTAGGCTTGTCCGGAAATTTCAACCCGCGCCTTGTTAGCCCGAAATATTTAAGATATATCTTTGTCTCGTTGTGCTCCGACAACTCCCTCCATCTCAACCCGCGCCTTGCTATTCCAAAATTACAACACGCGCGAAAACTCCCACCTCCTGTGAAATCCCGACACGCGAAATGCCCGTGATACCCCTGAACCGAAAGAACCGCCTCAGATCGGTGGGGGTACTTTCGTAACTTACCCCACATTTCGGACAAGCGCGTCCCTAAGCCATGGTTCCCCACTCCCATCCCATCCGCCCACCCATTCGTACACCGAGGCCGAGAAAACCCGCGAAGCCCCACACCCTCCTCCGTCCGCCACCCAGCCGGAGCCTCTTCCCCGATGACGTCGTCCGCAGCAAGACCTCGATGTCCCTCATCCACCGTACCGGATGAGGATCCGTCGTCGATCTGGTCGTCCCGCCGGTTCAGCCACCCCGTCCTCCACCTCCAAGGAGCTGCCCTGACATTCCCCTCGTCTTTCGCGCCACCTCCATTCCCACACCGTCGTCTTCACCTACACCACCGGAAGAGCATCAGCATCACCGTTTCCTCAGATGAAGCTGCGGCCTAATCGGCGCCACCAAAGAGGCTGTACACTAATCGCCGCATTTTCTTCTTGATTCTATCTCACGGTGCTGCCGGCGCTCGGTCCCGAGCCGACACGGCGCGGCTCCATCCACCGCGGCATCGCCGGCCACTTCCTCCACGGAGTCGCTCCCTCGGCGGTGACGTCCACATCAGTAGGAGCTGCTGCTGCTTTAGCTCTCGCTCGCACTGCTGCTCTGCTCTTGCTCTCGGTCCCCTGCCTGGTCTGCTCTTGCTCTTGCTCGCGCTGCTGCTCTCACTCTTGCTCTTGCTTGCGATGCTGCTCCGATTTAGCTACACTTTAGTCGACTGAATCAAATTTTGGGTCAGTCGATTTTCAGGGGGTGGGGGGCTCGCCAGAGTTAAGGAAGAACCAACCGCAGCGGGGAGGGGGGCTCGCCGGAGAAGTACCCCACTATCTATCTTAGGGTTCAGGGTGGGGGCGATGGTCGCCGGCGGTGGTGGGGCGGTGGCGTGGGGATCGCTGGAGAAAAAGCTCGGCACGGGGGGCCTAGAGGGATGGCCGGGGCGGCGGCGGACCGGCGGTGGGGAGTGTTTTCGGGGCGGGCGGGGCGGCTGTTTGGCCGGTGGTGGCTGGCGGCTCAGGGGGGTGGAGGTTGAAGATGAACTGCAGGCCCTTGATTTCGTATCCAACGGCTGCAAAATCGACTTACCAGAGATGAAAAAGTCAGTCGACTGATGTGTAGCCTCACCTCTAGTGCGTTCAGTTTCGACAGTAAAATTCAGTTTCGACAGCAAAATTCAGTTTCGACAGTTAAGTTCAGTTTCGACAGTTAAATTCAGTTTCGACAGTTAAGTTCAGAGATGAGCGGCTGATGTATACATCTAGCACTTTGTGGTTATGTATTTTACGTCATCTATTGGAGATGCTATTAGAATTCCACTCAGGTTAACGTTGTCTCTCTTGTCCTGCTTCAGCCTCGGCGTCGTACAACTCACCGGAGCTGCTCCAACGACGAAACCCTCCATCACAGCGGAGCAGTACCTCGGGCTCCATCTCCAGACACCTAAGATCTTCTTCCCCTCCTCTGACAGCCAAGTCAGCCAGAGCATCCTCACTGGCCAACGCAATCACGCTGAGATCGACATGGCTTCGCCAAAGAGGTTGTACACTTCTTGTGGTTTGACTTAATCTCACCATACTTCTTTGCATCCTGTGATCTTCCAATTCTTGTGAACCAAACACCCAGATTGGCAGAAATCCTATGTTTTTAAATTCTCTGTTTTGCACGTGCATTCCTATCCTATTCCTGTCTATTTCCTATCCCTGCATTGTTAGAATCCTCAAATTCAAACAAGCCCTTACACAATTACTTCTGTTACAGATATGTGTCAAAGAAAACCTTGTGTGGTTTGTCCTGCTCCTGCGATGCTGTGTTCCACCCTAGCTCAGCTGCTCCAACGACGGAAGGGTTCACCACAGCAGGGATCCGCTCTCCAGACTGTCTTTTGCCGCCTCAGATCTTCTTCCCCGCCACCGGCAGCCACGACAACTGCATTACCATCATCAACTGAGCAGATGACCTTGAGGACTACACGGGTCCGCAAGAGAGGTCGCACTCTTCCGTGTTGGCTTACGTTATGCATCGCTTAATATGATGACATGCTACTTTATCGTCGTGTTCACCTATTAGACTCCGACTCATGTCCAAACTTATGCTGAAGCTTGAGTTTTTAAATGGTTGTGGGGGTACATATTGGGGCAGCAATCAGTACTATCTGTCTACTATCTGGTTAATCTCGGGTGTCTACTATGAGTTTCATGTTGAGTGCAAACAAACATTAAAGGAGCCATTATCTGTATTTTTTAACTAAAGCTATTATCTGCCTGCTATCATTGGTTTTGGGTCTATCCATAGTTTGCTACCATCGCTCTAGATTTGTGCATGCACTCCTTACATAATCCCGCTATGTTTTATTCCTATGCATGTCAGTTATTGTACACAATGGAACTGAACATGTAGAGCAAAAGAGACGAGCCTTGTGTGGCAATAAAATTTCATGCAGACGTCGCTCCATGGTGGGCACAAAGGCAGCCCCCCTCCACCCATTTCGGATCGTAATCAAGAGGAAGATAACTGTTCTGAGGGGGATTCAGAAGCAGAAGACCACTCCTATTTACCCCATGAGGTCTTTGCTCTAACTTGGCATGCTGATGTTGGTTATATCATGCATATGGTGCCTTGCATTGCTTACTTTATACATTAAATATGTCAACTGCTTAGTTTAGACATGCTTTGTGTGAATGACATCTGTTTAGTTTATTCATCGTTTATGTGAATTATGCAATGCCATCTTGTTTAGCCAGGCATCATATATGTGAATTTTGCAATGCCATCCTGCTTAGCCAGTCATCTTATATGTGAATTATATCAGGCCATCCTTTTTTTCATTACGTATTACATTTGTCAACAATGTTAGTACATTCAACTACTCTTCGTGTGCATCAGCCATTTGACACGGTGATGGAAAATTCTGGAGTGAAAACAAGGTCTTCAGAGCAGACTATGATATCTGACGAAGCGCATATCTCGCTGGTTATAGATAGCTCCTCAGAGGAGGATTCAGAGACAGATGACCAGTCCTATTCCCCCCCCCCACCCCGAGGTGCATGCTCTAACTTGGCAGGGTTATGTTGCTCATATCGTGCGTATGGTATCTTGCATTTCTATGTCATTTGCTTAGTGTAGACATGATTTGTGTGAATGCCACCTGTTTAGTGTCTAATTACCATATATGTGAATTATGCAATGCCATCTTTTTGCAAGACATTATATATGTGAATTATGCAATGCTATCTTGTTGCAAGGCATTATATATGTGAATTATGCAATGCCATGCTGTTTAGCCAAGCGTCATATATGTGTATTATATCATGCCGTCTTTTTTTGTATTTCTCATTGCTTTTGTCGACAATGTTTGTATATTCAACTGCTCTTCCTGTGCATCAGCCATTTGAATTGGTGATGGAGAAATCTGGAGTGAAAACAAGGTCTTCAGAGCAGACAATGCTACCTGGTGAAGCAGATATGTTGCTGGTTACAGATAGCTCTTCAGAGGAGGATTCAGAGGCAGATGACCAGTCCTATTATCCCCCTGAGGTGTATGCTCAAACTTGGCAGGGTTATATTACTCATATCATGCATATGTTGTATTGCAATGCTTAGTTTTTACATCATATACACGATGTTGAATGCCATCTCCTTAGTTGACACATCATATATGCGATTGCCCTCTGCTCACTTCCTTAGTATATAAATCATATATTTGAATTATATCATGCCATGATGTTTACATAGACAGCATGTATCTGAATTATGGCATGCCAACCCATTTTCTAAAGACATAATATAGTTATATCATCTCATCCTGTTCACATAGTCATCATATTTTGAATTATGTCATTCTATCCGTGAATTATATCATGCCATCATGTTTCCATCGACGGCATGTTTGTGATTTATGGCATGCCAACCACTTTAATAGACACATCGTATAGTTATATCATGTCATCCTATTTACATAGTCATCATATTTTGAAGTATGTCATTCTATCCTATTTAGTTAGCCATCATACATGTGAAATTG
This sequence comes from Triticum aestivum, assembly GCF_018294505.1. NCBI lineage: Eukaryota > Viridiplantae > Streptophyta > Magnoliopsida > Poales > Poaceae > Triticum > Triticum aestivum. The sequence goes on along the minus strand of NC_057814.1, from coordinate 412,222,976 downwards.
TGTCATGCTATCCTGTTTAATTAGCCATCATATATTTGAAATTATGTCCTGCTATTCTATTTGGTTAGACAACATAAATGTGAATTATTTCATGCCCTGTTTTCTTCCCTACTATCCATTGCACCTGTCTATCTTACAATGTCTGTACATTCAATTACTTTTCTTGTTTATCAGCCATTTCAATTGGAGGGGGTGAGGGCAGTATCTGTGGGAGTAAAAACACGGTCTTCAGAAAAGATCGTGCTACCTGTCGATGGAGATAGAACCACGGTTGTACTTGCCCAAGAACCAGCCCCACCACACATAACCCAGACTCACGCAGATTGTACCCCTACCCAGTTGGACAAAGAACCAGCTACACCCCTTCTAACCCCAACCCCAGCAGATAGTAACCAAGTTCCCGTTGACACAGCACCGTCTCCACCACAGAGCACCCAAACATGAGCAGTTAGTAAGGCAACTGCAGTGCCCAAAGCACGAGGACCACCACTCTGAACCCCAAGTCAACGCTTAAAGCAGAAGAAGAATTGTTCTCAGGTCGCGTTCCGTAGCTATGGTTCATACTACTTTGCTCTTGCATCACTGTATTTACTCATACCAACTAATTTCAAATTTGAAGGATGCAATTGAAACTCCAATGGCGCAACAGGTATGTTTTAAACCTATTTCTTTAACATGTTTGCTGTTGTAACTTGCTCTATGTTGATTTCAGTTTCAATTGAATAAACAGTTATGTTCTCATGCCATGCACATTACAAGTGTTGTTATTGCTGTGTAGTTTCCCACACTTATATTCTGTCTATGCTGCTTTGTCTTAAATAGATATGATTCGAACTGTATCTATCTTGATTTGGCAACATAAACTAGAATGATATAGACCATACAGTGACCATACTACATAGATATATGTTTGTTTTATGCTGTTATCCTGTCCACCTTACTACTGAACTGGTTTACCAAAATGAGTTTCATATACTACATTGTAAACCTGTGATGTGTTTGTTTGTTTCTCCTTTAGAACGCGGATAAAATATTGGAGAAGAGTACCCCGTTATGCAATGGTAAAGGAAGTAATGCAGATCAGGTTCAAGATAGTGAGACATCCCTGTTGTTCTCCAAGAAAGCTGATAAAAACTATATTGAAGACACTGAGACAACCCCAAAGTCCTGTCTTGATGTGGTGTTCGAGTTACTGGCTACTACTGCTGGCACCAGCTCTTCGTACTCGCTGCCTGAATCAGTTCGGCTTCTTGAGTCTCAACTTCAAGTTGAAAGACATCGATCAGATGGTATGCGACAGGAAGCCGAAGGACTGAGGAAGTCCCTGCAGAATTCAGATGCATACCTTCTGGTGCAACAGCAAGTGCTGGAGGATTTAAGCGCCAAACAAAAAAAATTAATAAGCTTGCTGAGCATCTTGCCAGCATTATGGGTACCCAGGATATTGTTTCTTGAGCTCTTCTAAAGTGGTTTCAGTTCTGGACTTGTTTTGCTGCGGCGTTTATATGTTGCTTTGTTCCCTATATTTGCACTGGTGGCGAACTTTGATGCCCAGTGGATGTAATATGTGTAATAGCCGTGATAGCCTAGCGTAAGTTACTTGCTTATTTATTTATGTTGTCTTGTTTATTTGTTTTCTTGTAGTCAGTGCAGTTCTTTTTCCGCGGTTTGCTAGTGGCCGGAATAACCTATTTTTTTAAACTAGGCCACATTAACAATGGGCTACATATTTACTGTAGGCCTCCTACGGGCCGTAGAAACAATGGGCCTTCTAAGGGTCGTAGACACAATGGGACTTCTACGGGGCATAGACACAATGGGCCTTCTACGGGGCGTAGACACAATGGGCCTTCTACGGGCCGTATGATCGGTTGGCCAAACATGGGCCAATAACAGACCACATTATGGCCGTAAATGGGCTAGAGTTGAAATCGTCCGTTCATGGGCCGACCATAACGGTTTGTCGTTAATAGGCCATATTTGATGACGCTATGAAAACGGCCCAACGTATTAATGGGACACAAACGGGCCGACTGTAACCACGGGCTGTATTTGGCCCACAAGCTGAAAATGACAATAACAGGCCGAAAGTAAACGAATACTGGAAATGAGCCCAAGAATAAATGGGCCCTAAGAAGGCCGAAAGATAACATGGGCTGGAAACGGCCCAATGGAATAATGGGCCGTTAATGGGTATAAAGTGATACACTGTTCATTATGGGCCAGTTTTACCACGGGTCGTTAATGGGCCGAGGGTTACTAAGGGCCTCATATGGGCCAAAAGACGTCATGGGCCATACATGGGCCAGAAGTTAAAATGGGCTGGAATTACATTGGACGGCCCAGATGACGCTACTGGGCCTAATTCGGATAGGCCATAAACGGGCCCTGGGTTAGCGGGCTTTAAATGGGCTATATACGAACAGGTCGTTAACAGGCTTGCCGTGGGCCGGCTTGCCATCTTTTGACCAAGTCAAATGGGCCGGCCTTTTCACAAGAATGGGCCTCTGTTGGGCCGTGCCACATGTCGACGTATCATAGGCGCTTTGGGTCCAATGAGTGGATGACGTCTATCCCAACGGTGAGCTGACACGTGTTTCTTCCAGCCAATGATGATTTTACATGTGGAAAATCCCCATTGGTCGGGGCTGTTAACGGGTTATCAGATCCAAAACCGGACCCGATAGCTTAACGGCGTTCCGTTATGGTGGATGCCACGTGTCGGTCACCCTTGACGAAAGCACTTCTATGACGCGCGATTAATCGTCATGGAAGTGGGCACTTCCGTGATGATAATTTTGGTAATGTCATGGAACACTTCTACGATAGCACAGGTATGACTATCTTGATTCTGTCATAAATTTGTCATGGATGTACATGCATGACAGAAAACATGACCTACTATGACAAACACGTATCATCACGGAAGTGTATTTTTTTTGTAGTGCTTGACGGCGCGGAGCAGAGGAAGCTCGTCGGGCTCCATCTTCACCAGAAGCAGCGGCGTGCCCGAAGAGCTGCCTGCATCAAAGCGTCGCGCATGGCGGCGGTCGTACTCCTCCGTCTCGCGGCGGAGGAGAGGTGCCGGCACTAGTAGCCCGTATTTTGTGTACCGTTTAGCCGAGTGCTTGTGCGCCACATCGGCGATGATGCAACGCTTGCGCTCCGGGTCTTCGCCGCCACCGCGCTGGCGAGAGCTCCACATCATCGTAGATTGGTGGGCGGGGCGAGGGATTTAGCTCACCGGTGACGAGAAATTGGAGGGGATTGGGGAATCCCGGCAGTAGGGGTATAGGGTTTCACCATGTATACTCGCCGCAAACCCATAGATATACCGCGTGAGGGGGCGGTTTGCGGTCCACCGTAAAATCATTTACGGCCCGAGCGACTATACGGGCTCTGGTCTGACCTAGAAAATGGGCCAAACCCGTATAGTCGCTGGATTTTTACAATTTGCGCGACTATGAGGGGTCTGCTAGAGATGCTCTAACCCTCTAATCTACTTTGCATCATATTCTTTTTAAGTGTAGAATGGGGAGCAAAACTGATACGTCTCCAACGTATCTATAATTTTTTATTGTTCCATGCTATTATATTATCTTCTTTTGGATGTTTTATATACATTAATATGCTATTTTCTATTATTTTTGGGACTAACATATTAACCTAGAGCCCAGTGCCAGTTTATGTTTTTCCTTATTTTTGAGTTTTACAGAAAAGGAATATCAAACGGAGTCCAAACGGAATAAAACTTTACAATGGTTTTTCTTGGACCAGAAGCCATCCACTGAGCTTGGAGAGGGGGCCACAAGAGTCCCGAGGGACCCATAAGCCCACAGATCGCGCCCTAGGGGGGCGCCTCCCTGGCTTGTGAGCTCCTCAGGGGTCCCCCGACCCTAATTCTTGCTTTATAAAATCCTGAATATTCCCAAACCAACAAAAGCGTTCACCAAAATACTTTTCCGCTGCCGCAAGCCTCTATTCCCGTGAGACTCTCATCTTGGGGCCTTTTTCGGCACCCTGCCGGAGGGGGATTCAATCACGGAGGGTGATGTCGCTTGAAGCTACGTCGGTTTTTCCCCAAAGAGGAAGGGATGATGCAGCACAGCGGCGGTAGGTATTTCCCTCAGATATGAACCAAGGTTATCGAACCAGTAGGAGAACTAAGCAAACACAACGTAAACAGCCCCTGCACACAAATAACAGCCACTCGCAACCCGACGTCTTAAAGGGGTTGTCAATCCCTTTCGGGTAACGGCGCCAGAAATTGGCACGGAGACGGGAGAAAACTGTAATAGATTGAAATAATAGATCGCAAATAAAATAAAGTGCAGCAAAGTAATTTTGTATTTTTGGTTTAATAGATCTGGATAAAAATGCAAAGGAAAAGTAGATCGCAAGCAAATATATGAGAAATAAGACCCGGGGGCCATAGGTTTCACTAGTGGCTTCTCTCAAGAAAAATAGCAAACGGTGGGTAAACAAATTACTATTGGGCAATTAATAGAACTTCAAATAATTATGACGATATCCACGCAATGATCATTACATAGGCATCACGTCCAAGATTACTAGACCGACTCCTGCCTCCATCTACTACTATTACTCCACACATCGACCGCTATCCAGCATGCATCTAGTGTATTAAGTTCATGGAAAAACGGAGTAATGCAATAAGAACAATGACATGATGTAGACAAGATCCGTTTATCTATATGGAGGTAGATATAGATCTCGTATTTTTATCCTTAGTAGCAACGATACATACGTGTCGGTTCCCTTTCTGTCACTGGGATCGAGCATCGTAAGATCAAACCCACTACCGGGCACCTCTTCCCATTGCAAGATAAATAGATCAAGTTGGCCAAACAAAACTCAAATTTCAGAGAAGAAATACGAGGCTATAAGAGATCATGCATATAAGAGATCAAAGAAACTCAAATAACTTTCATGGATATAAAAAGATATAACTGATCATAAACTCGAAGTTCATCAGATCCCAACAAACACAACGCAAAAGAGTTACATCATATGGATCTCCAAGAGACCATTGTATTGAAAATTCAGCGAGAGAGAAAGCCATCTAGATACTAACTACGGACCCGAAGGTCTACAAAGAACTACTCACGCATCATCGGAGAGGCACCAATGGAGGTGCTGAACCCCATCCGAGATGGTGTCTAGATTGGATCTGGTGGTTCTGGACTCTGCGGCGCCTGGATGAATATTTCGTCGACTCCCCTAGGGTTCTGGGATTTTTGGGGTATTTATAGAGCAAAGAGGCGGTCCGGGGGGCACCCGAGGTGGGCACAACCCACCAGGGCGCACCAGGGCCTCCTGGCGCGCCCTGGTGGGTTGTCCCCTCCTCGGGACTCCCCCCAAGTGCAACCAGGGTCCATCTGCTTCCTTTTGGCCCATAAAAAATCATCATGGAGTTTCGTGGCATTTGGACTCCGTTTGATATTGATTTCCTGCGATGTAAAAAACATGGAAAAAACAGCAACTGGCACTTGGCACTATGTCAATAGGTTAGTACCAAAAATGATATAAAATGATTATAAAACATCCAAGATTGATAATAAAACAGCATGGAACAATCAAAAATTATAGATACGTTGGAGACGTATTAGCATCCCCAAGCTTAACTCCTACTCGTCCTCGAGTAGGTAAGTGATAAAAACAGAATTTTTCATGTGGAGTGTTGTTCATCAAGTCATATCATATTATTTTCTTTATAGCATGGACATTTAGACTTTTTATATGATTCAAAGCAATAGTCTAGTTTTGACACAATAATTTAGATACTCAAGCATATCAACAAGCAACCATGTCTTTCAAAATATCAACGCTAAAATAAGTTATCCCTAGCCCATCATGCTCAAACATTGATCCATTCATGAAACACACTCGAATATTAGCTATACTCAATACTTAAGCACGATCATATTGCCTCCTAGTTGGTGCTTTTTATGAGAGAAGATGGAGACTCAAATTCAGAAATAAAAATTGCATAAAGTAAAAGAAAGGCCCTTCGCAGAGGGAAGTCGGGATTTGTAGAGGTGCCAGAGCTCAAAGCGAAAAATTAGAGATAAAAACATTTTGGGAGGTGTATCCATCCCACCAACGAAAACGACTCAGAGCTACGAACACTTTCCATGCTAGATATGCCATAGGCGCTTCCCAAATATAAAATAAAGTTTATTCCTTTTTCCACCATTCTGTCACTTTCCATGGCTAGCCGTATCCATGGGTGCCCTCCATACCAACACTTTCCAAGGAATTTATTATTTGACAACATAAAGTAAATATTTTTTTGCATTTCGGGTCTGGGCATCCCTAAAACCTTTGCCTTACTCTCGTGCAATGACAAGTGAATAAACACTCATCTTGAGAATAACACATCTAGCATGGAAAATATTAGCCACCCGTTACTGTTCTGCGAGCGAAACAAACACACAAAAGAGAAATTTATTTTGAAAATTAGAGATGGCACATGCAAATTTGCTTAGAACAGCAAAAGAATACCGCATATAGGTAGATATAGTCGACTCATGTGGCAAAATTGGTTTAAAGGATTTTGGATGCACAACTAGAGGTCATACTTAGTGCAAAATGAAGGCTAGCAAAAAGAATGAGAAGCGACCAACCAAGAAATGAATAATCTCATAAGCAAGCATTAAGCATAATTAACACCGAATAATGCACCACAAGTAGGATATAATTTTCATTGCATGACTATTGACTTTCGTACTTGCATAGGGAATCACAAACCTTAACACCAATATTCTTACTAGAGCAAATTACTCATCAACATAACTCACATATCACATCATCATATCTCAAAACTATTACTAAGAATCAAGTTTATTTTTTCCAATGATCTTCATGACAATTTTTACTTTTATCGTTCTTGGATATCTATCACTTTGGGACTAATTTTCATGTGTTGCTTTTCATAAGCTCAAACAAATATAAGTGAAGATCATGAGCATAACAAATTTTCTTTCTCTCAAAATAATTTAAGTTAAGCAAGAGACATTTCTTCAAAAATAACAAAGCACGCCATGCTCAAAAAGATATAAGTGAAGCACTAGAGCAAGTCCTAGCTCATAAAAGATTTAAGTGAAGCATAGAGAGCAATTCAAACAAGTCATGATATAATTTTAGCTCTCTCAAATAGGTGTGTCCAGCAAGGATTGATGACTTAAAACACAAAATAAAACAAACAAAGACACATATCATACAATACGCTCCAAGCAAAACACATATCATGTGACGAATAAAAATATAGCCTCGAGTAAAATATCGATAGTTGTTGGAAGAAAGCGGGGATACCACTCGGGGGCATCCCCAAGCTTAGTTGGTTGCTCATTTTTGGATAGCTTGGGATACCGGGGAATCCCCAATCTTAGGCTCTTACATCCTTCCTTCATCCATCGTAAGATAACCCAAAACTTGAAAACTTCAATCACACAAAACTCAACAAAACCTTCGTGAGATCCGTTAGTGTAAGAAAAATAAATCACTACTATAAGTGTTGTATCAAACCAATTCTTATTTTGTTTTTGTATTATATCTACTGTATTCCAACTTTTCTATGGCAAAAACTCATCAAAGAAAACCATAGAGCCATCAAAATAAGCACACAACACAAAGAAAACAGAATCTGTCAAAACAGAACAGTCTGTAGTAATCTGACTTTTGCGAATACTTCTGGAACTCCAAAAATTCTACCAAAATAGGACGACCTGGGTAATTTGTACATTAATCTTCTTCAAAAAGAATCAGAGCAAAAGCTATTTTCTGTGATTTATGAAAAATGTTTTTGTGAGCACAAAGTTTTTGTCTTTTTCAGCAAGATCAAACAACTATCACCCAAGAAGATCCTATAGGCTTTACTTGGCACAAAAACTAATTAAAACACAAAAAACACAATATAGAAGTAGCATAATTGTGCTAACACTCAAGAACAGAAATCAAAAAGCAAAAATAAATTTTATTCATTGGGTTGCCTCCCAACAAGCGCTATAGTTTTACCCCCTTAACTAGGCGTAATGCAAGGATCTAAGTTTTGTCATCTTTGTTCTTCTTAATTTTCTTGCGGGTATTTTTATCAGGAGGTTTTGTAAACACAACATAAAACATATTAACATTATTAAAAACTTGTTAATATTATTGATTTCCAACAATTTCCTTAGTTGGTTTTCATCATAACCCCTTTGATTTCCAGCAACAATCCAAGAATAGTGTTGATTAACATTATTAAAAACTTGTTGGATTATTTCTAGAACATGGACCTCCTTTTTAAGATTCTCATCAAAGATCTTATTATCCCCCAGCAAATGCCTTAGTGCATAGTCACTATTGTAAACAATTTCATCTATCACGGCTTTTTCACGATTCATACCATAAAAGTCAAAGATTTCCCTAGCTTCCCAAATTATGTAGTCAAACTCGTTCATAAGAACGAGAGTGGCCAACTTTTTGGCTCTAGGATTCTTTATTTCGGGAAGCTCAAAAAACAATCCTTGCAAAGTAGGATGAGTGCGGATAAATTTACTTTCAAGTTTCAGAACTAGTACTGAAATAGCATCCGCATAAGATGTGGTAGTTTTAAGTATAGGAGCATCATCAAGACTAAGATTTCCCACACAATTGAAGAATTCTTGGATACGCTCTTTTCCCATAACGTTCCCTTGCCCCAAGATAAAAGTTTTAGCATCCAGGTTGCCTGTACGTCCAATCTTAGGAGCCGGGCCATCATCTGTTGGTGCCATACCGAAATCACTCATGATTGCAAGCAAGGAATAGATCTGACGAGAAAATGGCGAACGGAAAAAGAGAGGCGAATAAAACGGCAATTTTTTGTGAAGTGGGGAAGGGGAAAATGGAAAATAATGTAAATTGCGAGGAGATGAGATTTGTGATTAGGAACCTGGTTATGTTGAAGATCCTCCCCGGCAATGGCGCCAAAAATTCCTTTTGATGTCGCTTGAAGCTACGTCGATTTTTCCCCAAAGAGGAAGGGATGATGCAGCACAGCGGCGGTAGGTATTTCCCTCAGATATGAAACCAAGGTTATCGAACCAGTAGGAGAACCAAGCAAACACAATGTAAACAGCCCCTGCACACAAATAACAGCCACTCGCAACCTGACGTGTTAAAGGGGTTGTCAATCCCTTTCGGGTAACGGCGCCAGAAATTGGCATGGAGACGGGACAAAATTGTAATAGATTGAAATAATAGATCGCAAATAAAATAAAGTGCAGCAAAGTATTTTTGTATTTTTGGTTTAATAGATCTGAATAAAAATGCAAAGGAAAAGTAGATCGCAAGCAAATATATGAGAAATAAGACCCGGGGCCATAGGTTTCACTAGTGGCTTCTCTCGAGAAAAATAGCAAACGGTGGGTAAACAAATTACTGTTGGGCAATTGATAGAACTTCAAATCATTATGACGATATCCAGGCAATGATCATTACATAGGCATCACGTCCAAGATTAGTAGATCGACTCCTGCCTGCATCTACTACTATTACTCCACACATCGACCGCTATCCGGCATGCATCTAGTGTATTAAGTTCATGGAAAACAGAGTAATGCAATAAGAACGATGACATGATGTAGACAAGATTCATTTATCTATATGGCGGTAGATATAGATCTCGTCTTTTTATCCTTAGTAGCAACAAAAATACGTGGCGGTTCCCTTTCTGTCACTGGGATCGAGCATCGTAGGATCGAACCCACTACCGGGCACCTCTTCCCATTGCAAGATAAATAGATCAAGTTGGCCAAACAAAACCCAAATATTGGAGAAGAAATACGAGGCTATAAGAGATCATGCATATAAGAGACCAAAGAAACTCAAATAATTTTCATGGATATAAAAAGATATAACTGATCATAAATCGAAGTTCATCAGATCCCAACAAACACACCGCAAAAGAGTTACATCATATGGATCTCGAAGAGACCATTGTATTGAGAATTTAGCAAGAGAGAGAAAGCCATCTAGCTACTAACTACGGACCCGAAGGTCTACAAAGAACTACTCACGCATCATCGGAGAGGCACCAATGGAGGTGGTGAACCCCATCCGAGATGGTGTCTAGATTGGATCTGGTGGTTCTGGACTCTGCGGCGGCTGGATGAATATTTCGTCGACTCCCCTAGGGTTCTGGGATTTTTGGGGTATTTATAGAGCAAAGAAGCGGTCCGGGGGGCACCCGAGGTGGGCACAACCCACCAAGGCGTGCCAGGGCCTCCTGGCGCGCCCTGGTGGGTTGTCCCCTCCTCGAGACTCCCCCCAGGTACAACCAGGGCCCATCTGCTTCCTTTTGGACCATAAAAAATCATTGTGGAGTTTTGTGGCATTTGGACTCTTTTTGATATTGATTTCCTGCGATGTAAAAAACATGGAAAAACAGCAACTGGCACTTGGCACTATGTCAATAGGTTAGTACCAAAAATGATATAAAATGACTATAAAATGATTATAAAACATCCAAGATTGATACTAAAACAGCATGGAACAATCAAAAATTATAGCTACATTGGAGACGTATCAGAGGGCCTCTACATCAACCTTGCTCCCTTCCGATGAAGCGTGAGTAGATTACCACAGACCTACGGGTCCATAGCTAGTAGCTAGATGGCTTCTTCTCTCTTTTTGATCTTCAATACAATGTTCTCCTCGATGTTCTTGGAGATCTATCCAATGTAATATTCTTTTGCAGTGTGTTTGTCAAGATCCGATGAATTGTGGATCTATGATCAGATTATCTATGAATATTATTTGAGTCTTTTCTAAACTCTTTTTTTCTTGCAATGGGAGAGGTGCTTAGTTTTGGGTTCAATCTTGCGGTGTCCTCACCCAGTGACATAGTAGGGCTAGCGAGGCACGTATTGTATTGTTGCCATCAAGGGTAAAAAGATGGGGTTTTCATCATATTGCTTGTGTTTATCCCTCTACATCATGTCATCTTACTTAAAGTGTTGCTCTATTCTTATGAACATAATACTCTAGATGCAGGCAAGAGTCGGTCGATGTGTGGAGTAATAGTAGTAGATGCAGAATCGTTTCGGTCTACTTGACATGGATGTGATGCCTATATTCATAATCATTGCCTTGGATATCATCATAACTTTGCTCTTTTCTATCAATTGCTCGACAGTAATTTGTTCACCCATTGTATAGTCTCTTTCAAGAGAGAAGCCTCTAGCGAAACCTATGGCCCCGAGTCTATTTTCCACCATATATTTTCAGATCTATAAACCAAAAAACCCAAAAATACCTTGCTGCAATTTATTTAGATTTACTTTAGTTTGCTCTTTTATTTATCTTTTATACCTATCTCTATTAGATCTCACTCTTGTTCGAGACCGTGAAGGGATTGACAACCCCTTTTTCGCGTTGAGTGCAAGTGTTTGTTAGTTGGGACAATTAGATTTATGCCCCTAGTTGTGTCCCACTCGTCTGTTTTACCCCTAATCCCCAAAAGTTACCGGTTCTGTCCATTTCACTTTGCTCCTCTTATGCTTTTGCCCTTTGACCATTTTACTGTCAGTTTGAAAACATCATACTAATTCGTACTAAATCATAAAAATGCAAATAAGAAACCAAAATGTTCCGAAAAACATCACCTATATGTCAGTGTCATTTGCTTTCATGAAAAAAGTGTTGGAAAGTGCACATCCGAGTTTTACCTCTTTTGATACCACCATGAATAGTAAAATCTAAAGAAATTCAAAAAAATTCAAAAGAAATATGGTGGCAAAGAACGACAAATGTTCTAAGTGCTTGCCAAGTTTCATCAGGGAACGACATTCATGGAAGCCGTGGCAAAAATATATTCTATTTTGCAGTGCTGATTGTTTTTTTGCCGCGGCACCCACGAATGTCATTCCCTGATGAAACTTGGCAAGCACTTAAAACATTTGTTATTCTTTGCCAACAAAGTTTTTTTGAATTTTTTGATTTTTTTTAGATCTTACTATTCATGGTGGTAGCATAAGAGCTAAACCTAGGATGGGCACTTTCCAACACTTTTTTCATGAATGCAAATGACACTGACATATAGGTGATGTTTTTCCGAACATTTTGGTATCTTATTTGCATTTTTCTGATTTAGTATGAATTAGTTATGAAGTTTTCAAACTGATGGTCAAACGGTCAAAGGGCAAATGCATAAGAGGAGCGAAGTGACTTGGACAGAACCAGTGACTTTTGGAAATTAGGGGTAAAACAGCCGAGTGGGACACAACTAGGGGCACAAATCTAATTATCCCTTGTTAGTTTGTGCAGGTGCATAGATTTGAGACTTTCTTGTGCCTCCTACTGGATTGATAGCTTGGTTCTTAACTGAGGGAAATATTTATCTCTACTTTGCTGCATCACCCTTTCCTCTTCAAGGGAAAAATCAACGCAAACTCAAGAAGTAGCAGGAAGAATTTCTGGCGCCGTTGCCGAGGAGGTTCTACATCAAGCCTACCAAGTACCCACCATAAACTCTCATCTCTTGCATTACATTATTTTCCATTTGCCTCTCGTTTTCCTCTCCCCCACTTCTAAAATGTTTTCAGAAAAAACACAAAAATATTTGCCTTTTTATTCACCCTTCTTTCGTTCGTCTTTTTCATTTTCTTTTTGTTTGCTTGTGTGTTTGATCATTTGCCTTGTCACGATGTCTCAAGAAAATACCAAATTGTGTGACAATAGTAATGATTTTATTAGTACTCCGATTGCTCCCTCCACTAGTGCGGAATCTTATGAAATTAATGCCGCTTTGCTGAATCTTGTTATGAAAGATCAATTTTCCAGCCTTCCTAGTGAAGATGTCGCATCCCATCTAAATACTTCTGTTAAGTTGTGTGATATGCAAAAGAAAAAAGATGTGGACAATGATATTGTTAAATTGAAGCTTTTTCCGTTCTCACTACGAGATCGTGCTAAAACTTGGTTTTCATCTTTGCCTAAAAATAGTATGGATTCATGGAATAAGTGTAAATATGCTTTTATTTCCAAGTACTTTCCTCCCGCTAAAATCATCTCCCTTAGGAACGACATAATGAATTTTAAGCAACTTGATCATGAACATGTTGCACAATCTTGGGAGAGGATGAAATTGATGATAAGAAATTGCCCTACTCATGGTTTAAGTTTATGGATGATCATATAAAAAAATTATGCCGGATTGAATTTTGCATCTAGAAATCTTTTAGATTCCACCGCAGGTGGTACTTTTATGGAAATTACATTACGATAAGCTACTAAACTCCTAGGTACTATTATGGAAAATTATTCTCAATGGCATACCGAAAGATCTTCCACTAGTAAAAAAGTGCATGCGATTGAAGAAATTAATACTTTGAGTGGAAAGATGGATGAACTTATGAAATTGTTTGCAAGTAAGAGTGCTCCTATTGATCCTAATGAAATGCCTTTGTCCACTTTGATTGGGAATAATAATGAATCTATGGATGTGAATTTTGTTGGTAGAAACAATTTTGGTAATAACGCTTATAGAGGTAATTTCAACCCTAGGTCATTTCCTAGTAATTCCTCTAATAATTATGGTAATTCCTACAACTATTATTATGGAAATTATAATAAAATATCCTCTGCTCTTGAGAATTATATTAAAGACTTCATTAATTCTCAAAAGAATTTCAATGCTATGGTTGAAGAAAAATTCCTCAAGATTGATGATTTGGCTAGGAACATTGATAGAATTTCTCTTGAGATTGATTCTTTGAAAATTAGATCTATGCCACCCAAGCATGATATTAATGAATATCTGAGAGATATTAAAATTTCTATTGATGAGTGTAAAGAAAGAACCGCTACGATGCGTGCTAAGCGAGATTGGTTTGTAAAAGCGTGTTCTTCTAGTTTTTGCCAAAATAATGATGAAGACCTTAAAGTGATTGGTGTGACTCCTATTGAATCTTTGTTTCCTAATATAAATCTTGATAAAGATGGGACTGGAGATGAGTCGACTTTAGCTAGAAGGCGTCCCAATGACTCGGAGTTTAAAGATCTTAATGCAAAAATTGATAAAAGTGGGATTGGAGAGGTCAAAACTTTAAGTAGCGATGAACCCACTCTTTTGGATTTCAAGGATTTTAATTATGAGAATTCTTCTTTGATAGATTGTATTTCCTTGTTGCAATTCATGTTGAATTTTCCTCATGCTTATAATCAAAATAAAGCTTTTACTAAGTTGATGCTATGATGAAATCTTTTGAATAAAAACTTGAGTTGGAAGTTTCTATTCCTAGAAAGCTTTATGATGAGTGGGAACCTACTTAAGATTAAAATTAAAGATTACGAGTGCAATGCTTTGTGTGATTTGGGTGCTAGTGTTTCCACTATTCTGAAAACTTTATGTGATGTGCTAGGTTTCCATAAACTTGATGATTGTTCTTTGAATTTGTATCTAGCGTATTCCACTATTAAGAAACCTATGTGAAGGATTAATGATGTTCTTATTGTTGTAAATAGGAATTATGTGCCCGTAGATTTTATTGTGCTTGATATAGATTGCAATCCTACATGTCTTATTATTCTTGGTAGACCTTTCATTAGAACAATTGGTGCAATTATTGATATGAAAGAAGGAAACATTACATTTGAATTTACGTTAAGGAAGGGCATGGAACACTTTCCAAGAAAGAAAATTAAGTTGCCATATGAATCTATTATGAGGGCTACTTATGGATTTAATAACAAAGATGACAATACCTAGATCTATGTTTCATGCCAAGCTAGGGGCGTTAAACAATAGCGCTTGTTGGGAGGCAACCCAGTTTTATTTTTGTGTTTTTTTATTTTTGGTTCTGTTTTTCAATAAATACACATTATTTCCTCTGTAGTAATTGTGTTTTGGTTTTTTAAGTAGTGTTTGAGCCAAGTAAGACCTTTGGGATGATCTATGGTGATAGTTGATTTGATCTTGCTGAAAAACAGAACCTTTTGCCCCCAGTAATAGAATTGATCTGAGCTGCTGGAACGTGATAATTCTTGAATATTTTACACAAGATTGATATACAAATTGAATGTGTTTTCCTAATTTTTTAGAATTTTTGGAGTTACATAAGTATACGAAGTTTACATATTACTATAGACTGTTATGTTTTTGACAAATTCTGTTTTCTATGTGTTGTTTACTTATTTTGATATATCTATGGGTAGTATCGGTGGGTATGAACCATAGAGAAGTTGGAATACAGTAGATATTACACCAATATAAATAAAGAATGAGTTCACAACAGTACCTAAAGTGGTGATTTATTTTATTATACTAACGGATCTTATGAGTTTTTCTGTTGAGTTTTGTGTTGTGAAGTTTTCAAGTTTTGGGCAAGATTTGATGGACAACGGAATAAGGAGTGGCAAGAGCCTAAGCTTTGGGATGCCCAAGGCAACCCAAGGTAATATTCAAGGACAACCAAGCATCTAATCTTGGGGATGCCCCGGATGGCATCCCCTCTTTTGTATTCGTCCATCGGTAAATTTACTTGAGGCTATATTTTCATTCACCACATGATATGTGTTTTGCTTGGAGCGTCTTGTATGATTTGAGTCTTTGATTTTTAGTTGCCACAATCATCCTTGTTGTACACATCTTTTGAGAGGGACACGCATGAATCGTGAATTTATTAGAATACTCTATGTGCTTCACTTATATCTTTTGAGCTAGGCAGTTTGCTCTAGTGCTTCACTTATATCTTTTTAGAGCACGGTGGTGGCTTTATTTTATAGAAATTTTTGAACTCTCATGCTTCACTTGTATTATTTTGAGAGTCTCTAAACAGCATGGTAATTTGCTTAGGTTATGAATTTAGTCCTAGTATGATGGGCATCCAAAAGGGATATAATAAAAACTTTCATATAAAGAGCGTTGAATACTATGAGAAGTTTGATTCCTCGCATTTGTTTTGAGATATAAAGATGGGGATATTAGAGTCGCGATAGTGAGTAACTGTGGATTGGTAGAAATACTTTTGTTAAAGTTTGTGATTCATGTAGCATGCACGCATGGTGAACCGTTATGTGATGAAGTCAGAGCATGATTTATTTTTTGATTATCTTCCTTATGAGTGGCGGTCGGTGTCGGATCTCGGGTTCCGGCAAAACCCTTAAGGTTCGAACTCTGGGGTGCGCACGAAGATGTTCCCCTACCGATCCACGACCTAGCTTTGCTAAGATCTCAAGGGCTAACTCGACGAACTCGCAACACAAAGAACACAAGATTTATACTGGTTCGGGCCACCGTTGTGGTGTAATACCCTACTCCAGTGTGGTGGTGGTGGATTGCCTCTTGGGCTAAGGATGAACAGTTACCAGGGGAAGAACAGCCTCCTGAGGTTGAGGTGTTCTTGTGCTCGGTGTGTGGGTGAGGATGAGGATTACTCAAGATGAGATGCCTCCTACTGTGGTGGCTAGTCCTATTTATAGAGGCCCTGGTCCTCTTCCCGAATATTGAGCAGGAAGGGAGCCAACAACGGCCAATTTGAAAGGGGACAGCTAGTACAGCTTATCCTGAAAAAAGTAGTCTTCGCCTGCCAAAGGCTCTGGTGGTGACGCCGCCTTGGGCTCCATGGTGACCTCCGTCTTGCCGTCCTGCTGGTCTTGGTCTCGTTGCACTAATATGGAAACCTTTGCTTGACGCCTCGGTACTCCGCGCCTGTGCTTGCCTCCTTAGCACCAAAGAGGAAACAAGGACTCTGTGCGCGCTGGCGCCCGCCTGGTCTCGGTCGTCATGGCTCACGTCACGAGAACCTCGCAAGGTTTGCCTTGCCTTGATCTCTCCGCCCCTCGCGAGCCAACCTGGTGAGGCCGCTCCTGAGGAGGTCTTGTGTCGTCCGCCTCGCGAGGCTTGGCCCCTCGCGAGGGTCTTGAATGCTTGTTGGTGAAGATGGGTCATACGGGCCCGCTTGCAGAGCCATGTTATGGGCCGCAGGCAGGCAAGTCTGGGGACCCCCATTCCTAGAACGCCGACAGTAGCCCCCGGGCCCAAGGCGCGCTCGGGCTTGGCTTCGAGGCGAAGCCAAAGGTCAAGTGCGGAGCGCCGCGGCCCCAATAGCCTACGGCCTTGGTCGACGCATGGCGGTTGATTGGACGTGGGCGTCTCTGCTTCCCCACGCTGCCTCGGCAACTGCTCGACTTGACAAAGGCTGGCACAGACAGTGCTTGCCTTCATTGCTCCCTTCGCCTTGCTCAGATCCCCTTCCTTGGGCCCCGCCTCCGAAATCCCTAGATCTTCTTCCATCCTCCACCGCATCAGCGACCAATGGCGCCGCGCAAGGTCAAGCCCTCCTCATCGCCGGCTTGGTACGAACCAGCTCTCGACGCGCCCAACATCTCGGAGAAGAGCCTTGCCGCCACGCGCTTGCTGACGGCGGGGGAGAGCAACGAGAGGGGGAATACGAAGCTCCGGGTTGCCTCCGACACGCCGGAACCTGAGGGGAGTACCTTTTTCCCCTTCTTCACGAGTAGCATCGCCGCGGGGCTGGTTCCCCCCTTTTCCGACTTCTTCTACGAGGTCCTTGGCCACTACGGGCTGCATGCGCTGCATCTTCATCCCAACTCCATCCTTCTCTTGTCCATCTTCGCCTACTATTGCGAGGCGTACCTCGGCGTGATGCTGTCCGTGGCTCTTCTACGCCACTTCTTCTTCCTCCGCGCTAGCGAGGGTCATGTCTCCGGGTGCGCCAATTTCATCGCGGCCGGCAAGGCCAACTCGATCTCAAATACCGGGAAGAACGCCGACAACCTCAGGGCCAAATGGGTCATGATGGGCGCCAAGTGCGTCCACCCGCGCTTGGCGCTGCCGACGGAGATGCCCCAGTCCGACAAGGGGTGGTCTTGTGTGAAGCTCACCGATGAGCGGGCGTCATCGGTGTTGGAGCAGATGAAGGCCGACTTGAAGCCGGGCAACGCGAGGGCGGCCAAAGTGACAGGGGCCTTGCTCCTGAGGGAATTCTTGACGCTGCGCGTTGCTCCACTTCAGGCGCGTGCGCGCCCCTTGTGGAGGCTTGGAGATGAAGAGGACAAGATTCGCCTGAGCCCGGAGGCCTTTCCTGACGATGAGTTGTCCGCGGTTTTGCGCCTCTTGGTCGGGGACAACCAAGAGTGCCCGCCGAGCGCCTTTGTTCCCCTGTTCCGCCACAGCGACTGGGAGCAGATCGTGGCCTCCAGGTCGACTTTTGACGGTCGCGGGCTGGTGCCGCCGGCGCCTACCAGGGCCCATGCGGCGCCAAAGCCGGTGGAGCTATCTTCTGACGAGTCCCACGGGGAGGAAAAGGGGGAGGAGGAAGACTCGGAGGTGACCCCCGAAGGGACGGGGGAGACCTCCCTCTTGAGCAAAGTTGACATCCTCCACGCCTTTCCAGACGACGACGACGAGGCCGACGCCCGCCAGGAAGAGGGGAAGCTGCCCATTATCCCGACGAGGGGCAGATCGTCGCTGGTCTCCCGAGATGCTACTTCTGCTCTGGCACCGACCTGTGCCGCTTCTGGCCCCTCCGCAGCCCCATTTTCTGCTCCTGGAGCCGGCGCGCCCGTACCCCAAGCCTTGAGGCTTTCAGGCTTCAAGCTCACCAAGCGGAGGGTGGACTACACTGATGTGGACCAGTAAGTGCCTGAGCTCCATCTTGTTCTTGCTTATACTGCTGCTTCCTGACGTTCGTCCTTGTTCGACCAGGTCGCCGCCTTCGGCGAAGAAGAGGAAGGAGGATGCAATGCCCACGCCTGGGACTGAACCATCTGCAGTGGACGCGCCCCCTTCCGTGGGGAAAGGAAACGTCAGCTCTCACGCCTCCCCGGCCCGGTCACCCTCGCGAGACCAGGGGGAGCGTCGTCACGAGGAGTCAGCCCCTGAGGTCCCGCTGGCTCCGGAAGTGCCGATATCCGGCTCGTCTGCCGAGGTCCCAAAGGCTCAGGGACCCTTGGTCTCCCAGGCCCTAGTGACGGTGTCGCCTCCTTCTCCTGCCGCACCATCGTTCCCAGGTTCTTCTGCCTCCTCCACTGTCTTGGCCCAGCTGCAGGAAGATCTCCTGGGTGCGGATCCGTGCTTGGTAGTCGGGCGCCTGGAGCTGGCATCCGGCTGGCTTCAGTCTGGCGCGGCGGTCCGAGCGACGCTGAACCAGGCCGCAACGGCCTCCGAGAAGGAGAGGCAAGGCGCCGCACAGGCTGCGGTCGATTGCGAGGCGGCGCTGAAGGACGCCAAGGCCGCCCACGACCGCTGTCGGGCGCTGGAAGACGAGCTGAAGGGCCTGCGCGATGAGCACGCAGAAGAAGCTCGTGGCCGCTGGGCGAAGGAGGAGGAGATGAGGGCTCGGGAGGATGCCATCAAGAACCGCGACGCCGAGCTGGGGGAGCTGGCGAAGACGCAGGCCGTCGAACGCGGCCAGCTGGAGGAGCTGGAGCGGAAGGTGGAGGCGAAGCAGGTCGATCTTGACGCCAAGGCGAAGATCCTAACTGAGATCGCGCGGCCTTCGCGCTTCTTGAGAAGAGGTCCCGTGAGGCTCTAAAGTCACTCTATGAGAAGGGCTTGGAGAGGCCGCTGACCACCGATGAGGATGGCCCCGCCTAGCTGCTTCCCTTCTTGGTGAAGGCACTCGAGGAAGTCGTGGAGGGCATCGGTCCCATGGCAGAGGCAGTGGCTCGTGTCCTTTCTTCAGCTGCGCTGACGCGTGTCTTCAGCCATCTGCACCTTCGTGACCCCAGCGCTCGTCTTGACGAGCTGCTGGAGCCTGTGGCTGATGAACACTGCACGGCTGCCGCCGCAGCCGTGAAAGGTCAGATGGCGGCTCTGCTGAAGAAGTTCCGCGGCCTCGCTTCCGCACCTTCGACCGGAGGCGCCGCCACTCCTGCAGCTCCGGCCGGTGACCAAGACGAAGGCGACATCATCAAGGGAGGAGTGCCTCTCGCAGGCATCGATGGTGTTCAGGGATGACTTGCAGCTCCTTTCCTGTTTTATTCCTGCAGCATGCATCGTGCCTCGTGGAGGCGTTAAACTTGCGTTTGATATTGTGAGAACAGTATGTCTTGTAATATCTGCTTTGAGATTTTGCGATTTTTCTTCCTATTCGCTTTGCGTTCTGCGTCGGCAGAGCCCGGCCCCGTGCATACCTCAACCGCCGTTGGGTCGACCGGAGACCAGGACAGAACCAAGGAGTGAGGGGCTACGTGACCAGTTAGGCTCCTGAGTCACGATGCTCAGGAGTCCCCCTTGACGCGCAAACAGCTTATAGGAAGGAGACGCGAGGATAGGATTAGTGTTCTACGTCGGCAGAGCCCGGCCCCGCGCATACCTCAACCGCCGTTGGACTGGCCGGAGACCAGGACGGACCCAAGGAGTGAGGGGCTACGTGACCAGTTAGGCTCCTGAGTCGCGATGCTCAGGAGTCCCCCTTGACGTGCAAACAACCTTCATACTTTTGCCCACGCCGAGGCTCGGCTCGGGAGGGGCGCGCGACGACCAGGTCCGGGGGACCTGGCTGGGTGGCGTACGCTTGGGCGTGACCCGAGCGCAGCCCCCGTGCCCAGCCCCCTCGTGCGACTCTCCCGAGGGGAGGGTGTTGCGGTGAGGCCGGACACTGAGTTCTGAGGCTCCCTGAGGTTGGTGCGGCCGTGAGGCCGCCCTCAGTTGTTTATCACCAGCGCGGAGCATAGTGCTTCCGCTTGTGCATGGGCATAGCCGCTCCTCAGCAGTGTCGACGGCCAGCGCGGAGCATGGTGCTTCCACTGGTGCGTGGGAGGGGACTCCCTACTGCGGAGAGCCCCCGGGGCGTGTACAGCCCCGCCCTGACACGTTGCTTGTACGGCAGGGCTAGACGAGGTGTATCTGGGCACTCGTGAGCCAGCGCGGGACTCACGAGGCCCTACCTCAAGGCGGGTTGCGTCTGGTCTTGGTTTTTGTTCGCTGTGCTGGTCCTGCGAGGTGGTCAGACAACCTGCGTCGAACGAATCTCCTGAGGTTATCACGTGAGAAGGCCAAGCACCAACGGCCCCAGGAGGTGACGTGAATGGGGCCGGCCCGCCAGACAGAGCTCAACCGCTGGATTTATCGACGCTGCAGGGACGGGCCCGAGCACAGACGTCGTGCTTAACCTACTCACGCGAAGGATCCTGAAGAAAGACGGCCGGCGCGCGGCTCCCATGATGGGTGACGATCGAGTAGGTAATAGTCATAGGTAGATCAAGCATGGAAAGCATACTGGCTTAAGTAAACGCAGGGAAGATGCATGCCACTGGGTCAGGCCCGAGCAGCTTGGGGATGATGCAGCCCGAGGGGCGCCCCCAGCGAGGTAAGCTAAAGACATAAGAAAAGGGATACATGCCACAGGGACGGACCCACGCGGCCTGGGAATGATGCAGCCCGGGGGGCGCTCCCAGCTAAATAAACTTGGAAAATGTCACCTGGTTTTGTTGATGCAGTGATGTTGGGGCAGCTGAAGGTACGCGGCGAAGGGGTCGCTCCTCACGAGCCACCGGGGCCCTGAGCCTCGGGAGGCTCTGGGGGTCCAGGCGGTTCCTTGAGGACCGTCTCCATCTCCGTCAGGACGGCGTGGTGCCTGGCCTCCTAGGATGCCAGGGCGCACCGCAAGTTGCGCTGATAGGCGGACGCCACGCTCGGCAGGTCAAAAGGCATGCGAACGTAGCTGTGCGGTGGACCCTCGCAGCGTCCCACGCGCGAAGGCCAGAAGAGCTCCTGAGATGCGGCCCTGTTGAGCCCTGGGATGTCGATGCAGACGCGCAGCCCGGCATCCTCGCCTGGATGGGGAGCTGCGCCTGGTGAGTGGCGATCGCTGCGCATGGCCCTTGCGTCTTGCAGTTCCTGAGTGGTCCTGGTGATGAACTCCTGAGCGGTGGGCGCTCCTCGCCCTATGTTCTCCTGAGGGAAACGTGTCGTGAAGCACACCTCCAAGTGGTGCCCGAGCGCCTCCCTCTGATGTTGGCAAGGTCTGAGGCCCTCCAGAAGAGAGCCCCCGAGCCCTGCCCGAGAAGGGTGCCGGGCGCGCCTTCCTATGCAAGGGAGGGAGGCGCCCTAGGCGCGGGCGCTGATCCTGATGAGGTCCTACTCGCTGATCCTGACGAGGTCCACCTTCCTGAGGTCTTGCGCGGAGCAGCTGCTTCTTCTTCTTGGGGGTGGCCTCAGGAGGGCACTCGCCCTTGCTGTTGGGGTCGTCGATTGCTGCAGCTTGGAAGGCGCGCTCGAGGGAGCACCCCGTGTCTCATTCTTCGCACGGGACTGTGATGATTCCGCCGCTTCCTGGCATCTTGAGGACATTGTAGCCGTGATGGGTCACCGCCATGAACTTGGCTAGGGCTGGATACCCGATGATGGCATTGTATGGCAGACGGATGTGCGCGACGTCGAAGTCGATGAGCTCGGTGCGGTAGTTGATGCGTTCTCCGAAGGTGACTGGGAGGCGGACCTGCCCGATCGGGGTAGTGGAGCCGTCGGTCACTCCTGAGAAAGGCTTGGTGGGTTGAAGCTGGTCGTAGGGCACTTGAAGGTTGTCAAACATGTCGACGGACAGGACGTTGAGCCCTGCGCCGCTGTCGATGAGGGTCTTGGTGACTTGCACGTTGTTGATGACTGGGGAACAAAGCATCGGGAGGGCGCCAGCGGTAGCCGCGCATTTGAGCTGATCTGCCGAGCTGAAGGTGATGGCGCACTTGGACCATTTAAGCGGGCGCGTGGCCTCGAGCTTGGGGAGGACTGCATTCACTTCACGGGCAAACTGTTTGAAGATACGCTACGAGGCTGGGGCCTGAGCTCCGCCCAAGATGCAGGCGATAGCACGCGGCTCCTGGAAGCCCCCAGCCCCCTCGTCTTGGTGGTGGTCATCATTCCTTCTTGGTGGTGGCAGTAGCGGAGGAAGAACGGCGTTGCCCTGAGGACGACCTTCACGAGGCTGATCCCTCCAGGCGCCCTCGCGAGGCTGATCCTGCCAGCGGTCCTCACGAGGCCGGTCGCGCCACTCCTGGCGCGGGCCACGGTCATCCCAGCGTCCGCCACCACGTCCTCCTCCTCGGTCGTAACCCCGGTCGTTGCGCTCGGGGCGTCGACCGAAGCGTCCTTCTTGAATGGCTCTGAGCTCTTGACAGTCGCTGGTGTTGTGGCTATGCAGGTTGTGGAAGGCGCAGAACGGTCGGCTACTCTTGGATGACTTAGGCTGGTCTCTGCCACGCTTGGTGTCTGGCTCCGCCGCGAGCACAGCTGCTCCCTTGCGCTTCACGTCCTTGGCCTTGGCTTTCTTCTCCTCCGCGTCCGCAGCCGGGAGCTCGAGGAGGGAGAGGCGCCCCTCCTCAGCTCTTGCGCATTGGGTCGCCAGGTTGAACAGCTCCTCGTGGATGGCGAGCTCCTCCTTCATCTTGACGTCACAGACGCCATCAGAGAACGCGGAGATGATGGCCTCGTCCGTCACCTTGGGGATCTTGAGGCGAACGTTGTTGAAGCGCTGGATGTACTTCTGGAGGGTCTCTCCTGGTTGTTGCTTGACGCGGCGTAGGTCACCCGCGGCCGGAGGGCGGTCGCGAGTGCCCTGGAAGTTGGCGACGAAGAGGTTGCACATCTCGTCCCAGGAGGAGATCGAGCTTGGAGGCAGGTTGAGGAGCCAGGAGCGGGCACCATCTTTGAGAGCCATGGGGAACCAGTTCGCCATGACTTTCTCGTCGCTGTTAGCCGCCTCGATGCTCAGCTCGTAGAGCTGCAAGAACTCCGCGGGGTCGGGGGTGCCGTCGTAGCGAGGAGGCAGATCTGGCTTGAACTTGCCCGGCCAGGCGACGCTACGCAGCTCGGGGGTGAAGGCGCGGCAGCCGGCCGTGGTCACCGGGGCCCGTCTTGGAGGTGGAGCTTGGTCTTGGCGCCCGCGTGCCGCCATGGCAAGCGGCGCGGGGCCCTGCCGCAGCAAGCGATCCTGGCGTGGCAGTGCGGGGAGTGGCGGAGCGTTTTCTTGCGGTCGAGGGACTTCTTGGCAGCTTATCTCTTCTTGCGCGGGCGCCGGACGCGGCAGGTTGCGCCGTGGGGCCGCGCGCCTTGGTGCCAAGACTCCGTCTTGGGGCAGAGGTGGTGGAGGCGCTCCATGGGCCACGCCGCCCACAGCTGGTGGAGGGCGAGGCAGCGAGAGGGACGGTGCAGGGGAGCCCCCTGCGGCGCTGACAAGCTCGGCGATGCGGTCGTGCCAGTCCTCGTAGAGGTCATCGACGGGGCGGTAGCGCGGGAGCTCGCGCGCCATGCACAGAGCGGCCTGCGCGTCCACGGAGCGCGACGAGCGTGGGATGACGAACCGGCCGGGGTCAGCGATGGAGTGGCGGTGCGGCCGTCCTGCCGCACCGAGGGGTGCAGCGAGGATGCTTGCTGCTTGTTCCCCGCCGGGCCGGTGGCGGCATTGGCGGCAGGTGACAAAGAACGACGGGGTGGCCCACCGACGGGAGCCGTCTGAGCAACGCGGGTGGCGAGGGCAGCCCGGCGCTTGGCGCGAGCGCGGCGTGCGTCCGCCATGGAGACGATGAAGCAACGGGACGCGGAGCGACAGAAGGGAAGCTTCGGGGCACCCCTACCTGGCACGCCAAATGTCGGATCTCGGGTTCCGGCAAAACCCTTAAGGTTCGAACTCTGGGGTGCGCACGAAGATCTTCCCCTACCGATCCACGACCTAGCTTTGCTAAGATCTCAAGGGCTAACTCGACGAACTCGCAACACAAAGAACACAAGATTTATACTGGTTCGGGCCATCGTTGTGGTGTAATACCCTACTCCAGTGTGGTGGTGGTGGATTGCCTCTTGGGCTAAGGATGAACAGTTACCAGGGGAAGAACAGCCTCCTGAGGTTGAGGTGTTCTTGTGCTCGGTGTGTGGGTGAGGATGAGGATTACTCAAGATGAGATGCCTCCTACTGTGGTGGCTAGTCCTATTTATAGAGGCACTGGTCCTCTTCCTAAATATTGAGCGGGAAGGGAGCCAACAATGGCCAATTTGAAAGGGGACAGCTAGTACACCTTATCCTGACAAAAGTAGTCTTCGCCTGCCAAAGGCTCTGGTGGTGACGCCGCCTTGGGCTCCATGGTGACCTCCATCTTGTCGTCCTGCTGGTCTTGGTCTCGTTGCACTGATATGGAAACCTTTGCTTGACGCCTCGGTACTCCGCGCCTGCGCTTGCCTCCATAGCACCAAAGAGGAAACAAGGACTCTGTGTGCGCTGGCGCCCGCCTGGCGCCCGCCTGGTCTCGGTCGTCATGGCTCACGTCACGAGAACCTCACGAGGTTTGCCTTGCCTTGATCTCTCCGTCCCTCGCGAGCCAACCTGGTGAGGCCGCTCCTGAGGAGGTCTTGCGTCGTCAGCCTCGCGAGGCTTGGCCCCTCGCGAGGGTCTTGAATGCTTGTTGATGAAGATGGGCCGTACGGGCCTGCTTGCACAGCCACGCCGTGGGCCGCAGGCAGGCAAGTCTGGGGACCCCCGTTCCCAGAACACCGACAGTTGGGGACGAGCAATGGTCTTTTCCTACCAATCTATCCCCCTAGGAGCATGCGTGTAGTACTTTGTTTCAATAGCTAATAAATTTTTGCAGTAAGTATGTGAGTTCTTTATGACTAATGTTGAGTCCATGGATTATACGCACTCTCACCCTTCCACCATTGCTAGCCTCTCTAGTACCACGCAATTCTCGCCGGTGCATTAAACCCACCATATACCTTGCTCAACACAACCACCATACGTACCTATTATGGCATTTCCATAGCCATTCCGAGATATATTACCATACAACTTCTACCATTCCGTTTATTTATGACACGCACCATCATTGTCGTATTTCTTTGCATGGTCATATAGTTGGCATTGTATTTGTGGCAAGGCCACCGTTCATAAATTTTTTATACATGTCACTCTTGATCATTGCACATCTCGGTACACCGCCGGAGGCATTCATATAGAGTCATATCTTGTTCTAGTATCGAGTTATTAGAGCATTGTTTCGTGTGAGATGATCATCATTATTAGAGCATTGCCTCGTGTGAGGAAAGGATGATGGAAGCTATGATTCCCTCACAAGTTGGGATGAGCCTGACTTTATAAAAAATAAAAGAGGCCAAAGAAGCCCAAATAAAAATAAGAGAAAAGAGACAAGGGACAATGTTACTATCATTTTTCCACACTTGTGCTTCAAAGTAGCACCATGATTTTCATGATAGAGAGTCTCCTATTTTGTCACTTTCATATACTAGTGGAATTTTTCATTATAGAACTTGGATTGTATATTCCATTGATGGACTTCCTCAAATTGCCCTAGGTCTTTTTGAGCAAGCGAGTTGGATGCACACCCACTTAGTTTCTTTTTGAGCTTTCATACACTTATAGCTCTAGTGCATCTGTTGCACGGCAATCCCTACTCACTCACGTTGATATCTATTGATGGGCATCTCCATAGCCCGTTAATACACCTAGTTGATGTGAGATTTTCTCCTTCTTTTTGTCTTCTCCACAACCACCATATTCTATTCCACCTATAGTGTTATGTCCATGGCTCACGCTCATGTATTGCGTGAAAGTTGAAAAAGTTTGAGAACACCAAAAGTATGAAAGAATTGCTTTGTCTTGTCATCGGGGTTGTATATGATAAAATACTTTGTGTGATGAAGATGGAGTAGCCAGACTATATGATTTTGTAGGGATAACTTTCTTTGGCCATGTTATTTTGAGAAGACATGATTGCTTCACTAGTATGCTTGAAGTTTTATTGTTTTTATGTCAATATTAAACTTTTGTTTTGAATCTTATGGATCTGAATATTCATGCCACAATAAAGAAGATTACATGGATAAATATGTTAGGTAGCATTCCACATCAAAAATTCTATTTTTATCATTTACCTACTCGAGGACGAGTAGGAATTAAGCTCGGGGATGCTTGATACGTCTCCAATGTATCTATAATTTTTTATTGTTCCATGCTATTATACTATCTATTTTGGATGTTTTATACATTAATATGCTATTTTCTATTATTTTGGGGACTAACCTATTAACCTAGAGCCCAGTGTCAGTTTCTGTTTTTTCCTTGTTTTTGAGTTTTACAGAAAAGGAATATCAAATGGAGTCCAAATGGAATAAAACTTTACGATGATTTTTCTTGGACCAGAAGACATCCATGGAGCTTGGAAAGGGGCCAGAAGAGTCCCGAGGGACCCACAAGCCCTTAGGCCGCGCCCTAGGGGGGCGCCTCCCTGACTTGTGGGCTCCTCGGGAGTCCCCCAACCCTAATTCTTGCTCTATAAAATCCCAAATATTCCCAAACCAATAGAAGCATCCACCAAAATACTTTTCCGCCGCTGCAAGCCTCTGTTCCCGTGAGATCCCATCTTGGGGCCTTTTCCGGCACCCTGCCAGAAGGGGATTCAATCACGGAGGGCCTTTACATCAACCTTGTTGCCCTTCGCATGAAGCGTGAGTAGTTTACCATAGACCTACGGGTCCATAGCTAATAGCTAGATGGCTCCTTCTCTCTCTTTGATCTTCAATACAATGTTCTCCTCGATGTTCTTGGAGATCTATCCGATGTAATATTCTTTTGCGGTGTGTTTGTCGAGATCCGATGAATTATGGATCTATGATTAGATTATCTATGAATATTATTTGAGTCTTTTCTTAACTCTTTTATGCATGATTAATATCTTTGTATTTCTCTTCGAATTAGCGGTTTGGTTTGGCCAACCCGATTGGTTTTTCTTGCAATGGGAGAGGTGCTTAGTTTTGGGTTCAATCTTGCGGTGTCCTCACCCAGTGATATAGTAGGAGTAGCGAGGAACGTATTCTATTGTTGCCATCAAGGGTAAAAAGATGGGGTTTTCATCATATTGCTTGAGTTTATCCCTCTACATCATGTCATCTTACTTAAAGTGTTGCTCTGTTCTTATGAACTTAATACTCTAGATGCAGGGAGGAGTCGGTCAATGTGTGGAGTAATAGTAGTAGATGCAGAATCGTTTCGATCTACTTGACACGGACGTGATGCCTATATTCATAATCATTGCCTTGGATATTGTCATAACTTTGCGCTTTTCTATCAATTGCTCGACAGTAATTTGTTCACCCACCGTATGTTTTCTTTCAAGAGAGAAGCCTCTAGTGAAACCTATGGCCCCCGGGTCTATTTTCCATCATATATTTTCATATCTATAAACCAAAAATACCTCGATGCAATTTATTTAGATTTACTTTAGTTTGCTCTTTTATTTATCTTTTATACATATCTCTATTAGATCTCACTCTTGTTCGAGACCATGAAGGTATTGACAACCCCTTTTTCGCGTTGAGTGCAAGTGTTTGTTTGTGCAGGTGCATAGATTGGAGACTTGCTTGTGCCTCCTTCTGAATTGATACCTTGGTTCTTAACTAAGGGAAATACGTATCTCTACTTTGCCGCATCACCCTTTTCTCTTCAAGGGAAAAATCAACGCAAGCTCGGGAAGTAGCAAAAACGCACTGGTTTTCCACAATGGATTTTGTACTATTTTTATTAAAAAGGCTTTCTTTTAAGGGTTTTAATTATTATTACGCCACTAGTTGTTTCCCACTAGTACTCAGCTTTGTCATCATAAGTTACAACTGCTCAAAAATGCCATCACTCCGTCATATGCTTGCTAAAAATGCCATTAGAAACCTCAAAAAGGCCATCATTCCATTAGATGTTTCCTATGCCATTAAACACCTTTATTGTCAGGTCAACCCCGTTGACCATGTTATATGACCAAAATACCCCTTGACCCATATGTCAGCTTTCTCTATCTCATAATGATAAGTGTGAGCCCCACTTATCAAGAGTAAGCAAGCGAACAATTCTAGAGGAACATAAAACATTGTTGGGATCAAGTGGGACCCACACTTTATCGTAGTGAGATAGAGGAAGAGCTGACATGTTGGTTCATGGGTATTCTGGTCATTATAACATTATAAATAGGCTTTGAGCTAATAGTAATGGTGTCTAGTGGCATTTTTCAGCAAGCGCCTAAAGGACCGATGGCATTTTTTAGGAGTTAAAATTCCTAGTGGAAAAACTGAGTAGTGAGACGCAACTAGTGGCATAAATGATAAAAAACCCTTCTTTCAATATATTAAAACATTATTCAAACTGTTTATATTTTACAAAAAAATGTCCATGAATCTTTCAAAATTCATGATTATTAAAAATGTTCATGAATTTGGTAAACACACAATTCTTTACAAATGTTCAAGAAATTTTAAAAAAATCACGCATTTTAGAGAATTTTGGTACTATTTTTGAAAAAAAAAACACATATTGAGAAAAGAGGTAAAATAATAAAAAAATGAAAATAAAAAAGACAACAGAAACCCATCAACAAAAGGAACAAACAGAATACCTCCTACTCCCTATGTAAAGAAATATAAGAGTGTTTAGATCACTAATAGTGATCTAAACGCTCTTATATGTACTGTTTCGGAGCCCAGAATAGCTAGTTCCGTACGTGATGGGCTTTGGCCTGTGTTAACAAGGCGCGACTATGTGCCGCCTGATTCTACGCCAAGGAATGCCTCGCCTGCAGGGAGCCAAAACTAGGCCGCCCCAGTAACCAGGTGCCGTGACGTGCTGATCTATATATCTTTACATAAATTTTGATAAATGTTAATTTTGCATTTGAAAAATCATAAAACGTGTATAGAAAAATGTTTCTGTAGTTTATAATTTTTTATAAATGTGAATGTAAAAAGTAGAAAATGCAATCATGTATATGGAAATGTTAATCATATATACAAAAAAATGTTTATGACAATTATAGAATTCCGCACATTTCAAGAGAAGTGTATGTGGCATTTAAGAAAATGATTATACAAACGTAAAAAATGTTTGTTTAATTCAAAAAAATGTACATCACATTTAATAAAATCTTTACAAGTTTTGAAAATCTGTTCATGACCTTTTCAAAAAATGTTTCTATAACGTACAAAAATGTTGCATAGTACAAAAAGAATGTTTCTAGGCCCACGAGCATATAGCGATCATTTATGAGTAAATTGAACGTTGCCTCTGGCAGCCACTGGTTATCATTTTGCAACACATAAAACCTGAGTTCAGGGTTCAAATACTCATTAACAAACATGCCAATCCTTCCATTCCCCGCCTCCAGAATGACACCCATCTTTCAGTGGTCCCAGGCAGGAAGTCGACAGCAGAGAAATCCATGCTCCGTGTGTCGAGCACGAGCAACTTACTCACCGGATCCGTGGATTCCTTCGCATAAATGCCCAACAGAAATATCTATGTTCATAGTGGCGCTTTCGCGACCACCAGTACAAGTCTGGCAGGTTGCCTAGAGCCGGGGTTTTGGATCCTGTAAGCAAACATATCCAATTGTCATGTGTACCAGTGTTCCACCGTCCAACACCTGAAGAGAAAATGAGGAGTACAAGCTTGGTGTGCACTGCGCCAAGTAAATAACTCTAGAAGACATGTCGTCCTCATCCTCGACGGCCGGAGGAGCAAGGAAGGGCTTGAAACGCAGCATGTCTGGTGTTGTACTAAGGCGGCTAGGTCATCGGGGATGGGAGGTAGCAGGATGAGCACCGGGACACGGGGTCACAGACAGCCAGGTCCCTGACAAAGACGCTCCAGTGGAATCTGATCCCCTCTGGGACGCCGACAAGGAGGACATGGTCGTTCTACAAGTCGCGCCTACGCCAGCGCGCGGTGTTGGGGAGGTGGGTGCACGAGAATACGACAAAGACAAACCTGGAGAAGGCGCCCGCGGCGGCAGCGGCGGCTGGGCTAGATGCACCGGCGACCGGTCCCACCTTGACCGCGGATGGGAAACGATGCCTAGTAGACGTGGCGGGTGGCAAGTGCGGAAATGGTGGAGAAATCGGTGATTCGTGACGAGGCGGCATATGGACACGCGGATGAGGTCAACAACCTCAGGGTGGCTATACAATTATGAAATTATACTCGCTCTGTCCAAAATTACTTGTCACATAAATGGGTAAAAATGGATATATTAAAACTAAAATAAGTCTAGATACATCTTCTCCGACAAGTAATTCCAGACAAAGAGAGTATATGAAAATTATATAAATTTTTATGATAATTATAAAATTTTCCACATTTCAAAAGAAATGTATGTGACATTTAAGGATTTTTTTATAAAAGTGTAAAAACATGTCTGTGTAATTCATAAGAATGTACATTACATGAAAGAAAATCTTCACAAGTTTCAAAAATGTGTTCATGACATTTTCAAAAAATCTTTCTATATGTACAAAAATGTTGTATAGTTCAAAAATGATTTTATCATTCAGAAATGTTTCAACATGCATTTAAAAGATTCACATATTTGAAAAAATATTCAAAACATGTTTTGTAAGAAAGGTTAAGCATGTATTTGAAAAATATTAAATGGGTATAAAACAAATGGTTTCAATATATATGAAAAATGTACAACATGTATAAAAAATAGATATGTATTAAAAATAAAACCAATAAAAAGTGACAAAAGGAACAAATACAAAATCAAAGAAACAAAAAAAACCTAGAAAACCAAAGAATAAAAAAGGAGAAACTAATAAAACATTGAAAAAACAAAGAAAACCGAATCATAAGAGAAAAACAAAAAGGAAAACGAAAAGCCAGTTTCGAAAATCTTCACAAGTTTCGAAAATCTGTTCGTGACCTTTTCAAAAAATGTTTCTATAACGTACAAAAATGTTGCATAGTTCAAAATATTTGTTTCTACCCCCACGAGCATATAATGATCATTTACGCGTAAATTGAACGTTGCCTCTGGCAGCCACTGGTTTGCATCAACTCCATCATTTTGCAACACATAATACCTGAGTTCAGGGGTCAAAAACTCATTAACAAACATCCCAATCCTTCCATTCCCCACCTCAAAGACACCCATGTTTCACTGGTCCCAGGCAGGAAGTCGACAACAGAGAAACCCATGCTCCATGTGTCGAGCATGAGCAACTTGCTCACCGGATCTGTGGATTCCTTTGCGTAAAATGCCCAGCAGAAATATCTTTGTGCATAGTGGCGCTTTCGAGGCCACCAATACAAGTCTGGCAGGTTGCCTAGAGTCGGGTTTCCACATTCTGTAAGCAAACAGATTCAATTGTCATGTGTACCAGCGTTCCCCTATCCAGCACCTAAAGAGAAGATGAGGAGTTCAAGCTTGGTGTGCACTGCGCCAACTAAATAACTCTGGAAGACATGTCGTCCTCATGCTCGGCGACCGGAGTTGAAACGCAGCATGTCTGGTGCTGTACTAAGGCAGCTAGGTCGTCGGGGATGGGAGGTAGCAGGATGAGCACCGGGACACGGGGTCACAGACATCCAGGTCCCTGACAAAGACGCTCCAGTTGAATTTGATCCCCTCTGGGACGCCGACAAGGAGGACATGGTCGTTCCAGAAGTCGCGCCTACGCCAGCGCGCGGCGTTGGGGAGGTGGGTGCACGAGAATACGACAAAGTCAAGCTTGGAGAAGGCGCGGCGGTGGCGGCGGCTGGGCTAGATGCAGCAGCGACCGGTCCCACCATGACTCGGGATGGGAAACGATGCCTAGTAGAGGTGGCGGGTGGCGAGTATGAAAATGGCGGAGAAAGCGGTGATTTGTGATGAGGTGGCAGATGGACACACGGTCCATGGACGCGCGGATGAGGTCAACAACCTCAGGATGGTTATACAATTATGAAATTATACTCACTTTGTCCAAAATTATTTGTCACAGAAATGGATATATTTAGAACTAAAATACGTCTAGATATATCTATTTCTTCGACAAGTAATTCCAAAAGAAAAGAGTATATGAAAATTATATAAATGTTTCTGACAATTATAAAATTTTGCACATTTCAAAAGAAATATATGTGTCATTTAAGGAATTTTTTCATACAAGTGTAAAAAACTGTCTGTATAATTCATAAGAATGTACATTACATTAAAGAAAATCTTCACAAGTTTCAGAAATGTGTTCGTGATATTTTCAAAAAATCTTTCTATATGTAAAAAAATGTTGCATAGTTCAAAAATGATTTTATCATTCAGAAATGTTTCAATATGTATTTAAAAAATACACATAGTTGAAAAAAATCAAAACATGTTTTTGTAAAAAATGTTAAGCATGTATTTGAAAATTGTTAAATGGGTATAAAACAAATGGTTTCAATATATATGAAAAATGTACAACATGTATGAAAAATAGATATGTATTAAAAAAATAAAACCAATGAAAAGTGACAAAAGGAACAAAAACAAAAGCAAAGAAACAAATAAACCAAAAAAAGCCTAGAAAACCAAAGTATAAAAAAGGAAAACTAATAAAACATTGAAAAAACAATGAAAACCGAATCATAAGCGAAAAAAAAGAAGGAAAATGAAAAGCCAGTGACACCCCAATGTAAAAATTGTTAAGCATGTATTTGAAAAATGTTAAATGGGTATAAAACTAATGGTTTCAATATATATGAAAAATTTACAACATGTATAAAAAACAGATATGTATTAAAAATATATAAGCAATGAAAAGTGACAAAAGGAACAAAAGCAAAAGCAAAGCAACAAAAAAAACTAAAAACAAAGAAAACCAAAGTGTAAAAAAGGAAAAACTAATAAAACCTTGACAAAACAAATAAAACCGAATCATAAGAGAAGAAAAGAAGGGGAAAAAACCAGAAAGACACCCATATTTCACTGGTCCCAGGCAGGAAGTCGACAGCAGAGAAACCCATGCTCCGTGTGTCAAGCATGAGCAACTTGCTCACCGGATCTGTGGATTCCTTTGCATAAAATGCCCAACAGAAATATCTTTGTGCATAGTGGCGCTTTTGCGGCCACTAGTACAAGTCTGGCAGGTTGCCTAGAGTCGGGTTTTCAGATTCTATAGGCAAACAGATTCAATTGTCATGTGTACCAGCGTTCCCCTATCCCGCACCTAAAGAGAACATGAGGAGTTCAGGCTTGGTGTGCACTGCGCCAACTAAATAACTCTGGAAGACATGTCGTCCTCATCCTCGGCGACCGTAGCAGCAAGGGAGGGCTTGAAACGCAGCATATCTGGTGCTGTACTAAGGCAGCTAGGTCGTCGGGGATAGGATGTAGCAGGATGAGCACCGGGACACGGGGTCACAGACATCCAGGTCCCTGACAAAGACGCTCCGGTTGAATTTGATCCCCTCTGGGACGTCGACAAAGAGGTCATGGTCGTTCCAGAAGTCGCGCCTACGCCAACGCGCGGCGTTGGGGAGGTGGGTCCACGAGAATACGACAAAGTCAAGCTTGGAGAAGGCGCTCACTGCGGCGGCGGCGGCGGCGGCAGGGCTAGATGCAGCGGCGACCAGTCCCACCTCGACTGGGGATGGGAAACGATGCCTAGTAGAGGTGGCGGGTGGCGAGTGCGGAAATGGCGGAGAAAGCGGTGATTCGTGATGAGGCGGCAGATGGACACACGGTCCATATTTAGAACTAAAATACGTCTGGATACATCTATTTCTTCGACAAGTAACTCCAAACGAAGAGAGTTTATGAAAATTATACAAATATTTATGATAATTATAAAATTTTGCACATTTCAAAAGAAATGTATGTGCCATTTAAGGAATTTTTTATACAAGTGTAAAAAACTGTCTGTGTAATTCATATGAATGTAAATTACATTCAAGAAAATCTTCACAAGTTTCAAAAATGTGTTCGTGACATTTTCAAAAAATCTATCTATATGTACAAAAATGTTGCATAGTTCAAAAATGATTTTATCATTCAGAAATGTTTCAACATGTATTTAAAAAATACACATATTTGAAAAAATATTCAAAACATGTTTTTACAAAAAATGTTAAGCATGTATTTGAAAAAATTTAAATGGGTATAAAACAAATGGTTTCAATATATATAAAAATGTACAACATGTATATAAAATAGATATGTATTAAAAAATAAAACCAATGAAAAGTGACAAAAGGAAGAAAAGGAAGAAAAACAAAAGCGAAGAAACAAAAAAACCAAAAAAAAGCCTAGAAAACCAAAGTATAAAAAAGGAAAACTAATAAAACATTGAAAAAACAAACAAAACCGAATCATAAGCGAAGAAAAGAAGGAAAATAAAAAGCCAGTGACACCCCAATGTAAAAAATGTTAAGCATGTATTTGAAAAATGTTAAATGGGCATAAAACTAATGGTTTCAATATATATGAAAAATTTACAACATGTATTAAAAATATATCAGCAATGAAAAGTGACAAATGGAACAAAAGCAAAAGCAAAGAAACAAAAAAAACCTAAAAAACAAAGAAAACCAAAGAGTAAAAAAGGAAAAACTAATAAAACATTGAAAAGCAAAGAAAACCGAATCATAAGAGAAGAAAAGAAGGAAAACGAAAAGTCAAAAAGACACCTTCACTGGTCCTAGGCAGGAAGTCGACAACAGAGAAACCCATGCCGCCTCTGTCAAGCATGAGCAACTTGCTCACCGGATCCGTGGATTTCTTTGCATAAAATGCCCAACAGAAATATCTTTGTGCATAGTGGCACTTTCGGGGCCACCAGTACAAGTCTGGCAGGTTGCCTAGAGCCGGGTTTTCAGATTCTGTAAGCAAACAGATTCAATTGTCATGTGTACCAGCGTTCCCCTATCTAGCACCTAAAGAGAAGATGATGAGTTCAAGCTTGGTGTGCACTGCCAACTAAATAACTCTGGAAGACATGTCGTCCTCATCCTCGGCTGAAGGCTTGAAACGCAGCATGTCTGGTGCTGTACTAAGGCAGCTAGGTCGTCGGGGATGGGAGGTAGCAGGATGAGCACCGGGACACGGGGTCACAGACATCCAAGTCCCTGACAAAGACGCTTCAGTTGAATTTGATCCCCTCTGGGACGCCGACAAGGAGGACATGGTCGTTCCAGAAGTCGCGCCTACGCTAGCGCGCGGCGTTGGGGAGGTGGGTGCACGAGAATACGACAAAGTCAAGCTTGGAGAAGGCGCGGCGGCGGCGGCGGCTGGGCTAGATGCAGCGGCGACCGGTCCCACCTCGACTGGGGATGGGAAACGATGCCTAGTAGAGGTGGCGAGTGCGGAAATGGCGAAGAAAGCGGTGATTCGTGATGAGGCGGCAGATGGACACACGGTCCATGGACGCGCGGATGAGGTCAACAACCTCAGGGTGGCTATACAATTATGAAATTACACTCACTTTGTCCGAAATTATTTTTCACAGAAATGGATATATTTAGAACTAAAATACGTCTAGATACATCTATTTCTTCGACAAGTAATTCCAAACGAAGAGAGTATATGAAAATTATACAAATGTTTATGACAATTATAAAATTTTGCACATTTCAAAAGAAATGTATGTGCCATTTAAGGAATTTTTTTATACAAGTGTAAAAAATTGTCTGTGTAATTCATAAGAAAGTACATTACATTAAAGAAAATCTTCACAAGTTTCAAAAATGTGTTTGTGACATTTTCAGAAAATCTTTCTATATGTACAAAAATGTTGCATAGTTCAAAAATGATTTTATCATTCAGAAATGTTTCAACATGTATTTAAAAAATACACATATTTGAAAAAATATATTCAAAACATGTTTTTGTAAAAATTGGTAAGCATGTATTTGAAAAATGTTAAATGGGTATAAAACAAATGGTTTCAATATATATGAAAAATGTACAACATGTATAAAAAATAGATATGTATTAAAAAATAAAACCAATGAAAAGTGACAAAAGGAACAAAAACAAAAGCAAAGAAACAAAAAACCTAAAAAATCCTAGAAAACAAAGAAAACTAAAGTATAAAAAAGGAAAACTAATAAAACATTGAAAAAACAAAGAAAACCGAATCATAAGCGAAGAAAAGAAGGAAAATGAAAAGCCAGTGACACCCCAATGTAAAAAATGTTAAGCATGTATTTGAAAAATGTTAAATGGGTATAAAACTAATGGTTTCAATATATATGAAAAATTTACAACATGTATAAAAAGATAGATATGTATTAAAAATATATAAGCAATGAAAAGTGACAAAAGGAACAAAAGCAGAAGCAAAGAAACCAAAAAACCAAAAAACCAAAGTGTAAAAAAAGGAAAAACTAATAAAACATTGAAAAAACAAAAAAAAATGAATCATAAGAGAAGAAAAGAAGGAAAACGAAAAGCCAGTGGTTTTTATATACCATTTCTAACTTTTTTTTTAGAATCATATACCACTTCTAACTAGCCAGAAGCAAGCAAGCGTCCTCTAGAACGGACAGCTACTGGGCTGGCCCAGGAAATAGAAGCTTCATCGTGCTTATTTGATTTTCTGTTTCCATTGTACTAGTTTTTAGTCTGGTTTTCCTCACGAGTTTTTTTGACTATTTTTTCCTTTTGATATTTTTGTCTTAGATACTTGTCTATGCATTGCAACATGATGTAAATATTCTAATATATTAGCATGTGATTACCTGTCCACATTTATGTGATCGTATAAATAAATATTTATAAACGCCCGCTCATGATTTATCTACCTAAATAAAATTCACTTATTTGGTAATAACTTGAAACTGTCCCCGCGTCGCCTCGCCTTGGCGGCTTGGGGGCGACCATACAACCAAGCGTCGCCTCCTCCTATCCATCCATCCCCTACGTCGCCGTCGGAGGACGCCGACGTCAAAGGCCGCGTGGCTGACGATGCCAGCGGGGTCCTTTTCTGCCGCGCTCCGGTAGGCGTGGGTGATGCCTCCTCTGCTCAGTGCGTCTCACCTCCTCATCCCCGCGCCATCCCAGACTCATTGATGTCCACGGAGCATGCACTCTGGTGATGGGCAACGACAACCTTCGTTGCGGATCCGTGGCTAGTGGGGTTGCGGGTCATTCCCATCGAGATGGCGTCGTCCGACTCAATCTACTCAGGTGGCGTCGCTGCTGATGGCGACGACGGATGGTAGGCCTGAGGCTGTTGGTGCTGCAGCAAGCAGGCACAACGCTTTTGGTTCTTGACCACTGATCAAATTTGCTTCTCGTGCTCCAGGTCCGGCAATGTTGGCCTCTAGACCGATGGGCCTGGACAGGGCTCTCTCCAGTGGGGTGACAGTGTGCGGTGGCGTGCTTCATCGTCGGTGTTGGTTTGTGGTGCCACTTCGGCCTGTGGCGGCGTACTCGCTGTGGATTGTGGTTGCCATCAAAGGTCTTCGTGAGGGTTCCTCCCTCCAGACCCAGTGGTTACCTTAGCCAATGGAATCTATGAACGACGGCTTGACACAAAGGGTTTGGTTGTGCAGTGGCGACATACCGGTTTTTAGCCCATCGCATGTAGTTGCTGGCATCACGGAAAAGTGTTGGCGACAACACATGATTAACTTTGATTTGGTAGTACTACTCGAGTACCTGGTCTTGAGCTCCGGGGTGAAAACCTAGGTCAGACCCAAGTTGGTTATACATGGCGATGACGATGTTTTTGCATCATTACCTTACTGAATGCATTGCTCAGATTTTCTTGAAAGTTCTTCAGGGTGAAAACCTAGCATCTGGTGTTTGTTGCTTGGATCCAGTGGACAGCGACGCTTGAACGTTGCTCCCTTCCTGAAGGCGTTGCTGTTAAAAAACCTCGTTGTCCTTGTGATGTCAAAAGATGGTTGGTGTGGGATGGCCATTGTTGTAGTTTGTCAATAACATATTTGATCATTGGGGCATTTTTTTCTTTTCTTCCTTGCTTAGGCATAGCTTTGATCTTATATGACTTTGCTATTTGTCGAGGGTTTTTTTATCTGCATGTGTGCGTTGGTGTTTGCTATGTGCATCTTAGCTATGCAGAGACCGAATGTATGCTCATTGTGTTTGTATCCGCTTGATGCTTCATTTCAGTTAATAAAATCCACCATTTGTAAAAAAATTTGGTAATGACCTATTGGCTTACCAAAAATACAATTTTAATAGGTAAGTCCATAAAAGGCGGACTAGTTAAGACGTTCTAGAAGAAGAATCGAT
The DNA here is from genome assembly GCF_018294505.1 of Triticum aestivum. Taxonomy (NCBI): domain Eukaryota; kingdom Viridiplantae; phylum Streptophyta; class Magnoliopsida; order Poales; family Poaceae; genus Triticum; species Triticum aestivum. The sequence goes on along the minus strand of NC_057814.1, from coordinate 412,183,982 downwards.
GAAAGAACAAAAGGGTGAAGGAAAAAAATCAAAACAGAAAGAGGGGCGAGGAAACATACATAAAGTTGGACGAAGCACTTTGCCTCACGGGTAAATGAATGATATTATTATTTTTAAGTAGTGTGGATATTACATTTATTCATATTTCTCAAATGGAAAAATATATTAAATTTCAAAAGACTTTCATTGCACGTATAAAAATTGTTCATGTGGTGAAACAAATGTGCACACAACTTTTATAATGTATTGATAGCCCTCAAAAACACAATGTTTATCATATTTACAAATTGTTTCATAAATATATTTGTGACGTTTTCATAAAATGTTAATTCAGTGAAACAAATGTTGATGTAATTTATAAAAAAAAGTTTTGTACAATTACAAAATGGTCATGACATAAAAGATATAATTTATATAATTAAATAAAATGTTTCGTACTACTCAAAAAAAATGTTCAGCACATTTAAAAAAATTCATGCATTTCGATTTTTAAAAAAAATTAATACCATGTAAAAATATGTCCACGTAATTAAACACATATTTCATACCATTCACAGATATGTTCAGTATGCATTTGAAAATTGTTTAACATGTATTATAAATGTTCAGACATGTATTTGAAAGATTTTTCGTCATGTATTTGAAAATTTTGAACGTGTATCAAATAAATGTTTCACGTACATACAAAAAAATTGTATAACTTAATACTCAAAAGAGCATATGTATATTTGGAAAAAGGTTTAGAAATGAAAAAGAAAAAGAAAAAGAAGAAAGTAAAACAGAGAAAACTGATATAAAATACATAAAATAAAAACAAAAAAGGGGAAAAGGAACTGAAGAAAAACCAGATAGAAAAGGAAAAGAACGCATGACAGGTTCTAAAACCAGTTCAAACCGGCCACAAAACCTTCCCAAAATCGTTTAATGGGCTAGTTTTCAAGTCCCTTTTTTTAATGGGGCTTCCCAAAATCGTTTGAACGAAATTTTACAGATCCGCAATTAATATGTACATGTTTTCCCAAAATTGTTTGACTATATTTAAATACGGTTTTAACTTTTTGAAAAGAAAGAGCTACAAGGGGCCCATCCACTATAACTTCACACTCGTCTCTAATCTTCTATATCTAAATAGCTACTCCCTGTTAATATATTTTTCTTGACATGCACATATGCCACTTAGACATGCAAACATTTATGAAAAACCCACTTCAACAGGTAAATATCCGTGAGAAAAGACTCACCTCAATAACTAAATATAGTAATTCATATATATTCATAGAATTTTCGCTCCTATATGGAAAAAACTAACGCCCACACCTGTGGGCATTTGCACATCGCCCACACGCCTCCATCACCATTCATTTTGCCACGTATGAACAGATGACATCAGCAGAAATCTTTTTGGTTTTCGGCTTAAAATGTTTTATCTCCTAATTTAAAAAGCGAATTAAAAATCCGTTTTCACCATTAAATCCGTCTCGACGAGATCTTCAAAACTAGACCCCATGTTGATATGTTTCGACGAAATTTTTTTTTGCCCAAAAGTTGCCATGATGTTTACATTGTAGTTGCCATAGTGCTTACACTAAAGTTGCCATGTGGCAATTTTAGTTGTAGATCATGGCAATTTTAGTTTTTCGATGATGGCAATTCCAGTACTTTGACCATAAAAATATTTTTTTGTATGAACCATGGCAATTTTAAGTGCATGTATCATGGAAATTTTGATTTATGGTGCATGGCAAGTCTAGTTTCTTAATTTCCCGTTTTATAATATGTCAAAATTTACTTTTAAATGTAGAAGAAAATAGCTGAAACATATCACGGCAACTTCAGTGTAAACATTATGACAATTCATGTGCAATAGACACGGCAACTTTTAACCCTAAAAAAATTTCGTCGAAATATATTGATATGAGATCTAGTTTCGAAGATCTCGTCGCGAGGGATTTAATGGTGAAAACGGATCTTCAATCGAATTTTTCATTTAAGAGATAAAACATTTTAGAAACAGAAAATTCAAAAAGATTTTCACATGCATGCATGTGATGACATGACGTAGTCTGTGTGCTATAGGGCGTGTGGGCAGGTTTGGCTCCCACCACACGTGTGGGCGTTAGCGTCTGGTTTAAAATTTTGCCTAAAAAAATCTGATTTTAAAAATTGCCCGTCTCAAGTGTTACTTTTGTTGCTCCGAAAAACTAGTGTTGACCGTGGTGTTTTCCGTTTCATGCAGTGTACTGCTCAACTCGAAATTCCTGAAAAAATCCAAGCTATTCAAACTAGGACTTCGTATTAAATTAATGACTCAAATTATATTATTCTCGAATAACTAACATGCCTCCAGTCAAAAAAACAAAACTAACATGCCGTTTTCATAATTTGGTCCCCTCTCATGCCGACTAGCCATACTCATTTGTTCGCAGGAATCTACGGCTGCTCCATGACACGTACATCTCCCAAAATATCCAATGATCGATGTTATCATTTTCCGACTCACGAAAACGAAGTACTAAACAAGATTATATCAGTCATGTTCATCTTTCTTCCTTCGTAAAGAGGGATATGTTGATTGGATGCAGAGACATCTTTGGCTCCAAATTTAAATGTGGCGTATCCGTTTCCTTATCTGCCAGGACAAATCAATAATTCAATTCACAGACTCTGGCCTCACTAACTATTGTACATTTACATGATCCAAACATGCCAAAGTGCGGTACATCTATAAATACGCTATCCTCCCCAATTTTCAAGACCTCACAATCAACTGAGGTCTTCATTTTAGAATTGGGTCATCTGATTTTGACAGGTTCAACAATTTTCAAGGAGCACACTCATTCAGGGCTTTTAACTCACTATGCTCCTTAATTTTGGATACTTTTCATTTCATTGAGGTATTTAATTTTGGATTTGGCTCATGATTTTGACCGGATCAAAGATTTTTCAAACCAATCGGAAGCAACCGGCATATAAAAATTTATCAACCCCGCGCACCCTCTCACTACCTAAAAAAGAAGAAGCGTCAACATGCAATATTCTAGCACCAATATAGTACATGCACACATCAACACAGAAAATATCCTCACATAAGTATGCGTGGATTAACAGATAACACAGAATCACATCACGAAAGGCCCACTAAAACATGAAAAGTGACTGCAACTACCGGGCTCCAGGGCTCCTCGTATTTGACTTTTTTGAAAAACACAGTTTCGTTGCTTAAAAAAATCTTATATCAAATACGTGAATACATACACACATTCCTAAGGCCTGGTAAAAAGCTGAAAAAGAAATACTTTGCATTTTGGGAAATACAAAAAAGAGAAATTTCTGACAGAAAATGGCACACCATTTCTCCTATATAGTGTCACAAATTTGTTTTTTTCTATAGCCCAAAACAAAACGAGATTTCTACCGAAACTTGCCATGGGTACTGTGTATATGTATCCCCGCAAAAAAAAATCACATTTTTTTAAACTTCAAAAATACAAATTTCAAAATGTTTAAATATCGAGAGCAGTGGGGCTTGGGTGCTGTAATCCCTCACTCCACCAAAACACCGCATTATATAAATAAAAAGAAAACACACTCCATCATCTCCACCACTCACCAAACCAAATACTCCCTCAGTTCCAAACTATAAGGAGCATTTGTTTTTTGAAAAACCAAATTTCCTTAACGTTTATCAACTTCAAGGTAAAAAAATTGACATCCACAGTATTAATTAAATAGAATATGAACACTCATTTCCCGATGAATCTAATGATACCAATTTAATATTGTGAATATTGATATATTTCTCTACAAATTTTGTCAAACCTAAAGTGGTTTGACTTTAAAAAAAATGCCTTATATTTTCAAACAGAAGGAGTAAAAAATTATGAGAGCCCAACGAGACCAACAATGCGACAAAGAGCACCCAACCCTTTTAGTATAGTGCCACAATGGCAAGCCAAAAGTAAAAAACAACCGAAAAAAGCAAGAGATAAGAAGCCTCGTGGATCATGTATCCTATTACCAAGCCACCACCCAAATAATAGGAATAAGACTCAACCAACCGTCTCCTATAGGTTACACACAAAGATCATGGACGAGCAATCCTCCTCCCTGTTCAGAAAAAACCATGCAAGTATCCAATAGATAAATTTGTAGATGTCTTACAAAAATTTGAAACTTTCATAATGCTAAATACATAGTCATTCAAGCACTTCCTGATAGCCCATAATAAAGAACAAACTCCCATGCGGACTCTGAGGCATTATCTTAGGATGAATCCCCCACCTATGATTTTTCGAACTGATTCATACTATGCTTGGATGGTGGGAGGCTAAAATCAATATGCACAATACACCATAAAAGCTTAACAAGCAGACAATTTGGGAACAGATAATGAAGTGATTCCTCGTCGACATAAAAACAACATTTTGTGCAACCTTACCATCTATTCTTTTAGGGGTTGTCCTTAGTTGGGATTGATGTCATATCCAAGTACAAGATACAAATTTTAGTTTTCAATATGACTTTTGGTTCGCAAGATTTTTTTGGATGAGGTCAGAATACATAGAAACAAATTATGAAGCCTCTGGCGAAAGCCATCTGGTTCCTATGTGAGGTTGACCGACATCAACTTATTAACTACGGGCAACCAGTCCGTCCACTTATCACCCGTGAGAGCCTGTTGGATCCTTTGTTCAACGGGACTTATCCCAACACTGAAGAAACGATAACTTCTTTTCATGAACAATGTTGTAAAGGCGCGGATATTCCAAGCTATGTGCGCAACCCCCAGCCAAGCATCCTCCCAAAATCTGAAAATTTGGCCATCATCCATCATGAAAACACCTCTACAGAAGAAAAACATTTTTGAATCTTCCAGGAAACACGAATTCGCTGATTGACAGTCACATGGAATATGGTTTTTGAGTTGGGACACTTGTTTCTAAGCAACTCCCGTCGTACCTCATCTCCAGTGGGTAACTTGTTCAACCATTTGCCTAATAAGCACTTGTTTCCAATCTCAAGGCTTTCCACCTCGAGGCCACCTAGGAGGAGGCGGGTGCGTGTGTGTGGGGGGGGGGGGAGGGGGAAGGGGGGTCGCTGTGGTTGCTGCAGATCGGCTCGGGGCGGGGGAGGGCTTAGAGGGATGGTCGTGGTGTTGGGAGGAGGTTGAGGGGAGGGCGGGGCGGCGAGGCAGCGCGTTGTAGCGCCTATCGACCGCGGGTGGAGAACCTCGATGGTTAGGGTTGGGCCGGAGGGTGGCGCATGGAGAGCACAATTCAGGTCGTTGGATGGAGATCTAGCGGTCCAAAAATTCTACACCGCCGTAATTTTACGTGTTTAATGTAACAACAAACGTGGTAAGTCATGATTGGATATGAGGGAAGGGGGTAAGTTGTTTCATAATGCTAGACATACGTATGATTGCGGCATGTTTTTACTTACGTACGATTACTACATGTTTTTACGTAAAAGAAAACGTGGTGGATTACGATTTGGGAGGGGGGAGAGGGTGGAAATAACTAAAGTTTCGTTTCTTTCATCCAGGGGAAGAAAGAAAGCGATCTCGCAGCCGCCGCTAGGAGCGCTTCCTTCCGCCGCCATCCTCCGACGGTTCCCCTCTGTCGAGGACGTTGGTCATCGATGGTGAGGGTGGTCGCCGGATTCATGCGTGCGGATTGTTTTGGCCTTTAGTGGCTTAGGTTTTGGGTTTTTCATCGCCTTGTCTTTGGTGCGACGATGGCGGTGCTGAATAAAGATTCCTTAGATCCTATCCTGACGAGGCGACCGGTTCTATGGTTGGGGATGAATTTGGAAACCAGTTTGTTCAAGCAAGGATGATGCGGTGACAGCGGCATCCTTGTGGTGGACATGTTTCCTCAGGCTCTGCCGTTGCGATGACGTCTACTCCAACGCTAGTGCGGAGCTTCGAAGGTAGTCCAGGAGCGGATGCAGATTGTGGCCTTGCATCGGTGCTACTTGTGAGCTGTGTCGAGATTTTCCCCGAAGAGGAAGGGTGAAGCATTACAGTACAGATAAGTATTTCCCTCAGTGAGAACCAAGGTTTATCGAACCAAAAGGAGAATAACGCAAATCCTAGTGAACAACACATGCACACACAAAAGCAAATACTTGCACTCAACACGGGCAAGAGAGTTGTCAATCCCCTTGAACTCGCTACTTGCAAGGATCAAATCTTGTATAGGTAGATAGGTAAATTATAAAACAAAAAAGTAAATAAATTACAGCAGGGTATTTTTGGTTTTTATAATATGATTAAGTAGACCGGGGGACCATAGTTTTCACTGGAGACTTCCCTCTCGAAACAATAGCATACGGTGGGTAGGCAAATTACGGTTGGACAATTCATAGAAAAACGCATAGTTATGACATATTCATGGCAATGATCATGTATATAGGCATCACATTTGTGACAAGTAGACCGACTCCTGCCTGCATCTACTACTATTACTCCACCAATCGACCGTTATCCAGCATCCACCTATGGTATTTAGTTCATGAAAAACAGAGTAATGTCTTAAGCAAGATGACATGATGTAGACAGAATAAACTCAAGCAATATGAATAAACCCCGTCGGTTTACCCTTAATAGCAATAATGCAATACGTGCCTCACTACCCCTTCTGTCACTGGGTGAGGACACCGCAAGATTGAATCCATTACAAAGCACCTCCCCCATTGAAGATAAATCAGTCTAGTTTGCCAAGCCAAATGGATAGATCAGAGAGAAATACAAAGCTATGACAATCATGCATAATAAAGTTCAGAAAAGACTCAGTTACTTTCAATGAATAATCTGATCATAAACCCACAATTCATTGGATCCCAACAAACACACTGCAAAAGAAGATTACATCTGATAGAACTCCAAGTAGATCAAGGAGAACATGGTATTGAAGATCAAAGAGAGAGAATAAGTCTTCTAGTTACTAGCTATGGACCCGTAGGTCTATGGTGAACTACTCACGCATCATCGGAAGGCAACAAGGATGAAGTAGAAGCCCTCCGTGATCGATTCCCCCTCTGACAGAGTACCGAAAAAGGCCTCCAGATGGGATCACGGAAGAACAGAATCTTGCGTCGGCGGAAATAGTGTTTCGGGTGGCACTCTATTGGTTTGGGAATTTATAGACGTGGAATTAGGTCAAACGAAGTTGCGTGGGAGTCATGACCTCAGGGGCCACGCCTACCCCCTAGCTCGTGGCTCTCCCATAAGTCTTATGGCCTCCTCCCGAATCTTCTAGGGTCCCTTCTGATTCAGAAAAAATCACCGTAAAGTTTCATCGTGTTTGGACTGCGTTTGGTACTGATTTTTTGAAAAGCAAAAAAAACAGGAACTGGCACTGGGCACTGGGTTAATAGGTTAGTCCCAAAAGAATATAAAATAGCATAGAATGCATATAAAGTATCCAAAATTGATAATATAATAGCATGAAACAATCAAAAATTATAGATACATTGGAGACGTATCAATCGGCGACATCTAGAAGATGGTGGATCGTGTGCTGGGTTCGTGGTTCGTGGATGACAGGCATGGTTTCCTCCTCCGACATCTTAGTCATATCGGGGTGCCAGATCTGGAGTTCGATGGCGTGTCCGGGGTGTTACTCCGGTCTGATTCGTTCAACGGTTATGGTTTCGCTTTTGGCGAGCCACCTTGGAGGTCCGTAAAGCTGCATATCAGCGATGGAGTCACGTCGAGCTCAGATGTGGAGGTGATCTGTCTTTTTTTTTCCTTTGATGGTTGTTGTGATGGTGCGAGAGGCAGGTGACGTGCATTGGTGTCAAGCTCAGATGATTCTTCGGTCTTGTTTGTAATTTTACTTCTCATCGGCGTTCCTTTGTGCATAGGCTAGTGTTCTACTGTCTTTTTAGTTTTGCCAGGTCGATATGTACGTGACTTGTATTATGATCCTTATGATATAAATAAGACACGTATTACCATAAAAAAGAATTGATTGGCGTTAGGGAGAGGACCGGACCCACCCACCTGAAATTCGGGAGGGGGGATGAGTGGATTAGTTGGAAGGTTACGTTAACTTACGTAGGTGTATGATTTTGGAAGAATTAGATTATGAAGTTTAAGACTAAGTAGATGTTTTTACGATAAAACTCAGGTGAAAGTGCGAAACCTTGTGCTTTATTATCAACCGGGCATGATGATCATTCGTCAGCGTGTGGGGTTTATCTTTGCTCCAATGGCGACTTACCACGTCGAGTCGTTTGACAAAAGTGTCCCTAAGATGGAAGCTCCCAAACTGATCAGGGATTGATCATTTAGCGTGGTGCGCTTAGCTTGCTCCACCGTGGAGAAACTAAGTACTCGTAGCATGCAAATTCCGGCAGTTCCGTGTCAGCACAGCGAGGCCTTCCCCCTCCCTTCTTCCCTCGATGGATGAGGCAGTTACGTTACGTTTGCAGTGCGACGCCATCCATGTTGACATGTTGCCTATTCCTTGACGCCTTCCACAAACCGAAGTACCCAACCCTCCCTAGTCGACACTGCCAGCCTAAGCAAACTCGAAGACACGCAAGAACCAGCCATCCCACAATAGAAAACCACCACCCCGCAAGCACGCACAAAACGCCTACTCCTCCATCAAGAATCTTCTACGCACGTTCCTTCGTCTCGCACATGCATCTCTAGCTAGCTAGCTAGTGCATTTGATTACAAATATCCATCCAGATCCAAGCCAGTCACTCACAATAATCGATCATGGCAGCTGCTCCTTCTGCCTCTGCCGTTTCCGTCAGGCAGAGGAATGCCGCGGCAGCATCGCTACTGCTCCAGGATCAGCAGCAAGAAAAGCATGAAGCCGTGGATCCGGTGCCGCCGCCGCCGCCGCCGCCACGATCGACGCTGTACCAGGCGCTGACGTCGACGGCGAGCCTGGCCAACCTGCTCCCCACGGGCACGGTGCTGGCTTTCCAGCTGCTCGCGCCGACCTTCACCAACCACGGCGCCTGCGACGCCACCACGGCGCTGCTCACGCGGATCCTCCTCGCCGTCCTCGCGCTCTCCTGCCTCCTCGCCTCCTTCACCGACTCCCTCAAGGGCCCCGACGGCCGCGTCTACTACGGCGTCGCCACCCTCAGGGGCCTCTGGCTGCTCGACTACCCGCCCGGCGCGCCCACGCCGCCGGACACGTCCAGGTACAGGCTGGCGCCAATCGACGCCGTGCACGCGGCGCTGTCGGTGGCCGTATTCGGGGTGGTGGCGGCCAGAGACAAGAACGTTGTGCGGTGCTTCTACGGCCCGTCGCCGGCGAGAGAGACGGAGCAGGTGCTGGACATCGTGCCGCTCGGCGTCGGCGTGCTCTGCAGCTTGCTCTTCGTCGCGTTCCCCACCAGGCGGCACGGCATCGGCTACCCTGTCACCAACGGCGCCGCTGGCAGCAGCACCTGAATAAATTAAACTTACCCGCGTATTACAAAGCTCAAGAATTACTCTGGTTACAGTAGTACTCCTGCTAACTTAAGAGCATTGTATCATTCTATCATTTCGATTTCTTGCTTATTTGCCTGTGGGATGTAAACGATCCGACTATAGATTCTACACACAAAAGATGAGTAAAATGCATCTGGGTACTATTAGTGTCGATGCGGCCCTAATTTTTTTCAAAATGCATGCCTGGGTCCTAAATCTTTTTAAGTTGTTCATCCGAGGTCCTAATTCCATCCAACCGCCGCTGACCAGCTTGCGTGGCACTTTGACCGCCGCCACGTGGACTCGAGGCCCAGGCTGGATAACGACTTGTCGTACATATCTGCAAAAGAACCCTCGAACCCTAATTCCTTTCCAGTCGTGGTCCTTTCCTCCTCCCCACCCCTCTCTGGCGAAACAGGGGCGGTCGACGGCGAAGGCACTGCTCCGGTGAGAAGAGGCGGTCATCGCAGGCAGTTGTCCGACGGCGGCCCCGCTAGGATGGCACTCGTGCTGCGGCGACATGGAGATCCTCCTCTACGATATGGTCAGTGCCCGTAACCCTAACCCTCGATGCTACTCTTTTTTCCGATTTAGGCCGAATCCATGGTAGATTTTGACCGAATCCTTGTAATCTAGGACTACAAGAGGAGCTTTCCATTGTAGAAATAAACTATGATGAATTTTTTTGGCGGATTTGGCAAATCGAAGACATATGTTGATGGCAAAGTTGCTCTGTTTGATGGTTGTGAAGTAGATACATTGTCTCCTCTCTCGCCACTGATTTTATGTGGCAATTAGGATATAATGACCAACCAAAGATCATTTTACACTAGTTGCTCCCTAGAAAGATTCTAGATGATGGACTCCAGATTATGGACTGTGACACTGACACATTGCACATGGCAGCACTTGTTCCAAAGTTCCAGTATTTTCAGTTGTTTATGGACCACAAAGATATGACATTTGACAATGTAATTGAAGATATTCATGTTAGTGGTACACCTGATCTCCCTTTTATACTAAGCCCAAAGTCTCATGGCTTTCACACTGGAATTAGGAGCTATCCTAGGTTTAAGGTTAAAGCTCAGAAAGGCAGACTTAACCAATGTCATGCAGGCAACAACAATGAAGGGAGTAGTAGTGTCCCACCAATGGCCCAAAGTGTTGGACATCAGCTGCGAAGAAGCGGAAGAAAACTTGTGGTAGAAGAAGAAACATCCAATGAAAATGAAAGTGATGGTGATGACAATGAATGGGATCCAGACTGGGTTGACTCTGACAATGAAGTGGGTAAATATGATGGTGATCTCTATGAAGAATGGGTAGATGAGAAATTTGAGCAGAAAAAAGAAGAGATCTAAATGGCAGAAGGACAATGACTATGATTCGATGAGTTGCAAGAGCTGCAAGATTCAGAGCTTGAAGATAGTGATTCAGCAGAGGAAGTGGAAGTAGCTGATGCTCAAGGAAGAAAAAAATGAAGAAGAAAGTGAAACTCAAAAAGTGGAGGCTAGAGAACATGAAAGATGTGAATTTTCACATAGGCATGGTGTTCTCGACTATGATTGAACTTATAGCAGCAATTCAAGAGTACATTATCAAACAAAGAGTGCAAATACAGTACAAAAAATGATAGGTGGAGGATAAGGGCATGTTGTGTTGGAGATTGTCCTTGGTTCCTGTTTGCTGCACCTGATAGCAGGACCAAAGCATGGGTTGTGAAGAAGTATGTGGGACAACATACATGTGCAAGAGAATGATCACTGAAGCAATTCACGACAAGATATCTGGTTGGCAAGCATTTGGAGACATTCAGAGTAGATGTCATTAAAAAACTTTGTCAGGCTTGTTTAGTTGGATTACAATATGCTTCCTACTAGAAGCAAGCTAGCAAGAGCAAGAAGGCTTGCACTGAAGCAAATTATAGGGATGAACTAGAACAGAACAATTTACTATGGGACTTCGCAACTAAAATCAGAAGGTCAAATCTTGAAAGTATCATGTTTCTGAATGCAAAGGATGGACTGTTTGAGAACTTTTATATGTCCTTATATGCATGCAAGAGGTTTTATTTACTAGATTGGGACCATTACATGCATTGATGGGTGTCTCACTAAGAACAAGTATGGTGGAGTGATGTTGACTGTTCTTGGAGTTTATCCTAATGATTATATCTTTCCCATTGCAATTGCCATAGTTGAAGTGGAATATACTGACACATGGAAGTGATTTCTAAACACATTGAAGGAGGATCTAGGCATAGATAACACAACCCCATGGACACTAATGAGTGATAGGCAGAAGGTATGTGCATGCATTGCAGCTTTTCATTTCTCAAATTGTAGCATTTCATATGTCAAACTGTAGTTTTACATTTCTCAACTATAGCTTTTCATTTGTCAAACTATAGCATTTCATAATTACCAACAACAGCTTTTCATTTTTCAAACCATAGTGTTGGTGCAATAATTTGCCTCCTTGTGTGAGATTGTTGTCATAAACACTAAAGGACTGATGTGTTTGCTAGTGCACATAGGGTAACAGGTCCCTGAAGTCATGAGAAGTTTGGTACAAACTCCGAAGATAATCTCCTGTGTGGCAGCGAGGATTATTGATACGTCTCCGTCGTATCTACTTTTCCAAACACTTTTGCCCTTGTTTTGGACTCTAACTTGCATGATTTGAATGGAAGGACTGACGCTATTTTTAGCAGAATTGCCATGGTGTTATTTATGTGCAGAAACAAAAGTTCTCGGAATGACCTGAAACTCCACGGAACTTATTTTTGGAAAATAATAAAAATACTGGAAGAAGAATCCACGTCAGGGGGGCCTCCACCTGTCCACGAGGGTGGGGGCGCGCCCCCCTGCCTCGTGGGCCCCCTGACGCTCCACCGACCTTAACTCCAACTCCATATATTCGTGTTCGGGGAGAAAAAAATCAGAGAGAAAGATTCATCGCGTTTTACGATACGGAGCCGCCGCCAAGCCCTAAAACCTCTCGGGAGGGCTGATCTGGAGTCCGTTCGGGGCTCCGGAGAGGGGAATCCGTCGTCGTCGTCATCATCAACCATCCTCCATCACCAATTTCATGATGCTCACCGCCGTGCGTGAGTAATTCCATCGTAGGCTTGCTAGACAGTGATGGGTTGGATGAGATTTATCATGTAATCGAGTTAGTTTTGTTAGGGTTTGATCCCTAGTATCCACTATGTTCTGAGATTGATGTTGCTATGCTTAATGCTTGTCACTAGGGCCCGAGTGCCATGATTTCAGATCTGAACCTATTATGTTTTCATGAATATATGTGAGTTCTTGATCCTATCTTGCAAGTCTATAGTCACCTACTATGTGTTATGATCCGGCAACCCCGAAGTGACAATAATCGGGACCACTCCCGGTGATGACCGTAGTTTGAGGAGTTCATGTATTCACTATGTGTTAATGCTTTGTTCCGGTACTCTATTAAAAGGAGGCCTTAATATCCCTTAGTTTCCATTAGGACCCCGCTGCCACGGGAGGGTAGGACAAAAGATTTCATGCAAGTTCTTTTCCATAAGCATGTATGACTATACTCGGAATACATGCCTACATTACATTGATGAATTGGAGCTAGTTCTGTGTCACCCTATGTTATGAATGTTACATGATGAACCGCATCCGGCATAATTCTCTATCACCGATCAAATGCCTACGAGCTTTTCACATATTGTTCTTCGCTTATTTACTTTACCGTTGCTACTGTTACAATCACTACAAAACCCAAAAATATTACTTTTGCTACCGTTACTGTTACTTCCATACTACTTTGCTACTAAATACTTTGCTGCAGATATTAAGTTATCCAGGTGTGGTTGAATTGACAACTCAACTGCTAATACTTGAGAATATTCTTTGGCTCCCCTTGTGTCGAATCAATAAATTTGGGTTGAATACTCTACCCTCGAAAACTGTTGCGATCCCCTATACTTGTGGGTTATCAAGACTATTTTCTGGCGCCGTTGCCGGGGAGCATAGCTCTATTCTTTGAGTCACTTGGGATTTATATCTGCTGGTCACTATGAAGAACTTGAAAGACGGAAAAACAAAAATTTATCCCTCAACTACGAGGGGAGGTAAGGAACCGCCATCTAGCTCTGCACTTGATTCACCTTCTGTTTTGAGTAAGCTTGCGACACCTAAACCTGCTTCTGCTATTAATTCTGATATGTCGCATGTTATTGATGATGCCACTTCTGCTATGCATGATACTTATGATGAAACTACTTCTATGCTTGATACTACTGTGCCACTTGGTGAATTTCTTGATGAACAACTTGCTAGGGCTAGAGAGAATGAAATTATTGAAACTGATAATATTGAAGATAGTGATGATGAAGTCTCTCCCCCTAATAAATATGAATTACCTGTTGTACCTGAGGGTTATGTTCTGGTTGAAGAATCTGCTAGAGCCATTCTTGCTTGCAATGATAGAAGTGATCTTAAGAAGTTATTAGCTAAATGAAAGCAGCAATCTCTTAATGCTAGAATGAAACCTGACCCTAAATTTGCTACTTCACCTATCTGTGTTACTGATAAGGATTATGAATTCTCTGTTGATCCTGATATAATTACTTTGGTTGAATCTGATCCTTTTTATGGCTATGAATCTAAAACTGTTGTGGCACATCTTACTAAATTAAATGATATAGCCACCTTGTTCACTAATGATGAGAGAACCCGCTACCTTTATATCCTTAAAATATTTCCGTTCTCATTAAAGGGTGATGCCAAGATATGGTTTAATTCTCTTGATCCTGGTTGTGTGCGTAGTCCCCAGGATATGATTTATTACTTCTCTGCTAAATATTTCCCTGCTCATAAGAAACAAGCTGCTTTAAGGGACATATATAATTTTGTGCAAAGTGAAGAAGAGAGTCTCCCACAAGCTTGGGGGAGGCTTCTTCAATTACTTAATGCTTTGCCTGATCATCCTCTTAAGAAAAATGAAATACTTGATATCTTTTATAATGGACTAACTGATGCTTCCAGAGATTACCTGGATAGTTGTGCTGGTTCTGTTTTTAGGGAAAGAACACCGGATGAAGCTGAAATTTTATTGAATAATATGTTGACCAATGAAAATAATTGGACACTTCCTGAGCCAATTCCTGAGCCTATTCCTAAACCAACTCCGAAGAAAAGGGGGGTTCTATTTCTCAGTCCTGAAGATATGCAAGAGGCAAAGAAATCTATGAAAGAAAAAGGTATTAAAGCTGAAGATGTTAAGAATTTACCTCCTATTGAAGAAATACATGGTCTTAATTTACCGCCTGTTGAAGAAATATCTGATCTTAATCCATTACCTATCGAAGAAACTCATGGTCTTGATAACCCGACACAGGTAGTAAAGGTAAATTCTCTCTATAGATTTGATGAAGGTGATATTTCTCACTATAAGTCTGCTAGACAATGCTTAGAAGAGTTTGACAATTTTATTGTCAAACAAGAAAACTTCAATGCTTATTTTGGTATACAATTGAAATACAATTCCGATACGCTTGAATACTTGGGTGATTATATGTCTAGAGTTAAAGGTGAACTTAAACTCATTAGTAAACATGCTTCTATGGTTACCACTCAAGTAGAACAAGTACTTAAAGCTCAAAATGATTTGCTCAATGAATTAAATAGTAAGAATAATGATTATGATGTTAGAATGGCTACTAGAACTGGTAAAATGACTCAGGAACCTTTGTATCCTGAAGGCCACCCTAAGAGAATTGAGCAAGATTCTCAGAGAAATAATATTGATGCACCTAGTCCTTCTAAAAGGAAGAAAAAGAAAAATGATAGGACTTTGCATACTTCTAGTGAACCTATTGCTGAACCACCTGAGAATCCAAATGATATTTCTATCTCTGATGCTGAAACACAATCCGGTAATGAACATGAACCTAGTGATAATATTAATGATAATGTTCATGATGATGCTCAACCTAGCAATGATAATGATGTAGAAATTGAACCTGCTGTTGATCTTGATAACCCATAATCAAAGAATCAACGTTATGATAAAAGAGACTTTGTCGCTAGGAAGCACGGTAAGAAAACCATGGGTTCAGAAACCCATGCCTTTTCCTCCCAAACCATCCAAGAAAAAGGATGATGAGGATTTTGAGCGCTTTGCTGAAATGATTAGACCTATCTTTTTGCGCATGCGATTAACTGATATGCTCAAAATGAATCCTTATGCTAAGTATATGAAAGAAATTGTCACTAATAAAAGAAAGATACCAGAAGCTGAAATTTCCACCATGCTTGCTAATTATACTTTTAAGGGTGGAATACCTAAGAAACTTGGAGATCCAGGAGTACCCACTATACCATGCTCCATTAAAAGAAACTATGTTAAAACTGCTTTATGTGATCTTGGAGCCGGTGTTAGTGTTATGCCTCTCTCTTTATATCGTAGACTTGATTTGAATAAGTTGACACCTACTGAAATATCTTTGCAAATGGCTGATAAATCAACTGCTATACTTGTCGGTATTTGTGAGGGTGTGCCTGTTGTGGTTGCAAACGTTACTATTTTAACGGACTTTGTTATTCTTGATATTCCCGAGGATGATAGTATGTCTATTATTCTTGGAAGACCCTTTTTGAACACTGCAGGGGCTGTTATTGACTGCAACAAACGCAATGTCACTTTTCATGTTAATGGCAATGAGCATACGGTACACATTCTGAGGAAACAACCTCAAGTCCATAGTATAAATTCTATTGGAAAAATTCCATCAATCATTTTTGGAGGTTTTGAATTTCCTCTACCTACTGTCAAGAAGAAATATGATATTCTTATTATTGGGGATGTGCATATCCCCGTTGAGGTAACATAGTGTCATTCGAAATTTCTCCGGTTCCATGTTATTCGGAATGAGTTTGTTAACAAGGCTTGATCAACCTTGTTAGTGGATTCCTTTTGATGAGCATGAGATGGATGAAACTAGAAGGCACAACCTTTTGTACCCTCCTTTTACTTTCTGTTATTTAGTTGAAATAAAGTAAAAATAGTATTTTTCTGTCAGTTTTCTGAATTATCCGTGCAATATAAAAATACCCCGAAAATAAAAGTTCTCCAAATGCCCTGCCAATTTAATATGATTTTTTTCTGGAATATTTGAGAATATCTGGCACTGAGAACACAGCAGGGGGAGCAAACACCTGGCCACAAGGGTCCAGGGCGCGCCCACCCCAGAGGGTGCGCCCCCTGCCTTGTGGGCCCATGGTGGCTCCCCTCCACTTATTCCTGCACCCACACACTTCTTCTTCCTCCCAAAAAAATCACCATCCAGCTCAAGCACGAGTTCTAGCTCATTTTGCTGCGATTTTCGATCTCCTTGCTCAAAGCACCTCTCACAAAACTGCTTTGGGAGATTGTTCCTTGGTATGTGACTCCTCCAATGGTCCAATTAGTTTTTGTTCTAGTGCTTTATTCATTGCAAATTTGTGCTGCCTAGGTGACCATGTTCTTGAGCTTGCATGTCAAATTTATATGGTTCCAAGTAGTTCTAATGCATGATATAGGCTCTAGGCACTTGTAGGAGTAGTTGCTATCAATTTTGTTGAGCTTGGTTCACTTTTATTTGAAGTTACTAAAAATTTCAGAATTTTTCAGAAAATAATGAAGAGATTTTTGAGGGGCTCATCGAGCCGAAGCTCGAAGGAAAAGCAAAGAGAAGAAGCAGAGAGGCCCAAATATAATTTGCCTCGCACCGCGGAGGTCCGACCGTGTGAATGGCCTTTCGATGATTTCTTGAGAGCAGCCAGGATTTATGATGATATTTATGAATTGGCTGAGAATGCAGGCCTCACCGACTTCCTCCGCGACCAACGCGAACAGTATCTCTTACTCACCAATACTTTTGTGCAAAACTTCTACTATTATCCTAAGGAATCAACTCCTTCAGTAGAGTTTCATTTATATGATGTGGTTAAGAAGATGTCACTAGATAAATTTTGCAAGGTTTGCAAAATACCTTTCGAGGGTAGCTTAGAAGAACCACATCGTAAAGATGTGGACGGGTTTATTGACACTATTACTGTAGGGGAAACTAGGAAGGTCTCCGATGTAAGAATCACTAGCATACATTTTCCTGTTTTATGCTACTTTGCCATATTTGCTAGTCGTTGCTTAATTGGTCGCGGAAACTGTGGAAACCTTAGTGTTCCTGATATTATTATTTTGTTCCATGGTTTATTCTGTGATAATACTGTTAGTATGGGTGGTATTATTGCCAAACGGTTAAGTCTGAACCGTACAAAGGGTCCCATCTTTGGAGGTATCTATGCCTCACGCCTAGCTGCACATCTTAGCACCCATTAGGCACTATGAAAAAGAAGAAAAATTGTCGCCCACTGTTTATTTAGATTATAAGAGTATGGTAACACATGACTTTATTGTTAAGAATAGGGAAGGGGCGCTTAAATACAAATTGTTCTTTGATAAACATCACCCTGAGACTATTACCTTGCCTGCTCCTTCCTTGTTTGATTTATCTGCAGGTCCGTATCTCGTTCCGCTGGCGGCCATTCACACCTACCGAAACCCTACATCAGCCACAGAGCCGGAGCCGGAACCACAATTTGAACCTCCACGACAGTCTAATTACCAGTGGGATCCGGAGATGATTGCCAACCAGTGGCAATCAGATTCTTCTTCATCTCAGTACGACCCCAGCTACAACTATGGATATCCGCCAGGCCATCCGTGGCAATAAACCAACTTAGGCCAAAAGCCTAAGCTTGGGGGAGTACGTATTTCCCACCGACATTACATTTATGTCCACACACTCATTGCTAGATGTCGGTGCTCATACTTTTTCACTGTATTATCCATGCTAGTTTATTTTCTTCTTCCTGCTTTCTTCTTGTGTGTTTGATAGACCTTAAGAAAAACAAAAAAAATTAGTGTAGCTTTTAGTTAAGTTTACTTTTCTTGCTGTAGTAGTAATAATTAAAAAGAAAACCCAAAAATATTTCCCGTTCTTCTTTTGCTTGCTGGGAGCTTTCCCGTGTAAATAGTTTTATTTCTTTTCTTTTCTTTGGGGGTCGATAGGAGAAGACCATAATTAAATTGTTGAAGTGGCTCTTATATGCATTATTGTTGATTTAACCAAGAGCACATATTGCTTTGTCTTCTCCTGTTTATTGAATGCTCGCAGATTCCAGCTTAGTCCAATGCACGTGCACTCTTATTATTTTCACATCGTTCGGTCGTGCAAGTGAAAGGCAATTATGACGATATATGATGGACTGATTGAGATGAGAGAAGCTGGTATGAACTCGACCTCTCTTGTTTTTGTAAATATGATTAGTTCATCGTTCCTGATTCAGCCTATTATGAATAAACATGTTTGCAATGACAATTAGAGATTATAGTTGCTCGTGCCATGCTTGATTAGCTATGAGTTATAATGGTTTACCTTGCGTGCCAACATGCTATTAAAATGGTTGTGATGTGGTATAGTGGGGTGGTATCCTCCTTTGAATGATTTAAGTGACTCGACTTGGCACATGTTCATACATGTAGTTGAAACAAAGCAACATAGCCTTCACGATATTTATGTTCATGGTGGATTATATCCTACTCATGCTTGTACTCAATGTTTATTAATTTTAATGCATGTTCATGACTGTTGTCGCTCTCTAGTTGGTCGCTTCCCAGTCTTTTGCTAGCCTTCACTTGTACTAAGCGGGAATACTGCTTGTGCATCCAATCCCTTAAACCCCAAAGTTATGCCATATGAGTCCACTATACCTTCCTATATGCGGTATCTACCTGCCGTTCCAAGTAAATTTGTATGTGCCAAACTCTAAACCTTCAAATGAAATTCTGTTTTGTATGCTCGAATAGCTCATGTATCAACTAGGGCTGTCCGTATCTTCCATGCTAGGCGGGTTATTCTCAAGAGGAGTGGACTCCGCTCCTCACTCATGAGAAAATGGCTGGTCATCGAGATGTCCAGTCCCATGCTTTATGCAAATCAAATCAAAATAATTGCAAACAAAACTCCCCCGGGACTGTTGTTAGTTGGAGGCACTCGTTGTTTCGAGCAAGCCATGGATTGATGCTTGTTGGTGGAGGAGGAGTATAAACTTTACCATTCTGTTTGGGAACCGCCTATAATGTGTGTAGCATGGAAGATATCGCCATCTCTTGGTTGTTATGTTGACAATGAAAGTATGCCGCTCAAAATACTATTTATCTCTATTTCAAAATCGAGCTCTGGCACCTCTACAAATCCCTGCTTCCCTCTGCAAAGGGCCTATCTATTTACTTTTATGTCGAGTCATCACCCTCTTATTAAAAAGCACCAGCTGGAGAGCACTGCTGTCATTTGCATCCATTATTATTAATTTATATTGGGTATGACTATGATTGGATCTCTTTTGCCATGAATTACAATGTCTAGTCAGTCCTTGATCTTTAAAGGTGCTCTGCATTTATGTTTTGCGGTCTCAGAAAGGGCTAGCGAGATACCATCCTGTTATATCATATTATGATTGTTTTGAGAAAGTGTTGCCATCCGAGATCTATTATTATTGCTCGCTAGTTGATTATGCCATTGATATGAGTAAACATGAGACCTAAGAGTTATTGTGAATGTGGTTAGTCATAATCTTTGCTGAAAACTTGAATGCTGGCTTTACATATTTACAACAACAAGAGCAAACAGAGTTTGTAAAAGTTTTTCTTTATCACTTTCAGTTTATCAACTGAATTGCTTGAGGACAAGCAAAGGTTTAAGCTTGGGGGAGTTGATACGTCTCCGTCATATCTACTTTTCCAAACACTTTTGCCCTTGTTTTGGACTCTAAATTGCATGATTTGAATGGAACTAACCCGGATTGACGCTGTTTTCAGCAGAATTGCCATGGTGTTATTTATGTGCAGAAACAAAAGTTCTCGGAATGACCTGAAACTCCACGGAACTTATTTTTGGTAAATAATAAAAATACTGGAAGAAGAATCCACGTCAGGGGGGCCTCCACCTGTCCACGAGGGTGGGGGCGCGCCTGCCCCCCTGGGCGCGCCCCCTGCCTCGGGGGCCCCCTGATGCTCCACCGACCCCAACTCCAACTCCATGTATTCGTGTTCGGGGAGAAAAAAATCAAAGAGAAAGATTCATCGCGTTTTATGATACGGAGCCGCCGCCAAGCCCTAAAACCTCTTGGGAGGGCTGATCTGGAGTCCGTTTGGGGCTCCGGAGAGGGGAAACCGTCGCCGTCGTCATCATCAACCATCCTCCATCACCAATTTCATGATGCTCACCGTCGTGCATGAGTAATTCCATCGTAGGCTTGCTGGACGGTGATGGGTTGGATGAGATTTATCATGTAATCGAGTTAGTTTTGTTAGGGTTTGATCCCTAGTATCCACTATGTTCAGAGATTAATGTTGCTATGACTTTGCTATGCTTAATGCTTGTCACTAGGGCCCGAGTGCCATGATTTCATATCTGAACCAATTATGTTTTCATGAATATATGTGAGTTCTTGATCCTATCTTGCAAGTCTATAGTCACCTACTATGTGTTATGATCCGGCAACCCCGAAGTGACAATAATCGGGACCACTCCCGGTGATGACCGTAGTTTGAGGAGTTCATGTATTCACTACGTGTTAATGCTTTGTTCCGGTACTTTATTAAAAGGAGGCCTTAATATCCCTTAGTTTCCATTAGGACCCCGTTGCCACGGGAGGGTAGGACAAAAGATGTCATGCAAGTTCTTTTCCATAAGCATGTATGACTATACTCGGAATACATGCCTACATTACATTGATGAATTGGAGCTAGTTCTGTGTCACCCTATGTTATGACTGTTACATGATGAACCGCATCCAGCATAATTCTCTATCACCGATCAAATGCCTACGAGCTTTTCACATATTGTTCTTTGCTTATTTACTTTACCGTTGCTACTGTTACAATCACTACAAAACCCAAAAATATTACTTTTGCTACCGTTACTGTTACTTTCATACTACTTTGCTACTAAATACTTTGCTGCAGATATTAAGTTATCCAGGTGTGGTTGAATTGACAACTCAACTGCTAATACTTGAGAATATTCTTTGGCTCCCCTTGTGTCGAATCAATAAATTTGGGTTGGATACTCTACCCTCGAAAACTGTTGCGATTCCCTATACTTGTGGGTTATCAATTATCAACGAAGACTATGCCTGTCGTGAGTGACCCCCCAAAAATGTTGAGCAAAGCAATTGGTTCGGTGTTTGTCCAAAGAAATTAACTGCAACAGAGAAGTTGAAGACGAAGTGAAAACAGAGCATTTATTTTGTTCTTCTTCTTTCTCTTTATTGACTCATAGGACGACCATACTATTAAGAGGTGTATAGTGTTCGAAGCTTTGATTCCCTGATGCTAAACCCAAATCCTATGTGAGTTGAGAGAGAAATCTCTTTGTGTTCGGAATAAATACTCGCTAACGAGAAACGATTTTCTTCTTGTGAGAGATTTAATTCGGGCCGAAGAGTTAGCATTACTTGTACCTCAAGTAATGTTATCATTGTTCTCAAAATACGACTGTTGAGAACATGTCGATTGGCCATTGGTTGGACCGAGTGTCCAAAATGGTCATTTCCCATCCGGGAAGGTTGCGGGTAAAAATAGCCACCCCGCTCCAACGTTGTCCGTTGGCTGCTCCGTTTGATTCTGAGACAATTGTGTGAGCAACCCTCTCTCGAGAGTGATTTGAGTATAAAATCCACCGAGAGAAAACCCCAGAGCCGAAAATTTAGATAGTCGTTTAGCATCACTCGTATCTAAGTCTAGTACGCTCCACCAATTACTCTTGAGAGCTACGAACTCTCTACATGGTTAGGTGTCAAGTTTCTTGAGAGACCAAGAGTCATTGTGGTTCCTGAAGAAGAAGTTTGTAAAGGTTCGGAGATCACCTTGAGCATCTACCATGAGTAATCGACATTTATTGACGAATCAATTGTCGAGGAGAAGGCGAAGAGAGTTTATCTTATGTGTTAAATCACAACCCCTCCAACCAGACGTAGTCCTTTTGCAGAAGGGCGAACTGGTCTCCAAATCTTTTACTAAAGACAAGCTTGCATGTGATAAGGAGTTATCCAAGCTGAAGAAGGAGAAGGATCATCTCTCTAGTGAGTATCAAAAGATGGGGGTGGTGTTACCAAGATGTTTGACTAGGAGGACGGTGTTGGCAAGGTGGACTACCAGAAAGCAATGGATGTCGAGAAATTTGAGAAGAAAAAGGAAGAGCTAAAGATGGAGGTGAAGATGGAGAAGTCTAGGCTAGCAAAGGAGCAAAAGTGTATCCTTAAGTCCCAGACAGAAATAATTCAAAACACCAGAAAGGACATGCATGGTATCAAGGTGAACATGGATCTACTTACACAAGAGAAGAAAGAGCTAGAGACAGTTGTTGTTGAGCTGCTCAATGCTGGCCATGGTAGCAAGGACAAGCTTGAGCAAATCAAGGCAATGCTAGAGGCTTGAAGATTAGGAGAATGTTGGATAAGTAAGTCGACCTATATTGACATTGTTGGGGAACACATTATTTCAAAAAAATTACCTACGATTACGCAAGATCTATCTATGTGATGCATAGCAACGAGCGGGGGAGTGTGTCCACGTACCCTCGTAGACCGAAAGCGGAAGCGTTAAGTAACGCGGTTGATGTAGTTGAACGTCTTCGCGATCCAACCGATCAAGTACCGAACGCACGACACCTCCACAATCTGCACACATACAGCTCGATGACGTCCCTCGAACTCTTGATCCAAATGAGGCCGAGGGAGAGTTTCATCAGCACGACGGTGTGGTGATGCCAATGATGAAGTTACCGGCGCAGGGCTTCGCCTAAGCACTGCAACGATATGACCGAGGTGTGTTTCTGTGGAGGGGGGCACCGCACACGGTTAAGAAAAACTTTTGTGTGCCTTTGGGGTGTTCCCCTCCCACGTATATAAAGGGGGGAGGGAGGAGGAGGCCGGCCAAGGGGAGGAGGCGCGCCAAGGGGGGCAATCCTACTCTAAGTAGGATTCGCCCCCCTCTTTCCTATTCCAACTAGGAGAAGGGGGAAGGAGAGGGAGGAGAGAAGGAAAGGGGGCCTGGCCCCCTAGTCCAATTCGGTTTGGGCTAGGGGTGGCGTGCGCCACCTCTTGGCCTTCCTCTTCACTTCCACTACTAGGCCCATGACGCCCAATAACCCCCCGGGGGGTTCCGGTAACCCCCGGTACTCCGGAAAATACCCGATACACTTCAGAACTATTCCGGTGTCCGAATATAACCTTTCAATATATCAATCTTCATGTCTCGATCATTTCGAGACTCCTCGTCATGTCTGTGATCTCATCCGGGACTCCGAACTACCTTCGGTACATCAAAACACATACACTCATAATACCGATCGTCATCGGACGTTAAGCGTGTGGACCCTACGGGTTCGAAAACTATGTAGACATGACCGAGACTCATCTCCGGTCAATAACCAATAGCGGAATCTGGATGCTCATATTGGCTCCCACATATTCTACGAAGATCTTTATCGGTCAAACCGCATAACAACATATGTTGTTCCCTTTGTCATCGGTATGTTACTTGCCCGAGATTTGATTGTCGGTATCTCAATACCTAGTTCAATCTCGTTATTGGCAAGTCTCTTTATTCGTTCCGTAATGCAACATCCCGTAACTAACTCATTAGTCACATTGCTTGCAAGGCTTATAGTGATGTGCATTACCGAGAGGGCTTAGAGATACCTCTCCGACAATCGGAGTAACAAATCCTAATCTCGATCTATGCCAACTCAACAAACACCATCGGAGACATCTGTAGAGCATCTCTACTCCTAATGTCTCAGTTGGTAGTCTCCGTTCCGGGTTTATTTTCGTCCCACCTATCATGGTTTTTTTTCGTCCCACCTTCGTCGGTTTTTTTCCGTCCTCCTTCACCTCCGAAGTAACGATCCCCTGAGGTAGCGATCTCGTAGCAAGAAAAAAAACCCAGCGAAAACCACGTAGCGAGGCCCCTGGCACGAGAAAAAAAACGGAGGAAATAAGCTGTGGGAAGAAAGAAAAAACGGATGAACCAGGGATGCAAGGCCCCGTCGTGCAAAAAGAAAAAAAAACTGACGATCGAGGGCAGTCTCGCTACGAGGACGAGATTAGGAGAACCCACGCCCCAGCCGCCATCGCCGCCGCCGATCCCTTCGCCGTCGCCGATCTATTCGCTACGTCGACGGAAACCACGCCCTAGCCGCCATCGCAGATCCCTTTGCTGCCGCCGAGGTCCTGGAGGAGCCGCCGCCACCTTCATTGTGGACCTCCAGGTCGCCGTCGGGACACCGCGGCAGAGGTTCGCCACGGCCGCCGTCGAGTTCCGAGAGGGGCATGACCCCAGGGAGATCTTCGTCGGGGTTGCCGCCGCCGCCGACGTCGCCTGCCGAAGGTGAGATCCCAGGACCTGTCTCCTCCTCTCTTTGCAGCGCTATGCTCTGTCGCGAGGCTGACGGTGGCGGGTGGGTCGATGAACAGAGAGGAAAGGTACGGTGCCGTCGATCCGTCCTGCCTGTGGATTCACTGGATGCGTCTTGGTGGAGTGAGCGCTCGTGAGATTCGATCTGGTTGCTCTGTCTTTCAAGGTGGATTCGTTGTCAGTAGGTTGGGACGGATTGATCGCTGTTGGATTTGTTAACTTGCAGGTGGGCTAAACCTCTCGTCCTCTGGCGACGAACATCGCCTCCCGCTAGGGTATGCGGGCGACAATCGTTACTCAGCGCCAGCAGGTCGCTGCCCCGTCCTCCAATTGACAATGGTAGCATGCTTATGCCTTGGGGCATGGTGTCGCGGGTAGAGTGTGTGCTGCCATGGCTGAACGAAGCAGCAGTCGGCTGTGCACACTGTCTGACTACTATTGATGTTGGTGTTTCATGTAGGCTTGCCTTCAAATATCACGGCAAGGTATGTGATTTCTTATACTGTAACAGACTGTACAAGTTCACTCTCATATACAAGGACCATGAAATTGGATTGTGGCATTATTTCAACTATTTTATGAAGTCCACTGATTTTTTGATGAATAACTAATAGGTATGTATGGATAGTGCAACCTGCATATTCACAACTCTGAAGCAATAGAACTACAATC
This sequence comes from Triticum aestivum, assembly GCF_018294505.1. Taxonomy (NCBI): domain Eukaryota; kingdom Viridiplantae; phylum Streptophyta; class Magnoliopsida; order Poales; family Poaceae; genus Triticum; species Triticum aestivum. Next base: position 412,158,358 of record NC_057814.1, on the reverse strand, counting down.
AGCTCACAACCCCCATCGAGTAGTACACCATCTGTTCCATTCAGAGGTACTCATCTTGTTGATTCAGGTGAGATCTATTACCTATACCTTAGATCCTCTAAACTGAAGGAGCTCCGATGGGAAGGGTATTTTAAAATCTGGTGTTGTCTACATGTTTTGGCTGCTTGTATCTTCCTAGGCGATGTCTTACTAGCTGACGAGCAAATCATATGAAAATATGAACCACATATGATCTTTGCTAATAGAAGTACAACACTCAACCTGTGCTATGTCAATTCTATGGCCACTACATATTCAGACGGGCAAATGAACCAAATAAATCTTTCAGTGGGCCAGTGATAATATTATTTGTTGAACTGATTAGAGAAGTAAACTATATACAACAGTAAACAGAAGTTGAATTGTTTAGAGAGGTAAACTATAGAACGGTAATCTGAAGTACACTTGGATCCCAAAGATGCTGGTGGAAATACGTCAACAAGTTACCCGCTACAATCATCACCAGAGATATAACCACAAAAACTGTAGTTCAAAGCTATCCGCTACATTAACTTTGAATTTCCTATCCATTCTCATCAACAATGACCTGCCATAAACCGTACAAATAACAATGAGTATTGTGTTTACCTGCACACAAAAGAAGGGAATTGTTCCTGAACCTGGTTTCTGAGGCCAGGCACGAGTATTGTTTAATTTCAGAATTTGAGAAGAGGTGTAAACCATTAAGAGGGACGTACCATGACGCCAAAAGTTTCAGTCTGCCACCAAGTTTATTTTGTTCATCCCACAAAAAACATGAACTCTCAATCAATGGCTGCATAGCGTCAGAACACAAGAGGATTTTGAGCCAACCAAAATATATTCATTTAAAAAAATCACTGCTGGACCGACTGTTATTCTTCAGTTGCATTCCCTCTACTTATCTCTGACGAATCTACTATTCTTCAGTTGCATCCCCCTGTACTGATATTAGCTAATATAAGTGACAATGCTCTGACTCTTGGAATTTGTAATGCTCATCCAATCCTCCCCGTCTATACCTATTTAATAGCTTCAAGAGCTCTCCCCAAATCATCATTCAAAAGTTCTTCATCTACTTGTGCTATGTTACGTAGATATTTTTCTAGCTTTCAAAGGAAGCATGTCCAGGTGTTCCTAACATGCTCGAGGTTTGTAGGGAATTTAGAATATGTATATCGATCGGGCACCTTCGTTGTGTGAAATTCCTTACTTATTATGTCACTTATATCAGCTAACTATCAAGACCAATGAACTGCATCACGTCAATGTAATCACTTTTTAGTTTATGTCAAGATTAATAGACTGCATATGCACCCCACACCCTTGGTTAGATCTACAATCAAATGTAATGGTGAGATTTAATTTAAAAACAGTTAACTTGTTTGCATGGCTATGCAAAATTAGACAATGATTACATTATTTAAATAAACAGTTAAGGGCATGCCAGGCTTTGCAATCTTCAGAAGAGATTGTTAGCCTAAAATATGCAAGACAATATATCTGCGTACTTCGAGGACTGGTAGTTTGTTGCAATTACCAGATACTGCAAGCTGTGGTTCTAATTCATTCTTTCGCATTACTGTTTTGGAATTCAATCTGTGGTTGACTGTTACTTGATGGTTCTCTTGTTTCGATCTCCTAGGACTGGAATGTAGAAGCTTTTTGTTTGTTTTCTCACCATATCGTTGTAACAACTCTCAGTGTCTTATGAAAATTCTGAAGTAGTTTGGAGAAAAGATGTGTGAGAAGTAGGTGTATAGATATGTTCCTTCCATGTATTGGATCGAGGAATTTCCTATATTTCTTCTTTTATTAATTTCAGGAGAGGAAGAGAATTTTAGTGGTACTTCAGATTTTGGTAATTGTTCATGATTGAGTTCACCATAATTGATAAAAAAAATTATGACTGTTATCATTTTCATGGTTTATTTTAGTTGCTGGAAGGAAAGCACTGCTAGAAATTTCGGAATTGAGATGTGGTTTTGAACAGTTCTGTCAGGTATTGCTTATTTGCATTGTGCGATCACAATTCTGGGGACAATCGTTTTTAGTTTTGTAGTATTTCGGATCTGGGTCCTATCTTTCTAGCAGATCACCACATTTGGCGGGACTTGGCTTATTAAACAACAAGCAAACAATAAATTTTGGGCCGATGCTACGCATCATCCGGCTGATCCCCGCGCCGGATCAGCCGCCTCTCCAGCCACTCGATCGGTTCCTCTGAAATCGTCACCAGCCATGGGATCCACGGAGTCAGCTTTCCTTTGCATGGCTTGAGCCGTGGCTGGTTTGCCGCTGAAGCAGCAGCCTTTTTTCTGCTTTGGCAATCGGGCCCATGGGACCTAGCTTCAGAACCTAGCTAGCTCTTAAAAAAAGGCTAACACGCCGTTGTGCGCAATTCTAGAACAACTTAACCTAGCTAGTTTGCTTTGCATGAATCATTTTCTCTCAGACTTACGGTGTATGGGTGCAGTAGCTTGGTAAAAAATAAAAGAAAATGCTATGCGCCAACCGGTTGGTCTTTTGAACAGCCAGCCGTCACATAGCCGTCTAATTTATTTTTATTTTTGATAAAAGATACTTCCTCAGTTCCATAATATAAAACGTTTCTTGACACTAGTGTAATATCAAAAAATGTCTTATATTATGGGACGGAGGGAGTAGCTCTCTCTCCGATTTCCATTAAGAGAAATCACCAAGTCTTACAGAAAGAAAAAAGAAGACGCAAAAGCTACTACAACAATCTCCCCGGCGAGCACTGGCTGTTGAGAAAGAGGGGGAGCCATCCCCCCCCCCCATTTTTAGCCCCCAAAGCAGCACTACAAGTGCTTTGCAACATGAGTCATGTTACACTCAGGGGTTGCAACATGACTCATGTTGCGCTCGAGGATTTTGTTACAAAGATGTTGCGACTACAACTTGGGAGATGTTGCGACGGCCGCAATGTCGGCGATGTTCACTGCAACATGAGCGATGTTGTGCGAGGACGATCGTAACTTGGGAGATGTTGCAACGGCCGCAATGTTGGTGATATTCACTGCAACATGGGCGATGTTGTGCGACGACGACTGTAACTTGGGAGATGTTGCGACGGCCGCAATGTTGGCGATATTCACTGCAACATGGGCGATGTGGTGCGACGTCGACTGTAACTTGGGAGATGTTGCGACGGCCGCAAAGTTGGCGATTTTTTTTGCGGTGGTGAGTGTTTGCAACGCCCGCCCAGTTCCAAACCTCCCCGAGCGCACCATCAGTTGCAAACGGTGAGTGCAACATGACTTGTGTTGCAAGCGGTGATCGCAGCTAAATAACTAATGTCAACAACCAATTGAGTGGTTTTCGATCGCTTTGAAACGTCAAGTGTTTCCTTGCGCTATTCCGTGCGGCCGACTTTGCAGCACGACAGTCTGGGTTTTCCGTTGATTGCCTTGCAACGTCAAGCATCCGGCTTGCAGCATTCAACGTCGCGTGATCGACTTTGCAACACAGCAATCCTAGTTTGATGTCGATTGGTCTTGGACCGTCAATGTGTCCACCTTCAGCATGCAGCGCCATGAGGCGGGCTTTGCAACATGACCGTTCGGTTTTACAGGAAAAAAAACGGTGGACGAATGGAACATTTTGTATGCCTTCATCAGTACAAGTAGTCATCCAACTTTGCAACACCACACGTCTAGTTCGTAAATTAGGGGCACCCTCTCGATGTTGTTTATGATCAACCGGGTGTACATAATTTGGCAACTAATACAAATATACAACTGCTCAATCTTTGTACAATAACAATAACCATGGTGTTAATTCTCTAAATGCTAGTGGTGTCTTGTGGTTACTCCAACTGGCTATGTGGCAGCATATTATATTAGCATGTGGAGCGGCGGTGGAGATCAAAAGAACACATGCATGCAAAAGGAATCTAGCTATGGCAGCAAAGGGGCACACTCATGTAAAAAGGTCAGGACCAGCACATGTAGTTCAAAATGAACACAGACAAAGGGAACCCAGGGGACCAGAGTGCACCCGCGTCAAAATCGTGATTAGAGTAGACGATCTGACGGCCCAGCGCTGCGACGCGTCCGTCAAATCCGACGGCTCGGGAGGAGGCTTACGTAGATAGAAAATCAGTCGGTTGATTCTAAGAGTTTTCCTAAATTGGCCGATGCTACGCATCATCCGGCTGATCCCCGCGCCGGATCAGCCGCCTCTCCAGCCACTCGATCGGTTCCTCTGAAATCTTCACCAGCCGTGGGATCCACGGAGTCAGCTTTCGTTTGCATGGCTCGAGCCGTGGCTGGTTTGCCGCTGAAGCAGCAGCCTTTTTTCTGCTTTGGCAATCGGGCCCATGGGACCTAGCTTCAGAACCTATCTAGCTCTTAAAAAAAGGCTAACACGCTGTTGTGCGCAATTCTAGAACAACTTAACCTAGCTAGTTTGCTTTGCATGAATCATTTTCTCTCAGACTTACGGTGTATGGGTGCAGTAGCTTGGTAAAAAATAAAAGAAAATGCTATGCGCCAACCGGTTGGTCTTTTGAACAGCCAGCCGTCACATAGCCGTCTAATTTATTTTTATTTTTTGATAAAAGATACTTCCTCCGTTCCATAATATAAAACGTTTCTTGACACTAGTGTAATATCAAAAAATGTCTTACATTATGGGACGGAGGGAGTAGCTCTCTTTCCGATTTCCATTAAGAGAAATCACCAAGTCTTACAGAAAGAAAAAAGAAGACGCAAAAGCTACTACAACAATCTCCCCGGCGAGCACTGGCTGTTGAGAAAGAGGGGGAGCCATCCCCCCCCCATTTTTAGCCCCCAAAGCAGCACTACAAGTGCTTTGCAACATGAGTCATGTTACACTCAGGGGTTGCAACATGACTCATGTTGCGCTCGAGGATTTTGTTACAAAGATGTTGCGACTACAACTTGGGAGATGTTGCGACGGCCGCAATGTCGGCGATGTTCACTGCAACATGAGCGATGTTGTGCGAGGACGATCGTAACTTGGGAGATGTTGCAACGGCCGCAATGTTGGTGATATTCACTGCAACATGGGCGATGTTGTGCGACGACGACTGTAACTTGGGAGATGTTGCGACGGCCGCAATGTTGGCGATATTCACTGCAACATGGGCGATGTTGTGCGACGTCGACTGTAACTTGGGAGATGTTGCGACGGCCGCAAAGTTGGCGATTTTTTTGCGGTGGTGAGTGTTTGCAACGCCCGCCCAGTTCCAAACCTCCCCGAGCGCACCATCAGTTGCAAACGGTGAGTGCAACATGACTTGTGTTGCAAGCGGTGATCGCAGCTAAATAACTAATGTCAACAACCAATTGAGTGGTTTTCGATCGCTTTGAAACGTCAAGTGTTTCCTTGCGCTATTCCGTGCGGCCGACTTTGCAGCACGACAGTCTGGGTTTTCCGTTGATTGCCTTGCAACGTCAAGCATCCGGCTTGCAGCATTCAACGTCGCGTGATCGACTTTGCAACACAACAATCCTAGTTTGATGTCGATTGGTCTTGGACCGTCAATGTGTCCACCTTCAGCATGCAGCGCCATGAGGCGGGCTTTGCAACATGACCGTTCGGTTTTACAGGAAAAAAAACGGTGGACGAATGGAACATTTTGTATGCCTTCATCAGTACAAGTAGTCATCCAACTTTGCAACACCACACGTCTAGCTCGTAAATTAGGGGCACCCTCTCGATGTTGTTTATGATCAACCGGGTGTACATAATTTGGCAACTAATACAAATATACAACTGCTCAATCTTTGTACAATAACAATAACCATGGTGTTAATTCTCTAAATGCTAGTGGTGTCTTGTGGTTACTCCAACTGGCTATGTGGCAGCATATTATATTAGCATGTGGAGCGGCGGTGGAGATCAAAAGAACACATGCATGCAAAAGGAATCTAGCTATGGCAGCAAAGGGGCACACTCGTGTAAAAAGGTCAGGGACCAACACGTGTAGTTCAAAATGAACACAGACGAAGGGAACCCAGGGGACCAGAGTGCACCCGCGTCAAAATCGTGATTAGAGTAGACGATCTGACGGCCCAGCGCTGCGACGCGTCCGTCAAATCCGACGGCTCGGGAGGAGGCTTACGTAGATAGAAAATCAGTCGGTTGATTCTAAGAGTTTTCCTAAATTTTGTGAATATAATGTGACGTTTCCAGTTATAACTTTTAGACTTTTGATTCCTTCCTTTAGTTGTCAGCGGAAAATACTGAAGGCATGTAGTTGTATACATGTTTGAAAAATCAGAAGCGGTTAGTAACATTTTGCATCCTGATACTACAATCGACATTACTAAGCTTGATGCACTCATGATTCTTTAATAACAAGATTAACAGTGATGTTGCTGCTTGAGTTACTTTGCAGGTAACGCTGTTATGCCAATGACATAGTTTATTCAGCTCTCAGGACAACTACTTTATTCTCTATGCTAGCTAAACGCCCGAAACATAATAAGCTAAGCCTTTGTCGATTTAGCCAAAGCAGGCCTGGAGAAAATAACGTCGGATTTTTAAGCATGGCAAACCGAACGTTTTCTATGACAGTTAGTTGGCGTGAGGATGGCACTTTTTAGTTTACGAGCACGGAAATTTTCTGAATAAAATGAACTAAAGCGGATGTGTTATGCTTGCCATCCCCCACAAACACAAATTGCCATAAAAAATATTTGATTTACCATGGTACAAATTTTAAAAAGCCCGTGGCAACGCACGGGCGTTTTACTAGTATTTATAATCACCCAGTTATGTCGTGGCGTTTGATAGCACACTAAGTGTTCCTCCGGTATTCGGGAGTTGCATAATCTCATAGTCATAGGAACATGCATAAGTCATGAAGAAAGCAATAGCAACAAACTAAACGATCATCGTGCTAAGCTAACGGATGGGTCTTGTCAATCACATCATTCTTTAATGATGTGATCCCGTTAATCAAATGACAACTCATGTTTATGGTTAGGAAACTCAACCATCTTTGATTAACGAGCTAGTCAAGTAGAGGCATACTAGTGACACTCTGTTTGTCTATGTATTCTTCACATGTACTAAGTTTTCGGTTAATACAATTCTAGCATGAATAATAAACATTTATCATGATATAAGGAAATATAAATAACAATTTTATTATTGCCTCTAGGTCATATTTACTTCAGTCTCCCACTTGCACTAGAGTCAATAATCTAGATTACACAGTAATGATTCTAACACCCATGGAATCTTGGTGTTGATCATGTTTTGCTCGTGAGAGAGGCTTAGTCAACGGGTCTGCAACATTCAGATCCGTATGTATCTTGCAAATCTCTATGTCTCCCTCCTTGACTTGATCGCGGATGGAATTGAAGCGTCTCTTGATGTGCTTGGTTCTCTTGTCAAATCTGGATTCCTTTGCCAAGGAAATTGCACCAGTATTGTCACAAAAGATTTTCATTGGACCCGATGCACTAGGTATGACACCTAGATCAGATATGAACTCCTTCATCTAGACTCCTTCATTTGCTGCTTTCGAAGCAGGTATCTACTCCGCTTCAGACATAGATCCCGCCACGACGCTTTGCTTAGAACTGCACCAACTGACAGCTCCACCGTTCAATATAAATACGTATCCGATTTGTGACTTAGAGTCATCCGGATCAGTGTCAAAGCTTGCATCAACATAACCATTTACGACGAGCTCTTTGTCACCTCCATAAACGAGAAATATATCCTTAGTCATTTTCAGGTATTTCAGAATGTTCTTGACCGCTGTCCAGTGATCCACTCCTGGATTACTTTGGTACCTCCCGGCTAACTAATAGCAAGGCACACATCAGGTCTGGTACACAGCATTGCATACATGATAGAACCTATGGCTGAAGCATAGGGAATGACTTTCATTTTCTCTCTATCTTCTGCAGTGGTCGGGCATTGAGTCTGACTCAACTTCACACCTTGTAACACAGGCAAGAAGCCTTTCTTTGCTTGATCCATTTTGAACTTCTTCAAAACTTTATCAAGGTATGTGCTTTGTGAAAGTCCAATTAAGCATCTTGATCTATCTCTATAGATCTTGATGCCCAATATATAAGCAGCTTCACCAAGGTCTTTCATTGAAAAACTCTTGTTCAAGTATCCTTCTATGCTATCCAGAAATTCTATATCATTTCCAATCAACAATATGTCATCCACATATAATATTAGAAATGCTACAGAGCTCCCACTCACTTTCTTGTAAATACAGGCTTCTCCAAAAGTCTGTATAAAACCATATGCTTTGATCACACTATCAAAACGTTTATTCCAACTCCGAGATGCTTGCACCAGTCCATAAATGGATCACTGGAGCTTGCACACTTTGTTAGCATCCTTTGGATCGATAAAACCTTTGGGTTGCATCATATACAACTCTTCTTCCAGAAATCAATTCAGGAATGCAGTCTTTACATCCATTTGCCAAATTCATAGTCATAAAATGCGGCAATTGCTAACATGATTCAGACGGACTTAAGCATCGCTACGGGTGAGAAGGTCTCATCATAGTCAACTCCTTGAACTTGTCGAAAACCTTGCGCAACAAGTCGAGCTTTGTAGACAGTAACATTACCGTCAGCGTCAGTCTTCTTCTTGAAGATCCATTTATTCTCTATGGCTTGCCGATCATCAGGCAAGTCAACCAAAGTCCACACTTTGTTCTCATACATGGATCCCATCTCAGATTTCATGGCCTCAAGCCATTTCACGGAATCCGGGCTCATTATCACTTCCTCATAGTTCGTAGGTTCGTCATGGTCAAGTAACATGACCTCCGGAACAGGATTACAGTACCACTTTGGTGCGGATCTTACTCTGGTTGACCTACGAGGTTCGGTAGTAACTTGATCTGAAGTTACATGGTCATCATCATTAGCTCCTCACTAATTGGTGTAGGAGTCAGAGGAACTGATTTCTGTGATGAACTACTTTCCAATAAGGGAGCAGGTACAGTTACCTCATCAAGTTCTACTTTCCTCCCACTCACTTCTTTCGAGAGAAACTCCTTTTCTAGAAAGGATCCATTCTTAGCAACGAATATATTGCCTTCGGATCTGTGATAGAAGGTGTACCTAACAGTCTCTTTTGGGTATCCTATGAAGACACATTTCTTCGATTTGGGTTCGAGCTTATCAGGTTGAAGCTTTTTCACATAAGCATCGCAACCCCAAACTTTAAGAAACGACAACTTGGGTTTCTTGCCAAACCACAGTTCATAAGGTGTCGTCTCAACGGATTTAGATGGTGCCCTATTTAATGTGAATGCAGCCGTCTCTAAAGCATAACCCCAAAACGATAGCAGTAAATCAGTAAGAGACATCATAGATCACACCATATCCAATAAAGTGAGGTTACGACATTCGGACACACCATTACGCTGTGGTGTTCCGGGTGGCGTGAGTTGCGAAACTATTCCGCATTGTTTCAAATGAAGACCAAACTCGTAACTCAAATATTCTCCTCCACGATCAGATCGCAGAAACTTTATTTTCTTGTTACGATGATTTTCCACTTCACTCTGAAATTCTTTGAACTTTTCAAATGTTTCAGACTTATGTTTCATCAAGTAGATATACCCATATCTTCTCAAATCATCTATGAAGGTCAGAAAATAATGATACACGCCGCGAGCCTCAACATTCATTGGACCGCATACATCAGTATGTATTATTTACAATAAATCTGTTGCTTGCTCCATTGTTCCATAGAACGGAGTTTTAGTCATCTTGCCCATGAGGCATGGCTCGCAAGTACCAAGTGATTCATAAGCAAGTGATTCCAAAAGTCCATCAGTATGGAGTTTCTTCATGCGCTTTACACCAATATGACTCAAACGGCAGTGCCACAAATAAGTTGCACTATCATTATCAACTCTGCATCTTTTGGCTTCAATATTATGAATATGTGTATCACTACTATCGAGATTCAACAAAAATAGACCACTCTTCAAGGGTGCATGACCATAAAAGATATTACTCATATAAATAGAACAACCATTATTCTCAGATTTAAATGAATAACCGTCTCGCATCAAACAAGATCCAGATATAATGTTCATGCTTAACGCTGGCACCAAATAACAATTATTCAGGTCTAAAACTAATCCCGAAGGTAGATGTAGAGGTAGCGTGCCGACGGCAATCACATCGACTTTGGAACCATTTCCCATGCGCATCGTCACCTCGTCCTTAGCCAATCTTCGCTTAATCCGTAGTCCCTGTTTCGAGTTGCAAATATTAGCAACAGAACCAGTATCAAATACCCAGGTACTACTGCAAGTATTAGTAAGGTACACATCAATAACATGTATATCACATATACCTTTGCTCACTTTGCCATCCTTCTTATCCGCGAAATACTTGGGGCAGTTACGCTTCCAGTGACCAGTCCCTTTGCAGTAGAAGCACTCAGTCTTAGGCTTAGGTCTAGACTTGGGCTTCTTCACCTGAGCAGCAACTTGCTTGCCGTTCTTCTTGAAGTTCCCCTTCTTCCCTTTGCCCTTCTTCTTGAAACTGGTGGTCTTGTTGACCATCAACACTTGATGCTCCTTCTTGATTTCTACCTCCGCAGCCTTTAGCATCGCGAAGAGCTCGGGAATTGTCTTATCCATCCCTTGCATATTATAGTTCATCACGAAGCTTTTGTAGCTTGGTGACAGTGATTGAAGAACTCTGCCAATGACACTATCAACCGGAATATTAACTCCCAGCTGAGTCAAGTGCTTATTATACCCAGACATTTTGAGTATATGTTCACCGACAGAACTATTCTCCTCCATTTTGCAACTGTAGAACTTATTGGACACTTCATGTCTCTCAATCCGGGCATTTGCTTGAAATATTAACTTCAACTCCTGGAACATCTCATATGATCCATGACGTTCAAAACGTCGTTGAAGTCCCGGTTCTAAAGCATGGCACACTGAACTATCGAGTAGTCATCAGCTTTGCTCTGCCAGGCGTTCACAACGTCTGGTGTTGCTCCTGCAGCGGGTCTTGCACCTAGCGGTGCTTCCAGGACATAATTCTTCTGTGCAGTAATGAGGATAATCCTCAAGTTACGGACCCAGTCCGTGTAGTTGCTACCATCATCTTTCAACTTAGCTTTCTCTAGGAACGCATTAAAACTCAAATGAACAGTAGCATGGGCCATTGATCTACAACAACATAGACATGCAAAATACTATCAGGTACTAAGTTCGTGATAAATTAAAGTTCAATTAATCATATTACTTAAGAACTCCCACTTAGATAGACATCCCTCTAATCATCTAAGTGATCACATGATCCAAATCAACTAAACCATGTCCGATCATGACGTGAGATGGAGTAGTTTTCAATGGTGAACATCACTATGTTGATCATATCTTCTATATGATTCACGCTCGACCTTTCGGTCTCAGTGTTCCGAGGCCATATCTGCATATGCTAGGCTCGTCAAGTTTAACCCGAGCATTCTGCGTGTGCAAAAATGGCTTGCATCCGTTGTATGTGAACGTAGAGCTTATCACACCCGATCATCATGTGGTGTCTCAGCACGACGAACTGTCGCAATGGTGCATACTCAGGGAGAACACGTGTACCTTGAAATTTAGTGAGAGATCATCTTATAATGCTACCGCCGAACTAAGAAAAATAAGATGCATAAAGGATAAACATCACATGCAATCAATATAAGTGATATGATATCGCCATCATCATCTTGTGCCTTTGATCTCCATCTCCAAAGCACCATCATGATCACCATCGTCACCGGCTTGACACCTTGATCTCCATCGAAGCATCGTTGTCCTCTCGCCAACTATTGCTATCACGACTATCGCTACCGCTTAGTGATAAAGTAAAGCAATTACATGGCGATTGCATTGCATACAGTAAAGCGACAACCATATGGCTCCTGCCAGTTGCCGATAACTCTGTTACAAAACATGATCATCTCATACAACAATTTATATCATCACGTCTTGACCATATCACATCACAACATGTCGTGCAAAAACAAGTTAGACGTCCTCTACTTTGTTGTTGCAAGTTTTACATGGCTGCTACGGGCTTAGCAAGAACCGTTCTTACCTACGCATCAAAGACCACAACGATTTTTCATCAAGTGTGATGTTTTAACCTTCAACAAGGACCGGGCGTAGTCACACTCGATTCAACTAAAGTTGGAGAAACAGACACCCACCAGCCACATGTGTGCGAAGCATGTCGGTAGAACCAGTCTCGCGTAAGCGTAATGTCGGTCTGAGCCGCTTCATCCAACAATACCGCCGAATCAAAGTATGACATGCTGGTAAGCAGTATGACTATTATCGCCCACAACTCTTTGTGTTCTACTCGTGCATATAACATCTACGCATAGACCTGGCTCGGATGCCACTGTTGGGGAACGCAGTATTTCAAAATATTTACCTAAGATCACGCAAGATCTATCTATGTGATGCATAGCAACGAGCGGGAGAGTGTGTCCACGTACCCTCGTAAACCGAAAGCGGAAGCGTTAAGTAACGCTGCTGATGTAGTCGAACGTCTTCGCGATCCAACCGATCAAGTACCGAACGCACGGCACCTCCGCGATCTGCACACGTACAACTCGATGACGTCCCTCGAACTCTTGATCCAGCTGAGGCAGAGGGGGAGTTTCGTCAGCACGACGGTGTGGTGACAGTGATGATGAAGTTACCGGCGCAGGGCTTCGCCTAAGCACTGCAACGATATGACCGAGGTGTGTTTCTGTGGAGGGGGGCACCGCACACGACTAAAAGAAACTTTTGTGTGCCTTTGGAGTGCCCCCTCCACGTATATAAAGGGGGGAGGGAGGAGGAGGCCGGCCAAGGGGAGGAGGCGCGCCAAGGGGGGCAATCCTACTCCAAGTAGGATTCGGCGCCCCCCCCTTTCCTATTCCAACAAGGAGAAGGGGGAAGGAGAGGGAGGAGAGAAGGAAAGGGGGGCCGGCCCCCCTAGTCTAATTCAGTTTGGGCTAGGGGTGGCGCACGCCACCTCTTGGCCTTCCTCTTCTCTTCTACTACTTGGCCCATGAGGCCCAATAACCCCCCGGGGGGTTCCGGTAACCCCCCGGTACTCCAGAAAATACCCGATACACCTCGGAACTATTCCGGTGTCTGAATATAACCTTCCAATATATCAATCTTCATGTATCGACCATTTCGAGACTCCTCGTCATGTCTGTGATCTCATCCGAGACTCTGAACTACCTTCGATACATCAAAACACATACACTCATAATACCGATCGTCATCGAACATTAAGCGTGCGGACCCTACGGGTTCGAGAACTATGTAGACATGACCGAGACTCATCTCCGGTCAATAACCAATAGCAGAACCTGGATGCTCATATTGGCTCCCACATATTCTACGAAGATCTTTATCGGTCAAACCGCATAACAACATACGTTGTTCCCTTTGTCATCGGTATGTTACTTGCCCGAGATTTGATCGTCGGTATCTCAATACCTAGTTCAATCTCGTTACCGGTAATTCTCTTTACTTGTTCCGTAATGCATCATCCCGTAACTAACTCATTAGTCACATTGCTTGCAAGGCTTATAGTGATGTGCATTACCGAGAGGGCCCAGAGATACCTCCCGACAATCGGAGTGACAAATCCTAATCTCGATCTATTCCAACTCAACAAACACCATCTGTCGTGGAATAGTCTCGGCAGATGTCCTCGTGAAAGGACTTAGTCGTGGAGCCATCGCAACTAGGAAGCTTAAAGGGGTTAAAGCGGGACAAAGGACACGAGGGTTATACTGGTTTGGCCCCTTACGGTGAAGGTAAAAGCCTACTCCAGTTGAGGTGGAATTACTAGGGTTTCGATGACCAGGGAGCGAATCCGCTATGCCTGGCTACCGATTTGATGTTACTTGCCCTAAGCCGCCGGCGGGTCGTCCCCTTATATACATGGGTTGACGACCCGCGGCCTACAGAGTCCCGGCCGGCTCATAAACAGTGTCCGGCTCGGTGACTAGTTAATCTTTCCTTACAACACAAGTCATGCCATTACGGCAGTTTATCACTACGGGCCTTAAGTCGCCTATGGGCTTTAGGCCCTTTATTGAACCGCCATCTTCAAGCTTGATATTGGGCTTCATATAATGAATTTCCATAGCATAACCCGGCCCCTCCTGGGCGGGTTACACTAGTAGTTATATCCCCAACATTATGCCCCAGATTGATTTGAACCGGTTCATGTCAATCTTCAATACCTTAAGAAAAAGCCTTCTGGCTTCTGTCTGTGCAAAAAGTTATAACCCGCCATGACGTCATCTTCTAGATTCATGATAACCCGTCATGACGTCATCTTCCATTCAATTCATTTTTTATTCTGTCATATCACAACGGATCCTTATCTTAATGACCATCCCAAAAATTGAGGCGTCGGAGTAGCTGGATAACCACGTCTGGCCTCCTCGTTTCTCGCGCCCTCTCTGTCAGTCTTTCCTTATAAATAAGCACGACCTTTAGGTCTTTCTTCATTCTCCCCCTTTCTGTCGTCTTCTTCCTCTCGCGACTCCGCTGCTGCTCGAGCTCCGCCGCCGCCGCCGCAGCAGAGCACCTCATCTTCGTCGATCTTGGCCGCTGCATCAACCTGAATCGACCAGAGAACGGCGGCGATCCTCCGCAGTAGATCTACAGCTGTAAGTCTTCACCTTCCCACACTTCAGATCTGCATTTAGGGTTTTCAAGTTCTTCCGTGTTCTTCATGGTTCTTCATCGTTTCTTCGTGGTTCCTCCACCGCGGCTTCTTCTGATCCAAAAAGAACATATAACTTGTGCGGTAACCGTTTCGCATCCATTTCAGATGCTAGTAGATTCCTTTCTCTAGTTCAGAGGCCTCATTAGAACTCTCAAACTCATCTGTACCAGTTTTTAGGTCTAGAATATTTTCTTTTCTGAACGACCGTTTAATCCAAAATAACAGCTTCAACCTGCGAAACTTGTTTGTGCGACACTTAGGCAAAAAACGTATCTGTTAGCCATGGCGACTCTTATCGCCGGCTTAAAGAGGCAATGCTCAATGAATAATCCTGATCACTCAAAGTGGATTTAAATAATTTAATTGCTATTGTTTCCCATGGCGGCTTAAACAATCTGAAACAATTAGCCATATATCATTAGGCCCCTTCGTAAGCCGCCATCTTGAATATGAATTGAAATATTTTCTCCGTCTTAAATTTGAACCGGAAATTTTTATTTTGTCATAGGCTTCCATCCTTCATAATGCCGCCCAAGGCTCCCAAAGCACCCGTCACATGCAACTGGGTTAAATCCACCGTCACTGATAGCATCTTAAACGATTTTGTGAAGACTGGTCATCTGCCGAAGAAAGAGATCATGTCTTATCGTGCTCCTGACCCGTCAGAAGAAAAGCCTCAACCCAAGGATGGGGAAGTTGTCATTTTTACTGATCACATGAGCCGGGGCTTTGCTCCACCCGGCTCAAAAAATTTCAGAGACGTCTTGCACTTTTTTGACCTGCGACCTCAAGACATCGGACCCAATTCCGTGTCAAACATCTGCAATTTCCAAGTATTCTGTGAGGTGTACCTTGGAGAAGAACCCAGCTTACTACTCTTTAGAGAGTTATTTTATCTGAACCGTCAAAACGAATGTGCCCACGGGCCCAGCTTGGAGCTTGGCGGAATCTCAATCCAGCGACGTAGAGACTGTCTCTTCCCTTATGCCGAGCCGCCGAGTCACCCTAAAGATTGGAACCAGACATGGTTCTACTGTCAAGACACTTCTCCGGCTAATGAGAACCCTTTGCCCGGCTTTCGCGCCCTGCGCCTGGAGTCAACTCACCCCTTACCAGATAAATTATCTCCGGCTGAACGTCAAACACTTGCCCCCACCATAAACAAGATCAAAGCTCTTCTGGGGAACGGCCTAAACGGCATTGACTTGGTCCGGGTTTGGATTGCCTGGCGGGTGATTCCTTTGAGCCGCCGCCCCGGCTTGATGTGCGATTACACAGGCCAGAAAAATGATCCTCTACGGCACAGTCCTGACGACTTACCTGAGGATGTCGTTGATGACATGACCAAGTCTCTTCTGAACGAGAGCCTGGCAGATTGCGGGAAAGCGGGCTTAAGTCCTTTCTGCAAGGCTAACCCGGCTCCAGCGGTAAACCATTAACTTGAGCATCTTACTTTCCACTTTGATAATTTCATCTTTACTCAAAAACTCTTGCTATATTTTACAGGCTGATGATAAATTCTGGAAGGTCAAGTATGACCATGAGGCTGCAAAGAAAGCCAGAAAGGCCAAGAAAGCCGCCAGGAAAGCCGCTGCCCGTAAGAAGGGGAACAAACCTAGCGCCTCGGATATGTTTCATCTGGACGATACCTCCGAGTCAGAGGTAACTCTTGACTCTTTAGGCTCCTTCTTTAACCATCTTATTGACACTGATTATCAGCAGGAGGATACAGGAGCAAGTCATGCAGTAATTGAAGAGGTAACTATAATTTCCTCCGACTCCGAGCCTTTGCCGAGACAGAAAGTCCGAAGGGTAACCCGGAAAGTAAGATTTTCACATCCTTTAGCTTATCAAGATCCTCAATTTCTTTTGAAGCGACAGATTCACGAGAGTCGGAGGCAGACCCGGACCAGTAAAGATGCGGACCTCTCCTCCGGCTTACCCGATGTAACAAGAAAACGCCGGACTGAGGTTATCTCTGATTTATATTCTTTGTATCCTTTGGCGGGTTTCACTCGTCAACCACTCAATTCTTCTGACTCAAACTATCAGGGAACTTCACCTTCCTCCGGCGAATCAATGCAGTCCAGCATGCCGGCTTTCAAAACCGCTCCAGGGTAATGATAATCTGTTTATCTTGTGCTTATCTTACTCATGTTTTTGTACTGACCCTTTAATTTTCAGTGTACAAGTAAAGCCCAGCAAGAGGACGAAGAGAAGTAAGCCGGCCGAAGAGCCAATCTTTGCTGAACCGGAGCTCAGAACGGCTGCTCCTGATACTTCCGCTCATGAGCCGCCGCCTGAACCAGCCCATGATACTCCAACTCTCACCACTGATCCGTCCGTCGAACAAGCTATGGAAGGTTCTGAGAACCCGGAGAACCCTAGCCCGGCCAAGGCGGATGACCCGGACGTCGAAATCATCCGGACTGACTTCGTTGAACCGGGGAGACCCACCGCGCTGGCCAAGTGCTCCGCCAAAGAAGAACTTCTGGAACGCCGCAAAACCCGGCTGGATGTCACTGATTATGCTCATCTGAGTATTGGAGAAATCGTCTCTGGTTATGTAAACCAAGTGCACAACAGCCGGGATCTGGAAATTGATATGGTGAAACAAATACACCAAAAATCTGAGGTATAACTCTTGTTGCTTGTTCCTTAGTTATCCTTACTATGCCAGCCCCCAAGTCTATTACTTATGATGAAATATGTTGTAGACTTAACACCAGCTTAGTAATCACTGCAAGAAAACCGGCTTATCCGGTAGCACCCAAGGGCCGGCTCAGACAGCATATTTGAACCGGTCTTCACCGTATTTTAACCAAGTACTTGAACAGCAATATGCATTAGCCCCCAAGTGCCAAGTACCTTTGCCTGCAAAGTGCTTGGGACTTATTTCCATGAACCGCCACTGTAAATAGAGCTCTTTAGCATACATTAGCCCCCAAGTGCCAAGTATCTTTGCTTGCAAAGTGCTTGGGACTTAATGTTGCATTATGATAACCCTAACTGTAACCCGGAATTTATACAGGCCGCCATTAAGCAATTTGAATCGGAGATCTCTGACTTGAAGAATCGCCTGAAAACTCAAGAGAGTGAAACCCAAAAGGCGAATTCCAAGTTTGAATTCAGTGTATCCGCACAAGAGAAATTGAAAAAGAAGTTTGAAGCAGAGAGAAAGGCCTGGGCAGACGAAAAGACTGCTTTGCTCAACCGGGCTGAACAAGCGGAGGCCACTCTTGCAGAAACAACCGCCGAGTTATCCGGCTTAAAACGCCATGTATCTCAGATGGTCTCAGCAATCTTTGGTAAGTTACCCTGTAAGTGTTATCTAGTTTAAATCCTTTACAACAAGCATCTCAATTGTCATCAGCTCACCTGACTTTGTAATGCAGGCCCCAGGAGTTCCAATCTCAACCAAAGCATGCTGACAAAACTGAAGGCCGTTTATACCCTGGTGGAACAACTCTACACCGGGTCACAACGTGCCTTAGCCGTCGTGGCTCTGTCAAATGAAGTTCCCACTCGTCTGGCGGATGTGCTAAGGCGGCTTGCCGTGCTACCTCAACGATTCCAGGAATTGAGACGAGCTTCTGCAAGAGCCGGAGCCATAGCCGCTTTAAGCCGGGCCAAGGCGTGGCTACCGGAGCTAGACCCGGCCGACATCGCCCTTGGGTATCCCAGCTTGAAGGAGGACGGCACCCCATTTAACCAGAAGGATTTCGCTGCTTGCGTGAAGGACATACGCCCTGTGGCCACTCTGATCGGTAATGACACGGATCTTACCAAATACCAACCGGGTTATGACGCCGAGAATCAGAGAATTCCAACACCACATTATGAAGCAATCAGCCTGATCCCTCCAACTCGTAAGCATACCTTCGCCCCTGAAGTTGATCCGGCCGGGTTAATTGATGATGAAGCTGAATTTGAAGCCTTGAGTGGCATTGACTGGAAATCATCAACCTTCCAGGATAGGGAAACAGCCGGAGGAGCGGAAAGGAATGAACCGGAAGCCTCAGCCCAACAACACCTTTGATCCCTCAGGCGGCTCATATTTATGTCTTGATAAAAAACAATGCTTCACTATTTGGACTCGGGGAGTCATGTAATAGAGTAGGAAAACACTTATTTTTGTCGTGCCATCGCGCACTTGTGTGGCGCTCAACACTGTTTAAGCCGCCCTCTTATATTCCCCCGGTTTATGCTTGATCCTCTGCTTTCCTTTACGTTTAAAGAGCTGCTTGAAATTGTCGTGCATATAAAACAAATCACAAGTCCCTTGGCGGCTTACCGCATGGAGGGTCATATATCTGTGATCCTTCGATTACACTGCCGGTTTATGTGACCCAAAAGAAAAAATGAGGGTGAGAACCCAACTCTGTAATATGATGTTTATTATGTGCGATCAACTTTATTGATCAAGGTTAAGCCGGTGGAATAGAACCACCCTTGAACACTTTAGACATGATCAAAAGAACTTCAAATAAAATCCAGAAAATTGTTTGCAAAAAGAGACTTCAAAAATTTGGAGGCTTCTGATTCGAATACGACCAGAAAACCGTCCCAAAGGGGTTAAGCTAAGATTCGAATACGATCATATAGCCCCCAGTGGCTTTGGCGTTGCCGATCAAGAGGGTACCGACAGCTATGTCCTCTTTGGTTCGAATACGACCTATGTTTGAATAGGAAGCCCCCAAATGACCTTGAGAGTTGTTTAACGATGCTGATTCGAATATGATCCACGTCGGTTCCCAAAGGGGGTTGAGCTATGATTCAAATATGACCAAGAAACTCCCCAGTGAGCTCGGCAGTGTGCCGATCAAAAGGGTATCGACAGCTATGTTCTCTTTGGTTCGAATACGACCTATGTTTGAACAGGAAGCCCCCTAGTGATCATAATTTTAACGGCTAGATTCGAATACGATCGTAAGCCGGATCAGCCCCCAAGTGATCATGTGATATTACAATGAAAATAACAATGACACATTTACCTTTGAGGGGAAAAAAGGACAGAGGTCCTGCTTTATTATTTATCATAATATATACATTGTCACGGAAGTATGTACATTATGAGAGCCGGTGGCTCAAGTGTAATAAGGCCGAAGATGAGCGATATTCCACGGCCGGCGGGTCTCCTCCTCCGACTTACGTGAATCTTTGTGCTCTCGAACATCGATGAGGTAGTATGACCCATTGTGCAAGTTCTTGCTGACCACAAAGGGCCCTTCCCAAGGTGGGGATAACTTGTGTGCATCTGTTTGATCCTGGATGAGCCGGAGCACCAAGTCACCTTCCTGAAAGGTTCTGGACTTAACCCGGCGGCTGTGATAGCGGCGCAGGTCTTGTTGGTAAATCGCCGAGCGAGCTGCTGCTACGTCACGCTGTTCGTCCAACAAGTCAAGAGCATCCTGACGCGCTTGTTCATTGTCCGCCTCAACATAAGCCGCCACACGAGGCGAGTCATGACGGATGTCGCTAGGGAGAACCGCCTCGGCTCCGTAAACCATGAAGAAAGGCGTATAACCCGTAGACCTATTAGGAGTAGTATTGATGCTCCATATCACAGAGGGTAACTCCTCCACCCAACAACCCGGCGTCCGCTGCAAAGGGACCAAAAGCCGGGGCTTGATGCCTTTCAAGATTTCCTGATTGGCTCTCTCAGCTTGACCATTGGATTGGGGGTGAGCCACTGATGAAACATCAAGTCGAATATGCTCTCGTTGACAAAATTCTTCCATGGCGCCTTTAGACAGATTGGTACCATTGTCAGTTATAATGCTGTGTGGAAAACCAAAGCGAAATATCACCTTTTTCATGAACTGAACCGCCGTGGCTGCATCACACTTACTAACTGGCTCTGCCTCAACCCACTTTGTGAACTTGTCAACCGCCACCAAGAGGTGGGTCTTCTTATCCTTGGACCTTTTGAAAGGTCCAACCATATCAAGCCCCCAGACTGCAAACGGCCAAGTGATTGGAATCATCCTCAACTCTTGAGCCGGCACGTGAGCACGTCTTGAGAACTTCTGACAACCGTCACATTTACTGACTAAGTCCTCTGCATCAGCATGAGCCGTCAGCCAATAAAAACCGTGACGAAAAGCTTTGGCCACAAGGGATTTTGAGCCGGCATGATGGCCACAATCCCCCTCGTGAATCTCACGTAAAATTTCTTGACCTTCCTCAGGGGAAACACAACGCTGAAAAGCCCCAGTGACACTGCGATGATGCAACTCGCCATTGGCAATTATCATTGACTTAGACCGCCGGGTTATTTGTCTGGCCAAAGTTTCATCCTCAGGCAATTCTCCCCGGGTCATGTAAGCCAAGTATGGCACTGTCCAATCTGGGATAACATGAAGAGCCGCCACCAACTGTGCTTCTGGGTCCGGAACAGCCAAGTCTTCCTCTGTAGGTAACTTGACAGAAGGGTTATGCAGAATATCCAAGAAAGTATTAGGCGGCACCGGCTTTCGCTGAGAGCCCAGCCGGCTTAAGGCATCAGCCGCCTCGTTCTTTCTGCGGTCAATGTGCTCTACTTGGTAACCCTGAAAATGTCCGGCAATGGCATCAACTTCACGGCGATAAGCCGCCATGAGGGGGTCCTTGGAATCCCACTTGCCTGATACTTGTTGAGCCACCAAATCTGAGTCGCCAAAGCACCTTACCCGGCTTAAGCTCATCTCCTTAGCCATCCGAAGACCATGGAGCAAGGCCTCGTACTCAGCTGCATTGTTAGTACAGGGAAACATCAACCGTAGCACATAACGAAATTTGTCACCTCGAGGGGAAGCTAACACGACTCCAGCCCCCGAGCCCTCCAATTGCCTGGACCCGTCGAAGTGAATAGTCCAGTATGTGTTATCCGGTTTCTCTTCAGGCATCTGCAGCTCTGTCCAATCGTTGATGAAATCTACCAATGCTTGCGATTTGATAGCCGTGCGTGGCACATACTTTAGACCATGAGGCCCAAGTTCAATGGCCCACTTAGCGACTCTTCCTGTGGCTTCTCTGTTTTGGATGATATCTCCTAAAGGAGCAGAACTAACCACAGTGATAGGGTGGCCCTGGAAATATTGCTTAAGCTTCCGGCTTGCCATGAATACCCCATAAACAAGCTTCTGCCAATGTGGATACCGTTGCTTGGACTCAATAAGTACTTCGCTGACGTAGTAAACCGGCCGCTGAACCGGATGTTCCTTACCCGCCTCCTTGCGCTCCACCACGATGGCCACACTGACGGCTCGTGTGTTAGCGGCTACATACAATAATAAGGGCTCCTTATCAACAGGAGCAGCAAGAACTGGCGGTTCAGCTAACTGTCTTTTCAAATCCTCAAAGGCGGCGTTGGCAGCATCACTCCAGACAAAGTCATCTGTTTTCTTCATCATCTGATACAGCGGTATGGCCTTTTCGCCCAACCGGCTTATAAACCGACTTAAAGCAGCGATCCGGCCCGCCAGACGCTGGACGTCATTTATGCACGCCGGCTTAGCCAGAGAGGTGATTGCCTTGATCTTCTCCGGGTTAGCTTCGATGCCTCTGTGAGAAACCAGAAAACCCAAAAGCTTGCCTGCAGGAACACCAAAAACACACTTGGCCGGGTTAAGCATCATCTTGTAAACCCGGAGATTACCAAAGGTTTCCCTCAGATCGTCTATCAAGGTCTCCTTCTCTCTGGATTTTACCACAATATCATCCACATAGGCATGAACGTTGCGCCCAATCTGATTATGAAGACAATTCTGTACGCAGCGCTGGTAAGTCGCCTGGGCGCTCTTGAGCTCAAAAGGCATAGACACATAACAGAAGGCTCCAAAGGGAGTAATGAACGCTGTCTTCTCTTGGTCCTTAACTGCCATTTTGATCTGATGGTAACCAGAGTAAGCATCCAGAAAACTCAAACGCTCACAACCCGCCGTAGCATCAATAATTTGATCAATACGGGGGGGAGCAAAAGGATCAGCCGGGCAAGCCTTGTTTAAATCCGTATAATCCACACACATACGCCAGGTGCCGTTCTTCTTGAGCACGGGCACCGGGTTAGCTAGCCATTCTGGATGAAAGACTTCGACGATGAACCCGGCCGCCAAGAGCCGGGCTACTTCCTCACCAATGGCTTTCCGCCTCTCCTCGTTAAACCGCCGGAGAAATTGCTTGATTGGCTTAAATTTTGGATCAATATTAAGAGTGTGCTCAGCGAGTTCTCTCGGTACACCCGGCATGTCAGAAGGTTTCCATGCAAAGATGTCACGGTTCTCACGGATGAACTCGATGAGCGCGCTTTCCTATTTAGGATCCAGATTGGCACTGATGCTGAACTGCTTAGATGAGTCGCCTGGAACAAAGTCAATAAGCTTAGTCTCATCGGCCGACTTAAATTTCATTACCGGCTCATGCTCCGTGGTCGGCTTTTTCAAAGACGTCATATCTGCCGGGTCAACATTATCCTTGTAAAACTTTAATTCCTCTGTCGCACAAACAAATTCAGCGTAAGCAGCGTCACCTTCCTCGCACTCCAAAGCTATCTTTCGGCTGCCATGAACCGTAATGGTCCCGTTGTGACCCGGCATCTTGAGCTGCAAATATACGTAACACGGCCGTGCCATGAACTTGGCGTAAGCCGGCCGCCCAAATAAAGCATGGTACGGGCTTCTGATCTTGACCACCTCAAAAGTCAGTTTTTCCGCCCTGTAGTTGTACTCATCTCCAAAGGCTACTTCCAGCTCGATCTAACCAACTAGATACGCCGACTTACCGGGCACCACGCCATGGTAAACAGTATTGGACTGGTTGAGGCTTTTATCAGTTAATCCCATACGACGGAAGGTCTCATAATAGAGGATGTTAATGCTACTACCTCCGTCCATGAGTACCTTAGTGAATTTATACCCTCCAACCTGAGGAGCCACCACCAAGGCCAGGTGACCCGGATTATCAACCCGGGCAGGGCGATCTTCCCTACTCCATACAACCGGCTGCTCAGACCATCGCAAGTAACGTGGAACTGCCGGCTCAATAGCGTTCACAACCCTCTTATGAAGCTTCTGGTCTCGCTTGCACAAACTGGTAGTAAACATATGATACTGTCCACTATTGAGCTGCTTTGGATGGGTCTGGTATCCCCCTGCTGCTGCTGCTGATTACCCTGGCCAGATTGCTGGTTAAAACCACCTTGATTACCTTGAGAATTCTGAAAATTGGAATTTGAACCGCCGCCACCTGAGCCGCCGCCCTGCCCATTGTTACCATCGAACATGTTGGAATTCTCGAAAGCTTTCATGATCGCGCAGTCTTTCCATAGATGAGTGGCAGGCTTCTCCCTAGAGCCATGCCTTGGACAGGGCTCATTTAATAATTGCTCAAGCGTCGGGCCTGACCCGCCAGACCGGGGAGGTGGTCTCCCCTTACGTCGGTGATTGTTACCCTGCGCGTTGGTGTTAGCCACAAACTGCATACCATCATCAGCCTTACGTTTATTACCTCCTTGACTCGCCGGGTTATGCTGAGGGCCCTTGCCGTTGCCATTCTTATTTCCCTTCCCTGTCTTCTCATCATCAGACGCGGGATCCTTGGTACTATCAGAGTCGGCGTACTTGACCAGAGCCGCCATCAGTGTACCCATATCGTTGCAATCGCGCTTGAGCCGCCCGAGCTTCATCTTCAGGGGCGCAAAACGACAATTTTGCTCCAACATTAAGACTGCAGAGCCGGCATCCATCTTATCAGACGAATGTATTATTTCCTTGACCCGGCGTACCCAATGGGTTATAGATTCGCCTTCTTGCTGCTTGCAGCTAGTCAAATCCACAATTGACATAGATTGCTTACATGTATCTTTGAAGTTTTGGATGAACCGGGCTTTCAGCTCTGCCCATGACCCGATGGAATTAGGTGGCAGTCCCTTCAACCAAGTGCGGGCAGTCCCATCCAACATCATGGTGAAGTATTTGGCCATCGCCGCTTCACTGACCTCCAGCAACTCCATAGCCATCTCGTAGCTTTCAATCCATGCTCCGGGCTGTAAATCAGCCGTGTAATTAGGTACCTTCCTAGGTCCTTTGAAATCTTTGGGCAGACGTTCGTTACGGAGAGCCGGCACCAGACAAGGGACACCTCCGGTCCTCGTAGCTACGCCTGCCTCGATAGAAGCCGTTGGGTAAACCGGGAAAGGCTGGTAAGCTGTCAGCTGAGCCGCTTGCTCAGCCTCTTGACGTGCTCTGTCTTGATCTACCGCGTTAAAGGCTCCATTATGCGCCGGGCCATGCCCACCTGGCAAGTCACGGCACCGGACGTTGCTTGAGCCGGCCGCTGAAACCATGTGTCTGCTATAACTTGGGCTCCGGTTTGGACGAGGGGTTGAATGAATCCTGTCCCGGCTATATGAATATGCCTCCTGTTGTGCCAAAGCCGTCTGAAGAAGTTCTCTGACCCTGCGGGTTTCAACCGCCGTTGGAGAATCGCCCTCGACCGGGAGAGCCGCCAGTCGTGCCGCTGCAGCGACCATGTTTTCCAATGGATTAGAATAATGACCCGGTGGTATTGGTACGTATCGAGGTGGGGCAGTATTCACACGGGGAGGCCCCATCACTTGCGGCTGAACCAACGTTCCAACCCCGGGTGCCGTGATTTCTGGCGGGTTACTAGGCCCTGCACCGGGCGTGTTGAAGAGGTTTCGAGGATCATAAACCGGAGGGAGCCGAGATTGAGCCTTCTGATGCCTCCTTCTCATGACCTCATTGGATGCGTTATGATCCATTGTGAGCCGGAAAGACTGCGCCTGAATTAGCTGAGTCTGGGCGTCCAGAGCCGCCCGTTCTGCAGCCATCCTGATTCCTTCCGCTGCCAGATCTTCCTTGGCCTGTGCTATATCCAGCTTTAACTGTGCCACTTCTGCATCATGTTGAGCTTGATCCGCTGGGACGATCGTGGCGGTTAACAGGGCAGTCATCTTATCCGTGAGATCCATCAGCACCTCAGCCGGCGAGTGTACAGGGCCTCCTGCCCCAGCGGCGGAGTTTTGAACAGGTTGTGTGCCGGCCATGAAGATTCCAACCCGGCTTGGCGGCTCAAAAGGGTCCGGAATACTGTCGCCATCGGAACAACCCCCGAGCCTGCCGTCTTGAAGTTGATACAACGAGTCCGTCTCACCTGTGGACGATTCACCATCAGAGCAGATGGCCGTCTCATCGCCAGATCTAGATCCTTCAGAGAGTCCTCCGTGGATGCATCCCACGAAAGCACGCTTCAAGGCAGGCAGAGTCCGGGCGGGTCTCGCACGCTGAGCCGTCTCGATGAGGTCGGTGCAGATGTCCGGCTCAGGGCCCGGCTCGCCGATCTTGCCAATGAAAACGTGGATTCCGCCGAAGGGGACCCGGTACCCGTACTCGATTGAGCCGGCGTCGGGGCCCCAGCCTGCGTCGTCGATGTAGAGCTTGCCGCGACGACTCTTGGTCATCCGGCCCACAGCGTATCCCTTGAGCCCTTCGAAGCTGCCCTTCAAGAACTCAAATCCACCGTGCGCTGGCCCCACGGTGGGCGCCAACTGTCGTGGAATAGTCACGGCAGATGTCCTCGTGAAAGGACTTAGTCGTGGAGCCATCGCAACTAGGAAGCTTAAAGGGGTTAAAGCGGGACAAAGGACACGAGGGTTATACTGGTTCGGCCCCTTACTTTGAAGGTAAAAGCCTACTCCAGTTGAGGTGGAATTACTAGGGTTTCGATGACCAGGGAGCGAATGCGCTATGCCTGGCTACCGATTTGATGTTACTTGCCCTAAGCCGCCGGCGGGTCGTCCCCTTATATACACGGGTTGACGCCCCGCGGCCTACAGAGTCCCGGCCGGCTCATAAACAGTGTCCGGCTCGGTGACTAGTTAATCTTGCCTTACAACACAAGTCCATTACGGCGATTTATCACTACGGGCCTTAAGTCGCCTACGGGCTTTAGGCCCTTTATTGAACTGCCATCTTCAAGCTTGATATTGGGCTTCATATAATGAATTGCCATAGCGTAACCCGGCCCCTCCTGGGCGGGTTACACTAGTAGTTATATCCCCAACACCATCGGAGACACATGTAGAGCATCTTTATAATCACCCAGTTACGTTGTGACGTTTGATAGCACACTAAGTGTTCCTCCGGTATTCAGGAGTTGCATAATACCAGTCATAGGAACATGTATAAGTCATGAAGAAGGCAATAGCAACAAACTAAACGATCATCGTGCTAAGCTAACATATGGGTCTTATCAATCACATCATTCTCTAATGATGTGATCCCGTTAATAAAATGACAAATCATGTCTATGGTTAGGAAACTCAACCATCTTTGATTAACGAGCTAGCCAAGTAGAGGCATACTAGTGACACTCTGTTTGTCTATGTATTCACACATGTACTAAGTTTCCGGTTAATACAATTCTAGCATGAATAATAAACATTTATCATGATATAAGGAAATATAAATAACAACTTTATTATTGCCTCTAGGTCATATTTCCTTCAGACAGGCCTTGCAAGTTGATGGTGGCGGTTGTATATTTTGTGTAGTCTTATATGATCTGCTTAAGTTATGGTAACTTGAGTGATGCTAGTTAAGTCAAGAACTTGTTGGTTACATTAAGTACTCCATCCGCCCGGAAATACTTGTCCTAAAAATTGATAAAATGAATGTATCTATAACTAAAATAAGTCTAGATACAACCATTTCGAGGACAAGTATTTCCGGACAGAGGGAGTATTGCACTAGATTCTTATATTCAGAACTTATGCTAAGTAATGCAGTGAAGAACTGTTTTATCAGGTCAAGTTGTTTTCTATCTTGTATGATTATTTATGTTGTGCTATATTTAGTTGTAGGTAAATAACCATTGTGGGCCTGCTACTCGGTTGTTTTCCACTATTTCAACCTGCCTCACAACTCCCTTGTCAATCTATAAAACCCACAACCCCATCTCACAAACCCACTTCACACCCTCAACCCTGCCTTCTCCCCCCCCAAATCGCCAGAGAAAACCTAAGAACACTAGGTAGGTGAAGATGGATCCAAGCCCTGGAGAGGTCATAGATGAAGAAGAGGAGGTGCTTATGGGTGGTAGACAGAGGGAGGCTAAAAGGGCAGCAGTGCAAAGGGAGGCTAGAAGGGAATAAGTGCAGAGAGAGGCCAGAGGGCACCAACGGCAACAAGATACTCTCCGAACTACCGCCGGCGGCTGGCTGAGATGATCTTAGCAGCCCGTAATCGCAAGTACAAGCAACAGTTTCTGTAAGTCTTTCCCATTGGATCAAACCCGAGTGATGATGATATCATCTACTAGGCAAGGAACAGGTCCAACTTCCATCCAATGCAGGTCACAACCATTCTTTCTATCTGGGCACCAGACAATAACCCTTTTGGGTTCATTTATATGATACTCAAAGTTTCTCAATGTCCTAACATGATAATTTCTAAGTGCCTTTCTGAACATAGGCATTGGTGAAGCAAAGGTCCTTGCACAACTGCTCACGTGCATCAGGCAGTGCAGGGTCATACCATTTCCTCTCCTTCTTCTTCAGTCTTCTCTTCATTCTAGAAGGTAGTAGCGCTACCACTTTATCTAAATCAGAAATGCTATCATCACTTGGGAAGCAAAATTCATCAGCTTCAGGCACATAACCTTCAAACTTGGGAAACTCTGGCTCATTGTGAGCTCTAGAAGTGGGACCTGGGTTTATTGCTCCTCTTCTTACAGGCTTCAGTTTCACAGGCCTGCCTTGTGCCACACAATTTCCTCTTCACTGTCGTTCATTTTCTCTTCCTGCCAAAACTCTAAAACATCACTATCCCCTTCAAACTCCGGCCTTCCTTCTACAACATAATTTTATTCCTCATTCATAACATTTTCTTCACCTCTCTTCCTAGCCCTGTAAGGCATCTTTTAGCCCGTGTAATCACTCATATCAATCTCACAGTCTGAAGAAGATTTGTCCATCTCATCTTCTTCAGCAGCATCCCCATCTTCATCACCAGACTCATCTTCTTTAGCAGCATCCCCATCTTCAGCATGAGCTTCTGTAGTGTTCAAATTTCAACTCTGTTGTGTGTTTAGATTTGCTTCAGAAGGGTGAACAACACCATCTTGTGATACACTTAACACAAAACCAGGCTGCCCCAATGGGCTACCTATTGGAACATGGTCTTCATAAATATTGGTACCCCTATTAAATTCATGTCTATGTCCTCATTATCCTTGGCCACTATGATGTTCAGAACAGTCACATCAGACTGGTCAATCGTTTCCTTTACTACCTCTTGAATGTCCAAAAGTAATAACCCATATATACAAATTCCATCATCCTTCACATAATAGATGCAGTCACATGACCCATACCCTTCAGTATCAATAAGTGCAATCAAATTCAGAAATGTTATGTCTGAAAGAGAGAAGTTTCTTTCCATGTTGTCTCTACCCTGGAAATGCAGCCTCACCTCCCAAATGTCATCATCCAGCTGTATTAAATGAACTATTACTTCACAAATCATTCTAACATGGAGTCAATCCAAACTTAACTGAATAAATATACCACAACAAAATTCAGTAAGGTTAAGTAGCAGTACTGCATCAAAGTTAAGAGCTACTGAGTAAAAGTGGTTATGCTTACTGAATACAAACATAATGGCATCATAGTGCATCAATATTTCCTATCTAGTAACCTTGTGATCTGAGTTAATACAAAGTCAGTGGGAGCCTCTCCCACTGTCCTTTAACCGTAAAAAAAAATTTCCTATCTACACCATCCAAGCTAAGTACAAAATCCTACCTACCTATCTGAATCACTACTGCATCCAAACTAAACATAAATTTTCAAGAATTAACCACTAACCTAAATTCAGACATCCACAACTAACTCACACAATGAGCATTCAAGAGAATTAGATGAAGAAAGAAAACTTACTCAACGCCTCCAAATGTTGAAGCCTAGCGGTGGGCGCCCGCCAGATCAGCAGCGATGACGCTAGCCAAAGCCCTAGCCGCTTGTATTCAAGCCATGGCTCCTGCTGCTTCAGCTGCGAGGACGTAGGTTGTGTCGCAGGTGTAGGTTGCCTCCGCGTCGGCGGTGTAGGCAATGGCGATGGCGGCGGTGTAGGATGTGGCGGTGGATGCGTTGCGAAGCTGCCGCTGTCGAGCCAATTATCCACTTCAGAATACTCTCTCCCCCGGTGCCACCTCCCCCATAGAGTCACCGTCGTCGATTGGTTACGCCGCCGCCATCGCCTATGTCTACCAGATCGTGGGAGAGCGAGGAGAGAGAGTGAGAGGGAGTGAACCGACTCGGGTCATCTTGACCCGGTTGGAACGGCTGCGCCCTAACAGATGTCAGCATGTGCGGCTAGGCCAGGCCTTTCATAAGCACACTTAAAAGTTAATCATTCAACCACTTGGGTTTTTTGGAAGAGGGACCAAAATAGTTGTAGCATTTTGGAAAATTAAAGAAAGTGGTAGTTTTTTGTAACCCTAGCATGTAATGTGGCAGTTTTTTGCTATTTACTCTATGTATGTGCTCGGCCTTGCTGAGGCCGTCATAATGAGGGAGAAGAACAACCCAATAGTGGAAGATCCACGGACCCTGGTGCATGATCCTCTCTCAATCTCCCAAGCATGATGCATGTACCACGAAGAGGTTGGCTCCGAGGGGCCGCAACCGTATCTCCTGCGCGAATTTCCATGCTGCAAGCATGTCTCTGAAAAACACAGCTTGGCTGAATGTCTTCTCTGTGTGGACTCGGTTAAGACCTATCCACCAAACACGATCATTGATCACGGATCCTCCGCATCTATCACCAAGTCATCAAATTCCTCATCAACCAGATCCAACTGGCCAAAAAACATCTATGTGAGGGAGAGGGCTCCAGACCCATCGCACGTGGCCGAGTGCCCATCAGAGTGAGTCGTCATCGTCGTGTGGATGGGCAGAGCGCAGGCAGAACGATCGCAGTGCGGGCAACTGTATGTGTAGGGCGTAGGCGGAACGGTCGCGGGGTGGCCAACTGGATGGGCAGGGCGAAGGCCTCGATGACGAACTCCAAGCCGCTGCTAGGCCACGAACCCCGAAGGCAACACGTTCGATCCACGGGATTCATGGAACCACATGAGTTCAAGGAACCGATCCACAGGAGCTCAGGGACCTGGCGAACCACGCGAGAGCAAGGAGATGGCGGGTGGAAGGGCCACAATCACAATACGAGGCAACGGAGGACTCATCGATAGGTAGACTCATGTCGAGGGAGTCACCGCGAGGATATTAAACCTTAGCCGCCGCTAGGGGATCTATTTCAAGCGCGAGCTCATTGCACTACAGAATATTATTACCGCGATATTCTTCTCCCAGACAAGCCTTATTATTGTAGACAGTTGGAATGTGTGTTGGGAATTAGCACACAAATGCACTTGTGGTTAACTGAAAACTGCAACGGAAACAAGTAATCTCAGCACCACATCATGTACTAATTCAAGGATCGTTGCTTAGCACGGAAGGAATCATATCCAGCAGCATATGTGGAGGCAGAAAAATGTTACTCAGCAGGCAAGACACTCCTCAGCCTAGTGTCTTGTGGTAGGAGTAAGTTTCTGGACAGCACCAAGCATCAACAAAGAGACACCAGATTTTTACGTGGAAAACCCCTCAACTTGAGGGGGAAAACCACGGGCCGAAGCCACCCAAATCCTCTTCCACTATTATCAAATGTGGGATACAACAAGTTCTTCTCTAGACAGCACTAGAGGATCTCATACATCAAGATTTCTGAATCTAGGATGAACGCGATAAGATTTGGGGCTCAAGAACTAGGGATTGGAACAATCTCACCAAAGATGGTGGAACCGAAGATTGAAGGAGACAAGGTAGTGGATCTGGACCATCACAACCTTGGGGAGGAGCTCCCTTTTCTTCTTCCTTCAATCTTCCTCTTCTTCCCTTGCTCTCTTGGTTTTCTCTCTTCTTCTCTCTTGGAGGATGAACTGATTTTCGTCACACTTGGTGGTGGCTGCTGGATGGTGGGTAAAGCATCCCCATCCACTCATGTGCAAAGTCCAAAATGACCCTAGGTCATAACCCTAATGGGTAGTGGACTTCTGCACCTCTTTGGGCTGCCTAAAAGGCCTTTAAATGGTCATCTCCTCACAGCCCACATGAGGAGGATATCCCAACAAATCTCTCCCTCCGACTCATGAGGGGGGCACCGCCGTGCCCGCTACCTTGCAACGTGCTTGTAGCTTCTCATTTGGTAATATCTTGGTCATCATATCCGAACCATTGTCATCCGTATGGATCTTCTCAAGTTTCAGCAACTTGGAACTCACAACATCTTGAATCCAATGGTACCTCACATCAATGTGCTTGGTTCGAGAGTGATAGCTTGAATTCTTGGCAAGATGAATAGCACTATGACTGTCACAAAACAGAACATACTTCTCTTGCTTCATGCCGAGCTCTTGCAAGAAGTTCTTCATCCACAAAACTTCCTTGCCAGCACCAACTGCTGCAATGTACTCAGCTTCTGTAGTTGATGTAGAAACACATTTATGCAATCTTGATTGCCATGACACTGCCCCCCTGCATAAGTCATCAGGTATCCAGATGTGGACTTCCTACGATCCTTGTCACCTGCATAATCTGCATCTGTATAGCCCTGTAATACAGGATCACCGCTTCCAAAGCGTAAACAAGATGTAGAAGTACCCTTGAGATACCTGAGAATCCACTTCACTGCTTCCTAGTGAGCTTTTCCTGGATTTGTCATGAACCGGTTAACAACTCCAACTACATAGGCAATGTCAGGCCTAGTGCATACCATGGCATACATCAAACTGCCCACAGCAGATTGGTAAGGTACTTTCCTCATTTCTTCTTTCTCCTTCTTGCTTGTAGGACATTGTTTTGAATTTAGTTTGTGATGGCCTGCAAGCGGAGAGATAACAGATTTTGCATCTTTCATATTGAACCTTTCAAGTACCTTCTCAATGTATATTTCCTGTGAGAGCCAAAGCAGTTTCTTTGATCTATCACGGGAGATCTTCATGCCAAGTATTTGCTTGGCTGGTCCTAAATCCTTCATGGCAAATGATTTACTCAATGCCTTCTTGAGGAGAGCAATCAACTTTGTGCCATTTCCAACAATCAGCATATCATCAACATACAACAAGAGAATAATGAAGTCACCCTCGGCGTACCTCTTCATAAAGACACAATGGTCAGGTTGTGCTTTATGGTAACCAAGCCCAGTCATAAAAGACTCAAACTTCTTGTACCACTGCCGAGGAGCTTGCTTCAAGCCATACAAGCTCTTCTTCAATTTGCAAACTAAGTGCTCCTTGCCTGCAACCATGAATCCCTCTAGCTGCTCCATGTATATCTCCTCCTCTAGGTCACCATGTAAGAATGCAGTCTTCACATCAAGTTGTTCAATTTCCAAGTCCATGGTGGCAGCCATGCCAAGCACAACTCGAATCGAATACATCTTGACCACTGGAGAGAATATCTCACTATAATCAATGCCCTTTTTCTGACTGAATCCTTTCACAATCAATCTGGCCTTGTATCGTGGATCTGAGGTGTTTTCTTCAGTCTTCACTCTGTACACCCACTTGTTCTTGAGTGCTTTCTTGCCCTTTGGCAGATTCACCAACTCAAAAGTATCATTCTCATACAGGGAATTCATCTCATCCTGCATGGCTTCTGACCATTCTTCTTTGTTCTCATCAGACATTGCCTCCTCATAGCATGAGGGCTCACCTGCATCTGTCATCAACACATATTGATGTGGTGGATATTTAGAAGAAGGAATGTGACCTCTTTCACTTCTTCTTTGCTGCTGCACTAGTGGTGAATCAGGTGGATTTTCGTTGGCATCATCATTACCAACTTCATCATCATCATCACTTGATGGCTGCTCGCCACTTTGACTTGTACTGCCTTGATCAGTTGCATCTCCACTGTCTTCAGTGTCATCGTCTCCCCCATGATTGTCATGCACGAGAGGAGGACGGATTTGATCCATGTCAACCTGAGGTGTGTTGGTCATTGGCTTCTCTGGTTTTCCAATATCTTTTATTTTATTGTTTCATCTTCAATGAACACCACATCTCGGCTTCTCACAATCTTTCTATTGGCTGGATCCCACAACCTGTAGCCGAACTCTTCACTTGGTTGGCTGAGGTAGATGCACTGCTTTGTCTTGCTATCAAGCTTGGATCTCTCGTCCCTTGGAACATGTACAAATGCCCTGCAACCAAATACCTTCAAGTGCTTGTATGATACCTCCTTCCCTGACCAAACTCTCTGAGGAATATCACCTGCAAGAGGAACTGAGGGAGATAGGTTAACCACATACATAGCATTCATCAAAGCTTCAGCCCAAAATGAATTAGGTAAATGAGCATGAGAGAGCATAGCTGTGACCCTCTCTGTGAGTGTCCTGTTCATTCTCTCTGCAAGACCATTGAGATGAGGTGTCTTTGGTGGACTCTTCTCAAGCCTGATGCTAAACTTTCTGCAATACCTTTCAAAAGGACCTCTGTATTCACCACCATTGTCTGATCTCACGCACTTTAATTTCCTACCAGTTTCTCTTTCAACCTTGGCATGGAACTCCTTGAAGGCTTCAAGCGTCTGGTATTTGTGTTTTAGCACATACACAAAAACTTTTCTGCAATGGTCATCAATAAAAGTCACAAAGTATAATGCTCCACCATGAGATTTTCTAGTCATGGAGCAAACATCAGTGTGCACAACATCAAGAACATTTTCTGCACGATGTGGAGGGAGTGTACGAAATGCAACCCTATGTTGTTTGCTAGCAAAACAATGTGCACAGGGTTTCAAGGATATACCTTTCAACTCAGGGAGGTACTCCATGCGAGCAAGAGCATGCATGCCCTTCTCACTCATATGCCCAAGCCTCTTGTGCCACAATTCAACCGAAGTGTCTTTTTCAACAACGTTCAACACCTCATTGCACAACTTGGTTTTAGTCACATAGAGATTACCTTGCTTACTTCCTCAAGCCACAATCAAAGAGCCTTTGGTGAGCTTCCACTTTCCTTCACCAAAATAACTAGGATGTTTGATATCATCAAGCTTGCCCACTGATAACAAATTCAGCCTTATGTCGGGAACATGCCTCACATCATCGAGCACTAATCTGCAACCTGTGTTTGTTTCAATGCATATAGAGCCCTTGCCAACAATTGCTGACGAACCACTATTTCCCATCCTCACTTGGTCAGCAACACCACTAGTGTAAGATGTGAAATACTCCTTGTGTGATGTGATGTGGAAGGACGGACCTGAATCCACAACCCAACTCATGGCATCATCACGAACAACACTATAGCAATCTTCATCTTCAATGACTAGATAGTCCTCATCTGTTGCGGTCATGGCTGAACTGCTCTCAGCCTTTTGCTCAGTTTTCTTTGTGAGTTTCCCCTCTGCAAGCTCTCTTTTGTACTTCCTGCACTCGCTCTTTATGTGTCCCGGATTGCCACAATGAAAGCAAGTAATATCTTTTCTCTGTTTTGACTTTGATCTCCCCTGGATTTGATTTTGCCTTGTATTGCTGCGTCCACGGTTCTCATTCTTCCCATGGGTTTCAGCCACATACGCATCAGAAGAAGAGGCATCACCCTTTTCCTTCTTTCTGGCTTCTTCATTCAGCATACTGTTCTTCACCATCTCTAAAGTCAGCTTCCCATCCGGAGCTGAATTGCTAAGTGACACAACAAGCGTGTTCCAACTATCAGGCATGGAACTTAGCAGCAACAATGCTTGCACCTCATCCTCAAAGTTGATCTTCATGGCTGAAAGTTGATTTATATGGCATTGGAAGACAATCAAGTGCTCAATCACACTTGTGCCATCTCGGTACTCAAGCTTTGCAAGTCTTTTAATCACCGAGACCTTGTTCATTGATGTCTTCCTCTCATACATGGACTCCAACTTCTGCCACATCTCATATGCATTTGTGTCATTTGCAACATGGTGGAAAATATTGTGGTTGATGTACAACCGAATCATACCTACTGCCTTTCTGTGCAACACTCTCCATTCTTCTTCTGTGACACCTGTGGGTATCTTGTCTTTCATAATTGGCTCATACAAATCCTTGTAATAAAGGATGTCTTCCATCATGGGGTTCCATAATGAGTAATTGGAAGAATCAAGTTTTATCATGCCACTTGTAGTAGCACTTTCTTCCAAAGCCATTGTGATCAGCACTTCCAGCAACAATCAAGCAACTGGGATTTGCAACCGGGATTTGCAACCTTCTAAGCAACCAAGGCTCTGATGCCACTCTGCTGGGAATTAGCACACAAATGCATTTGTGGTTAACTGAAAACTACAGCGGAAACAAGTAATCTCAGCACCATATCATGTACTAATTTAAGGATCGTTGCTTAGCACGAAAGGAAACATATGCAGCAGCATATATGGAGGCAGAAAAATGTTACTCAGCAGGCAAGACACTCCTCAGCCTAGTGTCTTGTGGTAGGAGTAAGTTTCTGGACAACACCAAGCATCAACAAAGAGACACCAGATTTTTACATGGAAAACCCCTCAACTTGAGGGGAAAAACCACGGGCCGAAGCCACCAAAATCCTCTTCCACTATTATCAAATGTGGGATACAACAAGTTCTTCTCTAGACATCACTAGAGGATCTCATACATCAAGATTTCTGAATCTTGGATGAACACAACAAGATTTGGGGCTCAAGAACTAGGGATTGGAACAATCTCACCAAAGATGGTGGAACCGAAGCTTGAAGGAGACAAGGTAGTGGATCTGGACCATCACAACCTTGGGGAGGAGCTCCCTTTTCTTCTTCCTTCAATCTTCCTCTTCTTCCCTTACTCTCTTGGTTTTCTCTCGTCTTCTCTCTTGGAGGATGAACTGATTTTCGTCACACTTAGTGGTGGCTGCTGGATGGAGGGTAAAGCATCCCCATCCATTTATGTGCAAAGTCCAAAATGACCCTAGGTCATAACTCTAATGGGAAGTGGGCTTCTGCACCTTTTTGGGCTGCCTAAAAGGCCTTTAAATGGTCATCTCCTCACAGCCCACCTGAGAAGGATATCACACCAAAGTGATACCCTTTCTTTTAGAAAATAAAATATCATATACAGCGTCACCTTGTTTCCCAAAGAAATAGGAAGACATGTTGGCCGATAAGCACGAAATCTCCCGGAAAGTTGCATATTGAGATATTTTTTGGCATAGTGGCGAGTGAAGGTGTGGCCTGAGAGCGAAATGCCGAGAAGGGATATTTCCACAGTTGGAAAAATGCCTGTGACGACCTACTGACCTCGTCGGTCACCACTCTTCTTCTTTCTAGGTGGGGGGAAAAGATCCACTTTTTATCAGAGGTGGAGAAAAGAAAAGGCAGAAAAGAAGCAGACGCCACACCCAGACCACACACACGACCGCACGAAACCGCCCGATCCCGATGGCCGTCGACGGCGCCGAGCTGATCCTCTCGGTGCCGGACGACGTCCTCGCCCTGATCTCCGCCCACCTCCGCCCCCGCGACCTCCTCGCGCTCTCCGCCGCCTCGCGCCGCCTCTACGCCGCCCTATCCGCCTCCGACAAGTCGTGGCTCGCCCAGTGCCGCCGCCTCCTCCCCTCCTCCCTGTCCAACCTCCTCGCCTGGCGGGCCGCCGCCGGGGGCTCCTCCCTCACCGTATGCCGCTTCCTCCACTCTGTGTCCCCGCTCCAAGGCCTCTGGGCGCACCAGAACCCCGAGCTCGGCAACCTCGTCACCGCGCTCCCGGGCTTCTTTTCCCTCGTCGCCGTCCGCGCCATCCCCCAGGAGCTCTCCCCGCGCCTCCTCTGGGCCCCCGTCTTCGAAATCCTCGCCGACGCCGATGGACGCCCCGCGTTCCTCTTCCTCCACGGCCACCACCCCGGCTCCCTCTTCCCCGGCCTCCTCGCCTCCGTCAACCCCCACGCCAACACACTCCTCCTCGAGGCGCACGCGCCTGCCTCCTCCGAGCCTTCCTCGCAGTTCTCCCGCCTCTCCTTCGGCAACCGCCGCCGGCTGCTCGACGCTCTCGTGGCCTCGTGTCGCGTCACGCTCCCGCCGGAGCTCGCTGCGGCCCCGCTCTTTGCGCGCTCCGATGAGGACCTGCCGATGCTCGCCGCCCGTCGTGAGGCGATGTTGCGTTTGCACATTGAGTCCAGCGGGGGCATGGTGTGCAGGCCGGAGCTCGAGGCGCTGCTGGGGGCCAAGAAGGTGCCGCCGTCGCTGCCGGTGGAGAGCGCTGGTGAGAGGGTGCGGCTGCGGAGGAGTTTCTCTGCGATGGCTGGGTACGTCAGGAACGGGCTGCGGCAGATGGTGACGCGCTCTGCATCAGCCAATTCGAGGTCGGAGTACGCGGACAGCAAGCATCTGTCATTGGGCGAGTTCTTGCGCGCTAGTGAGAGCACCGGCCTGAGCCTCCGGGGCGCGCGGCTGCGGCTGTCGACCTACCGTGCGTGGCCGAGCATGCACGACAACAGGTTTGCGCTCTACAAGTTGACGACGCAGGTGCCCATGCCAGGCCGGGAATATGCCGGGCTGTGGCGAGGCACATTCGGGTGGCCACCGGGGCGGCCAGACGACGAGCGCAAACCAGGGAAGGCCCTCTTCTTCCTGCTCCTCTCATACGAGGAAGACAGCGAGGGGAAGCTTCTTCTGATTGCAACCAAGGTGTTGGAGGGCACGCACTATGTCGTGCATCCGAATGGGTCGTCCATGTTTGTGGTGCGGGTGGGCGAATCATCAACAGAGGCATTTCCATTTCCGACCGATGAGGATTCCCGCAGTGTGAGCATTGAGAGATGCTTTGCTGGAGA
The DNA here is from genome assembly GCF_018294505.1 of Triticum aestivum. NCBI lineage: Eukaryota > Viridiplantae > Streptophyta > Magnoliopsida > Poales > Poaceae > Triticum > Triticum aestivum. Next base: position 412,119,719 of record NC_057814.1, on the reverse strand, counting down.
GGGCATTGCTACTGGGTACGGGTTCAGGTACCCTGGCTCAAAGCCCGGGTCACTGTTTGTTCTACGGGATGGCCGGCTCGCCTTTGTTTGGAGAGACAACAAGTCTGTGCTCACCTTGCAAAGGCTCAACTTGGAGGAGCTGCTGAGGAAGGGGGAGCGTGTGCCCACATTGCCACCGATACCGAACTTCGCGTATCTCACAAAGTCTTACTCCAATGTGTTTGTTGCTATCCATGGAAGTCCCAGCTGCTCATCTTCTCCCAGGTACTGCACATTTTCTGCTGTCATAGTTGATTACAGATTCCAGACATCCAATTGCTGGTTAATTTGAAAAATCGGACAAAATCTGTTGCGACATGTACCAAACTGAAACTGGTAGCAAATGAGCTCTTATCAGTTGTTAGACCATCTGAGGTCACCCATTTCATATTAGTTGCTTGCACAACCATGTCCCAAAACAATCATGATGTACAAAGTTAAGTCTAAATACTTCTATTGGGGCAAATCTCCATATTAGTTGCATGCACACACCCTGTGCTCTGAACAGACGACTTCGTCATGACTAAGGGCGTTATGACCAAATCTTTTGACACTTTTGCTTTGGTACCCCACCCCCTAAACACAAGGACGGCTAAGATTGCCCGATACCCCTTCATCTTTTGATCCCGGCAAATTTCAGAATGTCTTTTCTGTATTTAAATTTGAAGTTGTCATTGCTGGTTGATCTTAGCTACCAATTTATAGCTTACCATGACACACTGCTGAAGGTCACACTCACTACATTGTAACATACACTAGCATTTCAATTTTGCTTTTGTTCTGAAACCTTAGTTGTTGCACTGCAAGAGAGTAGCAGATACATTTTTAAAGACTAACCATTTGCGACAATATTTATTATATACTACCTCTGTTCACTAATGTAAGACGTTTTGGCAGTTCAAATTGAACTGCCAAAACGTCTTACATTAGTGAACAAAGGGTGTATTTCTTATGTGATTCCACTCATGCTGTTCTTCAATTGATGACATGGTGTGATAGATAGAAAGTAACCATTGGTTCTTCTTACTCACCTCAAAATGCTCTTATCTTGCATTGTCCAACATCCTAGCTGTTCAGTTCACTGTTTCATTGTTGCGCTACTCATTTGACGGCCTAACTCGATGAACACCCTTTGCTTAGGTGAAAGGCGCAAGGTGAGGGTCAGGAACTGAGACAATCCACCTGAGGCAGAGGTAAAGCGAGCAATGCTTCTGGATCAAGCTCTGACGTTCCTCCTTGGCAGGTTACATACCGAAGCCTGCTTGCAATGATATGATGCCCCGTTGCTGCCAAGGGAAGAAGCGTAGCAGTAGTGAGAAATATATTAGCCTCAAGGAAATGCCACTTTCCCTAAGAATACAGGAAATGGCATCGATATACATAACTGTTATGTCCTTATCTTGGTTATTTGCTTGCTTCTGCTTTAAAAGTTGTCCACATTTAAAAGGAATGAGCTGCCTGTCATTCAGCACCAGGCCCATGCTCCAAGTGCTAAAATGGCGCCAATTGTAATGAGATTGATTTTTTTTAGAAGTATACATGGTTGAGTGAGATTCTCGGCTGGCACAGCTATATGGAACTGCCATGACTGATCTCACAGAACTAGCTCATTTGTGTCATACATTATGCGCGGATGTGCCTAGTGCAGTTGTGTATCTTGAAGAACTATTGATTGTTCAAATCGTGTAGGCAGCTCCAGAGCTCGAGCCGACCGCCACCGCCGTTCAGAAGTAACCTCAGCTGTGCCTGTAAGAGCATTTGTGGCTCCCTAGGACCGGCATTATGCAGATCTAGGAACTTCGGTGGTCTTCGCATAATATCGATCCCAAGATTCCACATTCACACAACATTCCACATTCACACAACGTACTCATGAAAACGTGCACACTATGTAACAAGGTCGGTATCACAACAGATTATAAAATACTCCCTTCGTTTTAAAATTTTTGTCTTAAATTTGTCTAAATACGAATTTATCAAGTCATGTTTTAGTATTAGACACATCTGTATCTAGACAAATTTAAGACAAGAATTTTGGGACTGAAAGAGTATTCCACATCAACAATAATAATACATATGCAGTATCTTATACAACCAGGGTCTTTACAACCAAAATCCAACTTATATACGTAAAAATACCTAACTTTTGGATCTCCGAGAGCAAAAAACGCTGCTCCAACAGATGGTCCATATGTAAAGAAATTACATCACCGCCTCTCGGAGATGTTAAATACAACACTTCGTGATGCAAAATTGCATCATGAGATACATCTGATGTAAAATCGCGGTCGCCTGCGAAACGACCAACCGCCCGTTCATTTTCCTTCCCGCTCACGACCGCCCGCCCGCCCGAGCACCAGTCGCCGGAAATCGCCGCCGCCACCGCCCAAATCGTCGTCGCCGTTGCCGCCACCGCCCCAAATCGCCGCCGCCGCCCTTCACTGCCCTCGCCCGCGTCGCCTCCCCGCCGGAGGGCGTCTCACAGCCGCCTCGGCGCCGCCGATTCGAGAAGCAGCCGCGGCAGGATTCGCCGACTCCGACGGTCCGGCAGCCCGTATAGCTCCTCTCCGCCGGCCGCCGAGCTCCCTTCTCCTCTACGCCACCGTCCGCAGCAGCGACCGGCTACCAATCCAACCACCGGCCATCTTCTTCCACCCCGCGCACAAGGTGTTCGACGGAATTCACAAGGTAAAAGAAACGACGAAACTTGATGATTTAAATTGGGATTGGATAGTATGTTTGACGGTGGCTGTCTGCATTGTACATGAGCTCAGTTGACTCCTCATTCGTGGATGACTCATCGTCGGTCGAGGAATTTGATTTGCATGAAGAAGAGGACATTGCTATTCTAGTGGCCATGCACAAAGGGAACAAGCCGAAGCACAGTGGTTCCGTCTATGGTCGTGCGTTCATTTAGAGAGAACGGTTGATGCACAACTACTTTGGATCACCACCTGTTTTCCCACAGAATTACTTTCGACGCCGTTTTAGAATGTCGAAATACTTGTTCATCCACATTTGCAATTCCGTGAAGTAGCATAATCCAGCCTTCGAGCAGAGAAGGAACTATGCCGGGTTGCTTGGCCATAGCATCGAACAGAAGGTCACTGCCGCTTTGCGCATGATGGCATATGGTGTTCCGGCAGATTACATTGATGACAACTTGGCGATGGTAGAGAACACTTCTATCTTCTATGTCAAGCAATTTGCAATGACTATGGTAGAAGTGTTTGGTCCACAGTACTTGAGAGCACCCAATGCTCATGACACTCAGAGGCTTTTGGAGATGAACAAAGCTCGAGGGTTTCCAGGTATGCTCGGGTTTGTGGATTGCATGCATTGAAAATGGAAGAACTGCCCAAAAGCATGGCATGGGCAATTCAAGGGTCGTGGGAAGGATGCCACTATCATTCTTTAGGCAGTTGCCGATCATGAAACATGGATTTGGCATGCATATTTTGGTATGCCTGGATCTTGCAACGACATCAACGTCCTCGACCGGTCACCTCTATTTGCCAAGTTAGCAAATGGAGAAGCACCATCAGTGACCTTTGAAGCAAATGGCCGCACATATAACTATGGGTACTATCTTGCAGATGGGATCTACCTGAGGTGGAGTACCTTTGTCAAGCCGGTTGCAAATCCCGAAGGTAAGAAAGAACTCGCCTTTCACAATGCACAGGCGGCCACTAGAAAAGATGTTGAGAGGGCTTTTGGGATTTTGCAATCTCAATTTGCTATTGTGCAGGGACCATCTAGATTCTAGGATAAAAAGATCCTTTGGTACATCATGACCGCTTGCGTGATCAGGCATAGCATGATCATTGAGAACGAGTGTGGAAAAAATTAGATTACAACTTCTGTCAGTTGATGGGCATTCGTGTTAACCCTATGCGAAAAGAAGAGCGGATCATACGTTTCATGAAGGTGACAGCGAGATTAGAGACACCGATGTGCATGATCAACTCCAAAAAGATTTGATGGAAGAGCATTGGAAATGGCATGGCGAAAGAGCCGCATAGATTCATTATTTGTTTGTGAAAACTATGTTGTATTGTGCAAAACTATGTTGTATTTGTGTTGCATTTGATCTCATGGATTTGAAGAACTATGTAATCATTTGATATTGTGGACATGTATAGTTTTTTATGTTGTTTTTAGATGTTTTTTTGCAATATGTGCGGCTGTACAGTGGCTGTACGGCGGCTGAAAAGCAGCCGCGCGGCCGCCGGCTGGTTTTACATCTTCGTTTTGGACCATCTGTGGAAGTTGCTGTTTTACATCTTCGTTTTGGACCATCTGTTGGAGTTGCCTCTTTTTTGGAGATGTAAAAAGCACTTTTTGGTGATGTAAAATTTTACATCACTGGTTTACATCGCCAAAATATGGACCATCTATTGGAGATGCTCTTATACAGGTAAGAATGGAAATAGCCTGATCCCAAGATTCCACATTCACACAACGTACACATGAAAATGTGCACACAATGTGACGAAGCACCGGTATCACAACAGGTTACAAAATATTCCGCATCAACAACAATAATACATATACAATATCTTATACAACCAGGGTCTTTACGACCAAAATCCAACTTATACAAAGGAAGCGGATAAACCTTATACAGGTAAGAATGTAAATAGCCTCAAGAAGGCTCAAAGTAAACCAAATGGTGTCCATATCCCTGCCCAGATTGCTGCCTAAAAGGCAACCAAGCTAACGTCGTCCATCACCATACATGTAAGTGTTTGCTGTGGCAAGGGTGAGTACACGGGTACTCAACAAGTCTCATTACCAATCATACTAATACTAACAATTCAATTAGATAGAGAATATGATTAAGTGGTGAATTTGTAAGCACTTAAGTAAGACACTACACTTACGTCTAATAGAATATGATGAGAAGCGTGACCGAAGGGGTAACTTGTGAACTAAACATCATGTTCACATACCTACTCAAGCATAACACTACCTTGTCCTCCCCTTTGCAAACCCCATGAAGAAGGAATAGTCAAGGCAATCACACGGTGGCAAATTTTAATTAATAGGGTGAAGTTATTCTATCAACTATTAGTCAAGCTCCAAGTCGTCGATGATCACGGACACAACTTTTCGAAAGATTTAGCCTGCAGGGATGCACCAACATACCCATTATAGGCTTCATATGCATACTCTACCTAACCGGAATCTTCCCATTACAAACACCCATTTTATGAGCTGGTACGAGAAGTTACGAAATGACACGACAACACTTGCTTGACGACACCAGCTATTGTGGTCCATGACAGGTTGAGAAAGCCAGTTTCGAATGAATGAATTTCACCATTACTACATCGCAGTCTAGGAACACCCGATCATGTCGACACCCGAATTAAGATCGCATCTTATATCTGATCCGGAACCAACCAGATGTGCACACGAATGGACGACTTGTCTTAGACAAGGGAGCCACCTAATCTATGCCGCTAAGTTTTTGAGCCACCAGGGGATTACCCCCTAATGGCCCAGCGTACAACATAATAAAATCCCACGAGGGAGCTACCCCCTTATGCAAGTATGAGTGGTGTGGCGAATGTAAAACCAATTTGTGGCTCCTGGACACTCTGCAGCTACGAGTAATTAGTCGAGGGAGGACACCCACATATGGGTAGTGCGTTCATTCATGGAACATAATAACAATATCCCTCTCTAGGGGGCTCAAGTGGAACCAAACACCAAGGCATAAGGCCCATCCTCTCACCATTGTCGTTTTCCTACCATAATTAATGAACTCTAGAACATAGCGTAATAAAAGTGACCCATGGTAACATAACCATAACCCAAATAAAGCATGACATAATGTAACATCCAAAATTTTCAATTTGGAATGTTATACATAGGTCATCATATGCATATCATATTTTGTTGCATTTTGCTTTGCAATCCTCAAAAATTCTAAGCAACTCAAGGGCCCGCGGAGAGAGTTGGGGATTTCACCGTTTTCATATTTGAATTTTCTCAAATATCAAAACAAGGATCATTTTGGTTTTAATTATTTTTCTCTCCGAAAATATTTCATGTTAAAATATATGAGAGGAGATAATATGACTTCTCCAAAATAAAAGAAATATTGGAGGAAAAATATTAAAATCAAATAAATAATTTTATTTGGATTTTGTCGCTATTTTATTTGAATTAGAAAAAAATTGCATTTTTCAAAATTGCAATTTTAGGCCAAGAAAATGTTCACCAAGTTCTAAATATTTTATATAGACGGGGAAAATTTATTTTGGCATTTTTAGATTTTTATTTTTATTCATTTAGGATTTTCTCGGCGGAATTTATTTTATTAAAAAAAATAGTCGCGCGCCCGACTGGGCCAACGGCCCAGCCGAGCCAGGCCGCCTCAGCCCACCACCTCGCCCCGACCGACTCCGACCGGGAGTTCGGCCGGCGCACGCTGCCGCCATCGCCGAGTCCGAGGAGGACTCCTCCTCCTCGACCCCCTCCCCAAGCCGCCGAGCCCCCCTCTCATAAATACCCGCCGCCGCCGCCCCTCCTCTCACTCCGAGCCGCCACCGCAAGCCGCAGCAGCGGCGCCAGCCCGAGCCGCCGCCGCCCGCTCCGCGCCGCGCCGCCGGCGCCTGCCGCCGCCGCACGCCGCCCGCGCCTCGTCTCGCCGCGGATCACGCCGGAGCCGCCGCCGTTGACCTCGCCGCCGTCGCCGGTTTTCGTCAGAGAACCGGTAAAAACCCGCAAGAACCGCCGCCCGTTTTTTTTCCAAACCCTAGATGCGTTTTTTTATTTTAGACCGGTTCGGTTTTTCTTCGGTTTATTTATTTAGCGGACGTTCGTCCGTGCGTTCGTTCTAACGAACGCTGTTCACCGGTTAGGTTCACACAGCGAACGTTCGTTCGTTAGTCTTTCCTTTTTATTTTATTTTTCGGCCAGGGACCTATCCACGATTATTTTATCGCAGATTAGCCCCTGATTTTCAAACCCTCACCGTTTCTAAACCGTTTGTCCAAATCCAGTGAAACCAACGCCAAAATCTTCATCTCGAGCCCCTCTTTCTGTTTAATCAACTTGAACAAGGTTTTGACAATTTAAAATTTGGTTTCAAGCAGATTTGATTTTGAAGTTCTTTTGAGTGTAGTTTCAGTTCCGTAGCTCTGATTCGATTGATTCTTTTTACTGACCGAATCTCTTCAATTGGGTTTTCAGATTTGATTTTCTTATTTGAGTTTTACTTGTGCATCTATGCTTGAGTGCTTATGTATGCTATTGTTTGTTTGCGATAGAATTCCCGGAGTGCGAAGCGTGCTACTACGAGTCACTAGGGTTCGCAAATCGTCAGCAAGGCAAGTAACACATTAATCATACTCTTTCATACCCAGTTTTTATGCATTAGTTACAATCTTCAAACATTGCATGAGTAGGATCTATTAACATGTGGGTTTTGGGAAGTAGTTGATGAGGTAGAACCTATTGCCCTTTTATTATCAAACCCTTGGGAGTTACTTCTACGTTATGCTTATATTGCCATGCTATGCTCGTAGACGTGGATTGGGTTTGAGTGTATCCATGACAGATGTGAGATTGTTAATTAATGGTTAACTTAAGATGGCTACTTAAACACACATCTGGGTGGATTGGTTGCGGGCACCTGGGGATATACCAGTGTTGTCTTTTTGGTTCGCCACCCAGGCTCAAAGGGATCATAAGATTATTCATGCTAGAAACTTCCATGTGCAGCCACAAGCTATTATGGGCTCTAGCATAGTTGAGTATGTTGCATGACCTCTTTCAGTGGTGGGCTAGCAGATGTAGGGGAAAGTCGGTGTAACTGTCCACCCAGAGTAAAGAGTTAATGTTTCTGAAAGACTGTGTCTCGGTCATCCGTTTCTCAAACACCCTGTAGTGCAAGAAATCCAACGGAGGAGATCGAGTCTTGTGGGGAAAAGTGCGCAAACCTCTGCAGTTAGCCGTGTCCCCGGTTATGGACATCTTGAGTATCTGGTTCTTGGATTATCATGTTGATCTCATCACTCTAAATTAATTTGTTGGGTTGTTAATTACTTGTTTAATTGGGATTGAGATGGGGATTTACCATTCTCAATGTTTCAACTACCATGATAGTTAAATAAAATATATTCCTTTGTTGTAGGAAAAAATTTGCTTTTCGCAAAACATTATAACCATAGAGCCTCCACCAGCCATATATGCATGTAGTGATAGCATTTACTTGTTCATTGCTCTATTGTGTTACATTGCCAGCATATTCCATGTGCTGACCCGTTTCGGGCTGCAACATATCATGTTGCAGACTTTTCAGACGAAGAGTAAGGTGTGCTAGGTCGTTGTCGTGCTCTCAACTATGCCATTGGAGTTGATGGACTCACTTTATCTTCCAAGCCTTCCTCTCTTACCTTATTTAGATGGCCTTAAGCCATATTTATTGTAGTAAGTTCTCTTTTGAGACATTTGATGTAATAAGTGTGTGATTGCTACTCTGTTATAAATCCTTCGAGTATTGTGTATGTCAGCATTACCGATCCAGGGATGACACTTGAACATAGAGATTTGACCGTCTGAGGTCAGATCGCTACAAGATGGTATCAGAGCACACGCTGAATGTAGGACACGACCACTAAGTTAAGCCATATGTCACTCTTCTCTACTCATTTCTGACTCCTCTCCATTTTCTACTCTATAGGATGGCCGACGCAAGGAACAAGTTTTCTCAACCGGATGAAGACACCCCCTTTGGACGACACTTGAAGGAAGTCACTAGGTATCTGTACATCCGAATATCAAGCTTCACCGGGACCTACACCGCCACCCTACCAGAAGAGGAGCGATGGATGATTCGAGTTCAAGTTCCAGGAAGGACATTCATGCCAGTCACTGAGCCCATAGAGTTTTCCTTTGATGCACCCACCTGGAGTCTAGGTAAGAGCATGGCAGCCCACATCGCCATGGGATGCATCGGCGAAGTTTACCACAAGGATCTTAAGGACACTATCTACCAGATATGTGGGCGCCGAGATGAGCAATGGGAAATGATCAGCACCAGGAGGGACAGGTCCATTGCAGCTTTCATCCAGGAGTTCAACCAGCACATTCGTCGCCAGGAGAACCAAATGTGCGCAATCATGATAGACCTGAAGAAGGTGATGACCAGGAACATGGAGCTAGAAGAGGAACTCAAGTCTACATGCGACGGATACGAGGAGGAAATCGCCATACTAGTGAAGAAGAATGACGACCTGACGAGGAAGTTAGGAGTATTCATGGGAGACCCCGTGCCAGGAGGAGATGACGACCATTCCAACGACACCCGTTCTGAAGACTACATCATCATCGACGACACCGACTCCGATCCCGACAATAGTGATGATGATTATGAAGACGAAGCTGGAGCGGATATCATGGAGTCTTCCACCGATCGAAAGTTCTAGTAGACCACCATATTATTAGTAGAATTTTCCCCCATGTATATATTTAGTAGTCCGAGCACTGTAACGATAGTTAGATCGATTGTATGCCCTTGCTTGAATTGATTTTGGTGTGATATGAATGTGATTGTCTCATGTGCATATGGGTAGTGCTTTCTCACTAGACCTCCTTCTATTCTAATCTCTCCCCTCTAAAACCCATCAGATGCCTCCGAGATGTGACCCCAGATTTGCCTTCCCACCGGAGCTCACTCAGTTGATCCAACAGCAGAATGCCTTGATGCAGCTACTAGTCCAGAACCAAGGCAACAACAACAACAACGCGCCGCCACCACCTCCAGTTGACAACTTAGCCCGTTTTTTGAGGTTACAGCCGCCGGTGTTTTTCAGTAGCACCGAGCCAATAGTTGCTGATGATTGGGTATGCAGGATCGGAAGGGAGTTGACCACCGCAGGTTGCACATATGCTGAGAAGGTGCGTTTTGCCGCCCATCAATTGGATGGACCCGCAGCCTCATGGTGAGAGAATTACACAGCCACTTTCCCTATAGCCAACGTCACTTGGGGGCAGTTTCAGCAAGCATTCCGCACTGCACATGTCTCAACTGGAGCTATGAGCATGAAGAAGCGTGAGTTTCACAACTTACGCCAAGGAAACCGTACTGTGGGGCAGTACGTGGATGAGTTCAGCAAGTTAGCTCGCTACGCCCCAGATGATGTGGCCACAAATGCCGCGAAGCAGGAAAAGTTTATGGAAGGGCTGAATGATGAGATAAGTATGCAGTTAATGGTGGCAACATTTAACAACTACCAAGAGTTGGTAGATAAGGCTCTTATGATTGAAGGAAAGCAGCAACAGATTGAGAGCCACAAAAGGAAGTATGGACAAGGGAAGTACAACTCAGGAGCTCAGCAGAAGCCTCATTTCACCCCGAAATCGGGAGGATATACCCATAACCATGGAGGTCATACCCGCAATGGAGGAAGTTCGCATAACCACAGTGGCCCCAAGAATGGAAATGGGAATGGAGCAGGTAGCAATCAGAACCGCTCTAACCCAGCAGCGCCCGCCAAGAAGGACCAAAGTCACATTACTTGTTTCAAGTGCGGGAAGACTGGACACTATGCCAATGAGTATCCTGAACCAAAGAATGGAAATGGCAATGGAAGCTCTGGGAAGAAGCCCAACCCTTTCAACAGAGGACAGGTGAACCACGTGAACATGGAGGAGGTTGAAGAGCAGCCAAATGCAGTTATCGGTAAGTTTTTGGTGAAGTCATTTACTGCAATCATTCTTTTTGATATTGGTGCATCGCATTCATACATTTCAAGGGGGTTTGTGGATAAGTATAAGTTGCCCACCAAAGTCCTTAGGACACCTATGTTAGTAAGCTCGCCAGAAGCTGAGTATATGGCAAGCCAAGGATGTTTTCAGATGCCATTAACGATAGGGAGGCATGTTTTCCCCTTAGACTTGATAATTTTGGAGTCACAAGGATTGGATGTGATACTAGGAATGGATTGGCTATCGATGTATGGGGGAAACATTGATTGCGCTAGTAAGTCAATTCTGGTCACCACATCGGAGGGAAAAAGGATCAAGTATGTATCCAGGCATGCGCCAAGGAGAACCCAAGTAAATTCCCTCTCAGGAGTTGTTCAGGAAGAAGTGCCTGTAGTGAAGGATTACCCAGATGTATTTCCAGAGGAGCTACCAGGCATGCCACCGGATCGAGACATTGAGTTTTTAATAGAGCTGTTGCCAGCCACCGGACCAATATCGAAGAGACCATACCGGATGCCCGCAAATGATCTGGAAGAGATCAGGAGGCAGATTAAGGAGTTATTGGAGAAAGGTTACATTCGACGAAGTTCGTCACCATGGGGAGCCCCAGTGTTCTTGGCTAAGAAGAAGGATGGATCTTTGAGAATGGTTGTTGATTATCATGCATTGAACGAAGTGACGATCAAGAACAAGTACCCACTGCCGATGATCAATGATTTGTTTGACCAGCTGCAAGGAGCTAAAGTATTTTTCAAGATTGATCTACGATCAGGATACCACCAGCTGAAGATTCGAGAACAGGATATACCTAAAACAGCTTTCACCACAAGGTACGGGCTATATGAGTATACGGCTATGTCATTTGGATTGACTAATGCCCCTGCCTATTTCATGAGTATGACGAATAAGGTGTTCATGGAGTTCTTGGATAAGTTTGTCGTGGTGTTCATTGATGATATGTTGGTATACTCGAAGAATGAAGAGGAGCACAAGGAGCATTTGCGTTTAGTTCTCGAAAAGCTCAGGGAATATCAGTTGTATGCCAAGTTCAGCAAATGTGAGTTTTGGTTGAAGGAAGTTGGATTCCTTGGACATGTTATTTCAGGAGAGGGTATAGCAGTAGACCCCACCAAGGTTAAATCAGTCACTGATTGGCTATCACCCACCACAGTTGGGGAGATCCGCAGTTTTCTTGGACTCGCGGGATATTATCGGAGATTTATCGAGAATTTCTCTAAGACTGCGAAGCCCATGATGGAGTTGTTGAAAAAGGACACCAAGTTCAAATGGACAGATGAATGTGAGGCAAGTTTCCAGGAATTGAAGAAACGTTTGGTTACAGCCCCAGTGCTGATTCTGCCGGATATACGCAAGGATTTCCAAGTGTATTGTGACGCTTCTCGCTTAGGACTTGGAGGTGTACTTATGCAAGATGGAAGAGTTGTTTCATATGCCTCACGACAGCTTCGACCGCATGAGTTGAATTATGCCACGCATGATTTGGAGTTAGCAGCTGTAGTGTATGCGCTCAAGACCTGGAGACATTTTCTTATCAGAAACCGTTGTGATGTGTACACGGATCATAAGAGTTTGAAGTACATTTTTACCCAGAGGGAGCTAAATCTCAGGCAAAGGAGATGGTTGGAGCTTATAAAAGATTATGATATGAAGCTGCACTATCATCCAGGCAAGGCCAATGTCGTAGCAGACGCTTTGAGCTGGAAGAGTTATGCCAATACCCTCGTAAGCGGAGGATTGCCAAAGGAGTTAGCCGAAGATCTTCGGGAGCTTCGTTTGGAGATAGTTCCTAGAGGTTTTGTTGCAGCATTCAGTCAACATTATTGGGAAAGATTCAAGAAGCTCAGAAGGATGACAAAGAAATTGACGAGATAAAGGAGAAAATGAGCAAAGGAAAAGCCAAAGGTTTTCGTGAGGATGAGCACGACACCTTGTGGTTTGAGGACCGTGTTTATGTACCCAATAATGCAGAGATCAGGAAGTTGATACTACAGGAAGCTCATGACTCGCCATACTTGATACACCCCGGAAACACCAAGATGTATTTGGATTTGAAGGAGCGTTTCTGGTGGACAGGAATGAAGAAGGGTATTGCCGAGTATGTAGCGGTATGTGATGTATGTCAGGGAGTGAAGGCAGAGCATCAGAAGCTAGCAGGATTACTGCAGCCTATGCCGATACCTGAATGGAAGTGGGATAAGCTTGGCATGGATTTTATCACCAGATTACCCAAGGCCCGATCGGGATATGATTCTATCTGGGTAGTAGTTGATCGTTTGACCAAAGTGGCTCACTTTATCCCAGTGAAAACCACCTATACAAGTGCGAAGTTGGCCAAGATATATATGACCAGGATCGTATGTCTGCATGGAGTTCCCAGGACCATTGTCATGGAATTGTCACGGCAGATGTCCTAGTGAAAGGACTTAGCCGTGGAGCCATCGCAACTAGGAAGCAAGAAGGGGTTAATCGGGACAAAGGACACGAGGTTTATACTGGTTCGGCCCCTTACGGTGAAGGTAAAAGCCTACGATCCAGTTTTGAGTGGGATTACTTATCTCTCGATAACCAGGGAGCGAATCCGCTTGACCTAGCTCTCGATCTGATGTTACTTGCCCTAAGCCGCCGCTGGGTCATCCCCTTATATACACGGGTTGACGCCCGGCGGCCTACAGAGTCCCTGCCGGCTCATAAACAGTGTCCGGCTTGGTGACTAGTTAATCTTGCCTTATAATACAAGTCATACCATTATGGCGGTTTATCACTACAGGCCTTGAATCGCCCTTGGGCTTTGGGTCCTTAACTGAACCGCCATCTTCAAGCTTGGTCTTGGGCTTCGAGAGTCTTCGTTGGTATAACCCGGTCCCTCCTGGGCGGGTCATACCTAATAGTTATATCCCCAACATTAGGCCCTAGATTGATTTGAACTGGTTCATGTCAATCTTCAATACTTAAGCAAAACCTTCTGCTCTTCTCTTGTATAAATTTTTTGTAACCCGCCATGACGTCATCCTTCGGATTTGTGGTGACCCGCCATGACGTCATCTGCCATTACTGCACGTTTTTGCCCAACCTATCTCAACAGATCCTTGGCTTAATGACCATCCCGAGAATCGAGGCATCCTTGTAGTTGGGTAATCATTTTTTCGGTCTCCTCGTTTTTCATGCCCACTTATCAGTCTTCTCTTATAAATAGGTACGACCAGGTCTTTCCTCATTCTCCCCTTTCCTCGTCTTCTTCCTCTCGCAACCATACTGCCACTCGAGCTCCGCCGCCGCTGCCGCAGAGCACCTCGTCTTCGTTGACCTCGGCCACTGCATCAACCTGAATCAGTCCAGAGAACGGCGGCGACCCTCCGCAGTAGATCTGCAGCTCTAAGTCTTCTCCTTCCCGCACCTCAGATCCGCATTAGGGTTTGCGAGTTCCTCTGTGTTCTTCGCTGTTCATCACGGATTCTCCATGGTTTCTCCATTGCGTCCTCTTTTGATCTAAAAGAAGCATTAAACTTATGCGGTAGTTGTTTCGCATCCATTTCAGACGCTAGTAGATCCCCTTTTCTTGTACAAAGGCCTCTTTAGAACTGATGAACTCCTCTGTACTGGTTTGTTAGGTCTAGAATATTTTTCCTTTTCTGAGCATCCGTTGATCCAAAATAATAATTGCAATTTGTGAAACCTGTTTTTGTACACTTAGTCGATGCCTCTATCTTGATAAATCCACCTAGCCATGGCGGCTCACATCACCGGCTTTAATTTGAAATGCTCAATAGCTAACTTCAACCACACATGGCGGCTTAAATAACTTAATTGCTGATGGCGGCTTAAATAATCTGACATAATTAGCCATACACCATTAGGCCCCTTTATAAGCCGCCATCTTGAATATGATTTGAAGTATTTCTCTCCGGCTTAATTTTGAACCGGAAATTTTTATTTTGTCGTAGGCTTCCATCTTCATAATGCCGCCGAAAGCGCCCAAATCACCCGTTACATGCAATTGGGTCAAATCCATCATCACAGAAAGCACCCTTGCTGATTTTGTGAAGACTGGCTATCTGCCAAAGAAGGAAGTCATGTCCTACCATGCTCCTGATCCAACAGAGGAAAAACCTCAACCCAAAGAGGGGGAAGTCATCGTCTTTACTGATCACATGAACCGGGGCTTTTCTCCACCTGGCTCAAAGTTTTTTAGAGACGTCCTGCATTTTTTTGACCTTCGACCTCAAGATATCAGGCCCAACTCCGTATCTAATATTTGCAATTTCCAAGTGTTCTGTGAGGTATATCTTGGAGAAGAACCCAACTTGCTGCTCTTCAGAGAATTATTTTATTTGAACCGCCAGAATGAATGTGCCAACGGGCCTAGCTTGGAACTTGGTGGGATCTCAATCCAGCGATGGAGAGACTGCATTTTTTCGTATGCTGATCCACCGAGTCACCCCAAAGACTGGAACCAGACATGGTTCTATTGTCAAGATACTTCTCCGGCTGGTGAAAACCCTCTGCCCGGCTTTTGCGCCCTGCGCCTCGAGTCCACTCATCCTCTACCTGATAAGCTGTCTCCTGCTGAACGCCAGAAACTCGCCCCCACCATGAGTAAAGTCAAGGCTCTTCTGGGGAATGGCTTAAATGGCATTGATTTGGTCCGGGTTTGGCTTACCTGGCGGGTTATCCCATTGAGCCGCCGCCCAACTTTGATGTGCGACTACACACGCCAGAAGAATGATCCTCTGCGGCACAGCCCTGACGATTTGCCTGATGACGTCATTGATGATAGGACAAAGTCACTCCTGAATGAGAGCCTGGCCGATTGTGGCAAAGTAGGTTTAAGACCTTTCTGCAAAGCTAACCCGGCTCCAGCGGTAAGCAACTAATTTAAGCATTTTTACTTTCACCTTTAAAGGCTTTACCTTTACTCAAAACTCTTTGTTGTAATTCGCAGGCTACTGATGAATTTTGGAAGGCCAAGTATGATCATGAGGCTGCAAAGAAAGCTAGAAAACCTAAGAAAGCCGCCAGGAGAGCCGCTGCCAAGAAGAAAGGAAATAAACCTAGCGCCTCAGACATGCTTCGACTAGAGGACACCTCTGAGTCAGAGGTAGCTCTTGATTCTCTAGGCTCCTTTTTTAACTATCTTATTGACTCTGATTATCATCAGGAGGATACTGGAGCGAGTCATGCAGTGGTTGAAGAGGTAACTATTATTTCCTCCGACTCCGAGCCTTTGCCAAGACAGAAAGTCCGAAGAGTAACCCGGAAAGTAAGATTTTCACATCTTTTAGCTTACCAAGATCCTCAATTTCTTTTGAAGCAACAGATGCATGAAAGCCGGAGGCAGACCTGGACCAGCAAAGATGCGGAACTCTCCTCTGGCTTACCCGATGTAACAAGGAAGCGTCGGAACGAGGTCACTTCCGACTTATATTCATTTTATCCTTTGGCGGGTCTCAATCATAAACCATTCAACTCTTCTGCTCAAATTATTAGGAAACTTCACCTTCCTCCGGCGAGTCAATGCAATCCAATTTACCGGCTTTTAAAACCGCTCCAGGGTAATGACAACCTGCTTAATATGTACTCATTTCAATTTGTTGTATTTGTACTGACCTTTTGATCTTATGCAGCGGACAAGCGAAGCCCAGCAAAAGGGCGAAGAAGAACAAGCCGGCCGAAGAACCGGTCTTAAATGAGCCGGAACTTGGAACGGCCGCACCTGAATCCTCTACTCATGAGCCGTCGCCTGAGCCAGCTCATGATATACCGACGCCTACTGCTGACCCGCCTGTCGAGCAAGCCGTTGATGGTTCTGAAAACCCGGAAGTCCCTAGCCCTGCCAGGACGGATGATCCTCAAGATGCTGATGTCGAAATCACCAAGACCGGCTTTGTTGAACCGGGGAGACCAACCGTATTGGCCAAGTGTTCTGCCAAGGAGGAACTTCTGGAACGCCGTCGGGTTAAATTTGACGTCACTGATTATACTCACATGAGTATTGGCGAAGTCTTTTCTGGCTATATGAGCCAAGTGCACAACAGTCGTGACACCGAAATTGATATGGTGAAGCAAATGTATCAGAAGTTTGAGGTACAACCTTTTCTCCATATTCATTTATCCTTACCATGCCAGCCCCCAAGTCTATTGCTTATGATGAATATGCTCTAGACTTTAGAAAGAAACTTAGCAATATTAGTAACATAGTTGAACTAAAACATAGAAGAACTCCGGCCTACTCCGTAGTCCCCAAGGGGCGGTTTAATCAGCATGATTGAACCGGTTCTTTATATGGTTGCACAGAACAAAGAGTTTAGAAGGTTTAAATAGCAATATGCATTAGTCCCCAAGTGCCAAGTCTCTTTGCTTGCAAAGTGCTTGGGACTTACTAACATGAACCGCCACCGTAAGCAAAAATTCTTCAGTATACATTAGCCCCCAAGTGCTAAGTATCTTTGCTTGCAAAGTGCTTGGGACTTAATAATACATCATGATAATTCTGATTTTGACCCGGTATTTGTACAGGCCACCACTAGTCAATTTGAATCGGAAATATCTGACTTGAAGAATCGCCTGGAAGCACAGGAGATTGAGACCCAGAAAGCCAACTCCAAATTCGAGTTCAGTGTATCTGAACAGGAAAAACTGAAAAAGGGCTTTGAAGTGGAGAAAAAGGCCTGGGCTAATGAAAAAATTGCTTTGGCCAATCGAGCTGAGAAAGCAGAGGCGGCTCTTGCAGAAGCAAATGTCGAATTATCTGGCTTAAAGCGCCATATATCTCAGATGGTCTCGGCAATCTTTGGTAAGTCGCCTTGCAAGTGTTAAGCATTTAAATCTTTCTAATAAATATAATATTGTCATCAACTTACCTGACATTGTAATGCAGGCCCCAGGAGTTCCAATCTTAACCAGAGCATGCTGATAAAGCTGAAGGCGGTTTACACGCTGGTGGAATAACTCTATACCGGGTCTCAACATGCCTTAGCCGCAGTGGCCCTATCAAACGAAGTCCCCACACTCCTGGCAGATGTATTGAAACGGCTTGCCGTGCTTCCCCAGCAGGTTAATGAATTAAGGCGATCATCTGCGAGAGCCAGAGCTGTAGCTGCGTTAAGCCGGGCCAAGGCGTGGCTGCCAGAGCTAGACCCGGCCGACATCGCCATTGGATATCCAAGTCTGAAGGAGGACGGTACAACATTTGAACAGAAGGACTTCACTGCGTGCGTGAAGGAAATACGCCCTGTGGCCACCTTAATTGGTAATGACACAGACCTTACCAAGTACCAACCGGGTTATAACGCAGACAATCAGCGAATTCCAACACCCCACTATGAAGAAATCAGCCTGATCCCTCCAATTCGTAAGCATACCTTCGTCCCTGAAGTTGACCCAGCCGGATTAATTGATGACGAGGCCATATTTGAAGCTTTGAATGGCATTGACTGGTCATCATCAACCTTCCAGGACAGGGAACAAGACGCAGGAGCGGGAAGGGATGATCCGGAAGCTTCAGGCCAACAAAACAACTGACCCGTCAGGCGGCTCATATTTGTGCTTTGCTGAAAAAACAATGTTTAACCATTTTGACTCGGGGAGTCATGTAATAGGGTAGACATAACTTGGTTTTGTCCTGCCCTCGTGCACATGTTTGGTGCTCAATACTATTAAGCCGCCATCTGATATTCATCCATGTTATGTTTATCATCTGTTTTCTTTATGCTTAAGAAAGCTTTTATACTGTCCTGCATACAGAAATACATCACAAGACCCTTGGCAGCTTACCGCATAGCGGGTCATATACTTTATATAAACCCGAAATACGCAGAAAAGTCATAGATAAGCCGGTTATCATTTATAGCTTTGAAATATAACCATAATATCATACATGTGATCCTTTGATTTATACTGTCGGTTTATGTGACCCAAACAGTAAGGGTGACAACCCAATCTTGTAGAAGCCGGTACTTCCACACATATGATTGTTGTTATATGCTGGCGACTTATTGACTAAGGCCAAGCCGGGTTAAATAGAAGCCACTCGTTAGACGCTTCCAATAGGATCAAAAGAAGTCTCAAGACAAAAACTCAAAAAGAAACTGTTTGCAAAAAACATCAAAAGAAATAAACAAAATTTTGAGGCTTCTGATTCGAATACGATCAGTAAACCGTTCCAAAGGGGTTAAGCTAGGATTCGAATACGATCATGTAGCCCCCAGTGGCTTTGGCGTTGCGCCGATCAAGAGGGTACCGATAGCTATGTTCTCTTTGGTTCGAATACGACCTATGTTTGAACAGGAAGCCCCCAAATGACATTGAGAGTTTTTTAACGACGCTGATTCAAATACGATCAACGTCGGACCCAAAAGGGGTTGAGCTATGATTCAGATATGATCAAGAAGCCGCCTAGTGAGTTTGGAAGTGTGCCGATCAAAAGGGTATCGACAGCTATGTTCTCTTTGGTTCGAATACGACCTATGTTTGAACAGGAAGCCCCCTAGTGACCATGAGGTGTAACGGCTAGATTCGAATATGATCATGAGCCGGACCAAGAGAGTTAAGCTAGATTCGAATACGATCAGCCCCCAACTGGTCATTTATGCTTAAAATAATAAGAACATCTGATCACTGAGGATGAAAAGGACAGAGGTCCTGCTTTATTACTTATCATAATATATACATTTCATAATATGTACATCATGAGAGCCGGTGGCTCAAGTGTAGTAAGGCCGAAGATGAGCAATGTTCCACGGCCGGCGGGTTTCCTCCTCCGACTTACGTGAGTCTTTGTGCTCTCGAACATCGATAAGGTAGTATGACCCGTTGTTCAGGTTCTTGCTGACCACAAAGGGTCCTTCCCAAGGTGGGGATAGCTTGTGCATATCAGACTGATCTTGGATGAGCCAGAGCACCAAGTCACCTTCTTGAAAGGTTCTGGACTTAACCCGGCGGCTGTGACAACGGCGCAGGTCCTGTTGGTAAATCGCCGAACGGGCTGCTGCTAAGTCACGCTTCTCATCCAATAGGTCAAGTGCATCCTGACGGGCTTGTTCATTATCAGCTTCAACGTAAGCCGCCACTCGGGGCGAGTCATGACGGATGTCACTCGGTAGAACCGCCTCTGCTCCGTAAACCATGAAGAAAGGCGTATAACCCGTAGATCTGTTAGGTGTAGTATTGATGCTCCATATCACAGAAGGCAACTCCTCCACCCAACAACCCGACGTCCGCTGTAAAGGGACCATGAGCCGGGGTTTTATGCCTTTCAAGATCTCCTGATTGGCTCTTTCAGCTTGACCATTGGATTGAGGGTGAGCTACTGATGAAACATCGAGCCGGATATGCTCACGTTGACAGAACTCTTCCATGGCACCCTTGGACAGATTAGTACCATTGTCAGTTATGATGCTGTGTGGAAAACCAAAACGAAAGATCACCTTCTTCATGAATTGAACCGCTGTGGCTGCATCACACTTACTGACCGGCTCTGCCTCAACCCACTTCGTGAACTTATCATCCGCCACCAGAAGGTGTGTCTTTTTATCTTTGGACCTTTTGAAAGGCCCAACGATATCAAGCCCCCAGACTGCAAACGGCCAAGTAATTGGAATCATCCTCAATTCTTGAGCCGGCACATGAGCCCGTCGTGAGAACTTCTGACAACCGTCACATTTACTGACCAAATCTTCCGCGTCAGCGTGAGCCGTCAGCCAATAAAATCCATGACGAAAAGCCTTGTCCACAAGGGATTTTGCCCCGGCATGATGGCCACAATCACCTTCATGAATCTCACGAAGAATTTCTTGACCCTCCTCAGGAGAAACACAACGTTGAAATGCCCCAATAACACTACGATGATGTAACTCCCCATTGACAATCGTCATTGACTTAGACCGCCGGGTTATCTGCCTAGCCAAGGTTTCGTCCTCAGGCAATTCGCCCCGGGTCATGTAAGCCAAATATGGCACTGTCCAATCTGGGATAACATGAAGAGCCGCCACCAGTTGTGCTTCCGGGTCAGGAACAGCCAAGTCTTCCTCTGTAGGCAACTTGACAGAAGGATTATGCAAAACATCTAAGAAAGTGTTAGGTGGCACCGGCTTACACTGAGACCCCAGCCGGCTTAAAGCATCGGCTGCCTCGTTCTTTCTGCGATCAATGTGTTCCACCTGGTAACCCTTGAAGTGTCCAGCAATTGCATCAACTTCACGACGATAAGCCGCCATGAGAGGATCCTTGGAATCCCACTTGCCTGATACTTGTTGAGCCACCAAATCTGAGTCGCCAAAGCATCTTACCCGGCTTAGGTTCATCTCCTTAGCCATCCGAAGACCATGGAGCAAGGCCTCATACTCAGCTGCATTGTTAGTACAGGGAAACATCAACCGGAGCACATAACAACATTTGTCACCTCGAGGGGAAGCTAATACAACTCCAGCCCCCGAGCCTTCCAATTGCCTGGATCCATCAAAATGAATAGTCCAATATGTGTTATCTGGCTTTTCTTCAGACATCTGCAGCTCTGTCCAATCGTTGATGAAGTCCACCAGTGCTTGAGATTTAATAGCAGTGCGTGGTACATACTTTATACCATGAGGCCCAAGTTCAATGACCCACTTGGCGACTCGTCCTGTGGCTTCTCTGTTTTGAATGATATCGCCCAAAGGAGCAGAACTGACCACAGTGATGGGGTGACCCTGGAAGTATTGCTTAAGCTTCCGGCTTGCCATGAACACCCCATAAACAAGTTTCTGCCAATGTGGATACCTTTGCTTGGACTCAATAAGCACCTCACTGATGTAGTAAACCGGCCGTTGAACCGGATGCTCCTTGCCAGCCTCCTTGCGCTCCACCAGAATGGCCACGCTGACGGCACGTGCATTAGCAGCCACATACAACAATAAGGGCTCGTTATCAATGGGAGCAGCAAGGACCGGTGGCTCAGATAACTGCCTCTTCAAATCTTCAAAGGCAGCGTTAGCAGCATCACTCCAGACAAAGTCATCCGTCTTCTTCATCATCTGATACAATAGTATGGCCTTCTCACCTAGCCGGCTTATGAACCGGCTTAAAGCAGCAATATGGCTCGCCAGACGCTGAACATCATTGATACACGCCGGCTTAGCCAAAGAGGTGATTGCCTTGATCTTCTTCGGGTTAGCCTCGATGCCTCTGTTAGAAACCAGAAAACCCAAAAGCTTGCCAGCTGGCACTCCAAAAACGCACTTGGCCGGGTTTAGCATCACCTTGGAGACCCGGAGATTATCAAAGGTTTCCTTCAGATCATCTATCAAGGTCTCCTTCTCTCTGGACTTCACCACAGTGTCATCCACATAAGCATGAACGTTGCACCCAATCTCATTGTGGAGACAGTTCTGCACACATCGCTGATAAGTCGCTTGGGCACTCTTAAGCCCAAAAGGCATAGACACATAACAGAAGGCTCCAAATGGAGTGATGAAAGCCGTCTTCTCCTGGTCCTTAACTGCCATTTTGATCTGATGATATCCAGAATAAGCATCCAAAAATCTCAAACGCTCACAACCCGCCGTAGCATCAATGATTTGATCAATACGGGGAAGAGCAAAAGGATCAGCCGGACATGCCTTATTTAAGTCCGTGTAATCCACACACATACGCCAGGTGCCGTTCTTTTTGAGCACCAGCACCGGGTTAGCCAACCACTCCGGGTGAAAAACTTCAACAATAAACCCAGCTGCCAAGAGCCGGGCTACCTCCTCACCAATAGCTTTATGCCTCTCCTCATTAAACCGCCAAAGAAACTGCTTGATCGGCTTAAATTTTGGATCAATATTAAGAGTGTGCTCAGCGAGTTCTCTCGGTACACCCAGCATGTCAGAAGGTTTCCATGCAAAGATGTCCCGGTTCTCACGGATGAACTCGATGAGCGCGCTTTCCTATTTGGGATCCAGATTGGCACTAATACTGAACTGCTTAGATGAGTCACCTAGAACGAAATCAACAAGCTTGGTTTCATCGGCCGACTTAAATTTCATCACCGGCTCATGCTCTATGGTTGGCTTTTTCAAAGACGTCATGTCTGCCGGGTCAACATTGTCCTTGTAAAACTTCAACTCCTCTGTTGCACAAACAGACTCAGCATAAGAAGCATCGCCTTCCTCACATTCCAAGGCTATTTTCCGAGTCCCATGCACCGTGATGGTGCCCTTATGACCCGGCATCTTGAGCTGCAGATACACATAGCACGGCTGCGCCATGAATTTTGCATAAGCCGGCCGTCCAAACAATGCGTGATACGGGCTTCGGATTTTGACTACCTCAAAGGTTAACTTCTCAGCTCTGGAATCATGCTCATCACCAAAGGCTACTTCCAGCTCAATCTTACCCACTGGGTACGCCGACTTACCGGGCACCACTCCATGAAAAACCGTGTTAGATGTCTTGAGCTGTTTATCAGTCAACCCCATGCGACGAAAGGTCTCATAATAGAGGATGTTAATGCTGCTGCCTCCATCCATGAGCACCTTTGTGAATTTGTATCCACCAACTTGAGGTGCCACCACTAAGGCCAAGTGACCCGGATTGTCAACCCGGGGAGGGTGATCCTCCCTACTCCATATAATAGGCTGCTCATACCATCTTAGATAATGAGGGACTGCCGGCTCAACGACATTTACAGCCCTCTTATGAAGCTTTTGATCCTGTTTGCATAAACTGGTGGTAAACACATGATACTGCCCACTATTCAGCTGCTTCGGGTTACTCTGATACCCGGATTGCTGCTGTTGGTGACCTCCTTGGCCAGATTGTTGATTATAACCACCTTGATTACCTTGACGGCCCTGGCCATGAAAACCGCCACCACCTGAGCCGCCGCCCGGGCCATGAAAACAGCCAACGCCTGAGCCGCCGCCCGGCCCGTGATTTCCGTCGAACATGTTGGAATTCTTTAAAGCCTTCATGATCATACAGTCTTTCCATAGATGAGTGGCCGGCTTCTCCCAGGTGTCGTGTCTTGGACAAGGCTCATTTAACAACTGCTCAAGGGTGGGACCTGACCCGCCCGACCAAGGGGGAGGCGTCCCCTTGCGTCGTTGATTGTTGCCTTGTGTATTCACCACAAACTCCGAGCTGCCGTCAACCTTACGTTTATTATTACCTCCTTGATTCGCCGGGTTATTGTGACGCCCCCGATTTGACCGTACACTAATCATGCACGCAAACGTGTACGATCAAGATCAGGGACTCACGGGAAGATATCACAACACAACTCTAAAACATAAATAAGTCATACAAGCATCATAATAGAAGCCAGGGGCCTCGAGGGCTCGAATACAAGTGCTCGATCATATACGAGTCAGCGGAAGCAACACTATCTGAGTATAGACATAAGTTAAACAAGTTTGCCTTAAGAAGACTAGCACAAACTGGGATACAGATCGAAAGAGGCGCAGGCCTCCTGCCTGGAATCCTCCTAACTACTCCTGGTCGTCGTCAGTGGGCTGCACGTAGTAGTAGGCACCTCCGGTGTAGTAGGAGTCATCGTCGACGGTGGCGTCTGGCTCCTGGGCTCCAGCATCTGGTTGCGACAACCAGGTAGAAGGGAAAGGGGGAAAAGAGGGAGAAAAGAAACCGTGAGTACTCATCCAAAGTACTCGCAAGCAAGGAGCTACACTACATATGCATGGGTATATGTGTAAAGGGGCAATATCGGTGACTAAAATGCAGAATGCCAGAATAAGAGGGGGATAGCTAATCCTGTCGAAGACTACGCTTCAGGCCACCTCCATCTTGCATCATGTAGAAGAGAGTAGATGGTAAGTTCACCAAGTAACATCGCATAGCATAATCCTACCCGGCGATCCCCTCCTCGTCGCCCTGTTAGAGAGCGATCACCGGGTTGTATCTGGCACTTGGAAGGGTGTGTTTTATTAAGTATCCGGTTCTAGTTGTCATAAGGTCAAGGTACAACTCCGGGTCGTCCTTTTACCGAGGGACACAACTATTCGAATAGATAAACTTCCCTGCAGGGGTGCACCACATAACCCAACACGCTCGATCCCATTTGGCCGGACACACTTTCCTGGGTCATGCCCGGCCTCGGAAGATCAACACGTCGCAGCCCCACCTAGGCTCAACAGATAGGTTAGCACGCCGGTCTAAATCCTATGCGCGCAGGGGTCTGGGCCCATCGCCCATTGCACACCTGCACCTTGCGTAAGCGGCCGGAAGCAGACCTAGCCCCCTTAATACAAGCGTGAGCTTACGGTCCAATGCGGCGCGCGCCACTCAGTCGCTGACGTCAAAAAGAGCT
This sequence comes from Triticum aestivum, assembly GCF_018294505.1. Lineage (NCBI taxonomy): Eukaryota > Viridiplantae > Streptophyta > Magnoliopsida > Poales > Poaceae > Triticum > Triticum aestivum. The sequence goes on along the minus strand of NC_057814.1, from coordinate 412,094,656 downwards.
TCGGCTGATACCACGACGCCGAGTGCCCATAACTTTCCCACGTAGTTGGTTAGTGCGTATAGACCAAATGGCCAGACTCAGATCAAATACCAAGAACTCGTTAAGCGTGTTATTATTAAGTATCCGCGGATGCCGACCAGGGCCAGGCCCACCTCTCACCTAGGCGGTCTCAACCTGCCCTGTCGCTCCGCCATAAAGTAACAGTCGGGGGCCGTCAGGAACCCAGGCCCACCTCTGCCGGGATGGAGCCACCTGTCCTTTCAGCCCCCTCATCAGAATCACTTGCGGGTACTCAACGAGCTGACCCGACTTTAGTCACCACATGTGTCATGTATATAAAGTATATAGTATATACCCGTGATCACCTCCCGAAGTGATCACGACCAGTAGTATAGCATGGCAGACGGACAAGAGTGTAGGGCCACTGATGGAACACTAGCATCCTATACTAAGCAGTAGGATAGCAGGTAGGGTAACAACTGTAGCAACAATGACAGGCTATGCAACAGAATAGGATTACCCGAAAGCAGTAACATGCTACACTACTCTAATGCAAGCAGTATAGAGAAGAATAGGCGATATCTGGTGATGAATGGGGGGGGGCTTGCCTGGTTGCTCTGGCAAGAAGGAGGGGTCGTCAACTCCGTAGTCGTACTGGGTAGCAGCGGCGTCAGTCTCGTAGTCTACCGGAGAGAAGAGGGGGAAGAAACAATAAATATAATGCAAACATAAGCATGACGATGCAAGACATGACAATGAGCGGTGCTAGGTGTGCCCTAACGCGGTAGTAGGTGATACCGTCGAAAGGGGGAAATATCCGGAAAAGTATTCCCGGTATTTCGCGTTTTCGGATAGATGAACCGGAGGGGAAAGTTGCGTGTTCGATATGCTAGGGCTGTGTGGCGGACGAACGGGCTGCGTATTCGGATTCATCTCGTCGTTCTGAGCAACTATCATGTATAAAGTATTTTCATCCGTGTTACAGATTATTTATATTAATTTTTAAAGTTTTATTAATACTCTGGAATTAATTTAATTATCTAAATTCGAATTATCCAAAACAGTGACCGGTGATGTCAGCATGACATCATCCAGGCGTCAGCGGTCAAACCTCAGATGGTCCAGGTCAACCCTGACCAGTGGGTCCCGCATGTCATAGAGAGAGGCTTAACTAGAGTTTAATTTAAACCTAACATAGTCTAATTAGCAGGTGGCCCCCACTGTCAGTGGCAATATTAGTTATAGTTTAAGTTTAAAATTCGGATTAGTCTTAGTTAACTGAGGGGGGTCCCACATGTCGGTGGCACATGGCGCCCAGTCAGGAGGGTTGACTGGTCAACCCAGTCAACTAGGGGCCCTGGGCCCACGGGTCAGTGACCCAGTAGGCCGCCACGTAGCGCCAGGTCAGCGCCATCGCCGGAGTAACTCCGGTGACCACGTTTTGCGGCGGCGCGCGTCGGGAGGTGGTCGGGTTTCGGCTACGGTGGCTCGTTTCGAGCGCGGGAGGTGGCGTTTGAACGAGTGCGGTGAGCCGCATCCAGTGGCGGTGGTGGCGTGGCTGGAGGTGGCCAGAAGTGACGGCGGCGAGCACATCGGTGGACGGCCGGAGTTGGGCGTGAGCGCAAACGGTGATGCGGGGCATGGCAGGGCGAGCTAGCGGTGGCGTTGAGCTCCTATGCGTGCGCCGAACACGGCTACATGCTCGGACGAGCTCGTCGGTGACGGTGCTGACGGCGACGAGCACGGCGGCGGAGGCGAGCTACAGCGGAGGCGGCTACTACGGCTGTGGGCACGGATTCGTGGAGAAAGAAGAGGGGAAAAAGGCAGAGCTCACCGGGGAGCACAAGGAAGGCTCATTGAGGTCTCGGAGCGCAGGGGGGCGGTGAAGCGACGCGGCGGAGCTTCAGTGGCCGGAGGTAGAAGACGATGCGGATCCGGCGATGGAGAGGCGCAGAGCTCGAATTAGTCCTCGTAGAGGACGTAGTGGACGACGGCGCACCTCCTAGGCGCGATCTCGAGGCGTGGGGCGACGGTGGCCGCGAGATCGACGGAAGCCATGGCGGCAGTGCTTCGGGGTCGTGCGGGGAAGGAGAGAGTGGCACGAGGGAGATGGGAGAGTGAGCTAGGGTTCGTCAGGGGGGTTCGGGGAGGGGCCGCCGTCGACCTAAAGGAGCCGGGGGGGCGCCGGACGGCCGCCCCGTGGCCATCTTCGGCCATGGACGCGGTGCGCGCGTCCAGCGCGACGGGGGTGAACAGGAGAAGGGGGAAGGGGTTAAGTGGGCCGTGTTTTCGGCTAATGGGCCACAGGGCCAGTAGATTAGTTTTGTTGTTATTTTTCTTTTGTTTTCTGTTTTATTTTTGTTCCTTTTTATTTCAGTTTTATAAAAATTAACACTAGCACCTAAATTTGTATTTATAAATATACTACTGCCACATTAACTTTGGCACCTAAATAAAATAGTTTTGTAATTATTTATTATTTAAAAGTATTTATTAAATAACAGTTTTGCCGCTATTTTAATTACTATGGTGCATTTAAATACTTTATAGGAGTGTGGTTTCTACACCAATATTTAGTATGGATTATTTGGCTCACCCCAAACATTTTAGTTTTAATATTTGAAAACTTTTATTGTTTGCTTGATTTTGAATTTGAATTTGAATCAGTTTCGAACTAACGCGAGATTAGCAACAGTAATCGAGGTGACGTGGCATCATTAGTAGAAAGTTACTGTAGCTTAATTATCCGGGCGTCACAGTTATGCTGAAGACCCTTAGTGTTGCCGTTCTTCTTTCCCTTCCCTGTCTTCTCTTCATCAGACGCAGGATCCTTGGTACTATCGGAATCGGCGTATTTGACCAGAGCCGCCATCAGCTGGCCCATGTCATTACAATTGCGCTTGAGCCGCCCCAGTTTCTGTTTCAGAGGTTCAAAACGGCAATTTTTCTCCAACATTAAGACTGCAGAGCCGGCATCCATCTTATCAGATGAATGTATTATTTCCTTCACCCGGCGCACCCAATGGGTCGTGGACTCACCTTCCTCTTGCTTGCAAATAGTCAAGTCCACAATCGACATAGACTGCTTGCATGTGTCCTTGAAGTTCTGAATAAACCGGGCCTTTAACTCGGCCCAGGACCCAATGGAATTAGGTGGCACTCCCTTTAGCCAAGTGCGGGCCGTTCCATCCAGCATCATAGTCAAGTACTTGGCCATTGCCGTGTCGCTGACCTCTAACAGCTCCATGGCCATCTCATAGCTTTCAATCCACGCCCCAGGCTGTAAACCAGCCGTGTAATTCGGCACCTTCCGAGGTCCCTTGAAATCCTTGGGCAAACGCTCATTACGCAGAGCCGGTACCAAACAAGGAACACCACCTGTTCTCGTGGCCACACCTGCCTCAATAGAAGTCGTCGGATAAGCTGGGAAGTTTTGGTAAGCTACCTGCTGACCCTTGGCGTACCCTATCCTGATTAACCACGTTAAGGGCCCCATCTCGCACCGGGTCTCGCACGCCTGGCTGATCACGGCGCCGGACGTTGCTTGAAACTGCTGCCGAGTCCATATGCCTGCTATAGATCGGGCTCCGGCTTGGGGGAGGGGTCGAATGAATCTTGTCCCGACTGTAAAAATACGCCTCCTGCTGTGCTAGAGCCATCTGAATAAGTTCTCTGACCCTTCGTGTTTCGATCGCTGTCGGAGAGTCGCCCTCCACCGGGAGAGCCGCTAATCGTGCCGCCGCAGCAATCATATTCTCCAAAGGGTTAGAATAATGACCTGGTGGGGTTGGCACATACTGAGGCGGAGCAGTATTCACTCGCGGAGGTTCCATTACTTGTGGTTGACCCGGCGTCCCAGCTCCAGGCGTTGCAGTCGGGTTTACCTCTGGTGGATTACTGGGTCCTGCGCCGGGTGTGCGGAAGAGATTTCTAGGATCGTAAATCAAAGGCAGACGGGATTGAGACTTCTGGTGCCTTCTCCTCATGACCTCATTTGATGCGTTTAAATCCATCGTAAGCTGGAACGCTTCTGATTGAAGCTGCTGAGCTCGAGCATCCAAAGCCGCTCGCACTATAGCCAACCTGGTGCCCTCAGCTGCTAGGTTTTCCTTGGCTTGTGCTATCTCCTCACGTAACCGAGCCACCTCTGCATCATGTTCAACCTGATCCGCCGGATTAACTATGGCGGTTAACAGGGTTGTTAGTCTATCCGTGAGATCAATCAACACCTGAGCCGGCGGGCGCACAGGGCCTCCTGCCCCGGCTGCCGCTGACCCGGAGGTTATCGCTGTCGCAGTTGTAGAGTTTTGACCTGGTTGAGTGCCAGCCATGAAGATCCCTACTCTGCTTGGCGGCTCAAAGGGGTCCGGAATACTGCTGCCATCGGAACAGCCCCCAAGCCTGCCGTCTTGTAGTTGATACAATGAATATGTCTCACCCATGGACGACTCACCGTCAGAATAGACGGCCGTCTCACCACCAGACACGGATCCTTCAGGAAGTTCTCCTCCATGGACACATCCCACAAAAGCACGCTTCATGGCGGGCGGAGCCTGGGCGGGTCTCGCACACTGAGCCGTTTCGACGATGTCGGTGCAGATGTCTGGCTCAGGGCCCGGCTCGCCAATCTGGCCGATGAAGATGTGGATTCTGCCGAAGGGGACCCGGTACCCGTATTCAATTGAGCCGGCGTCGGGGCCCTAGCTGGCGTCATCGATGTAGAGCTTTTCGTGACGACTCTTGGTCATCCGGCCCACAGCGTATCCCTTGAGCCCTTCGAAGCTGCCCTTCAAGAACTCAAATCCACCATGCATGTAACGCCCACGATGCGGCTATATCTCCCACGTGTCGAGGCACGACTTAGAGGCATAACCGCATTGTGGTTTTGTCGCAAGAAGGGTCATCTTCACACAATCCCATGTAATGAACAAGAATGGGATAACGAGAGTTGGCTTACAATCGCCACTTCACACAATACATAAATATAATTCATACATCATCCAAAATCCACACATAGACCGACTACGGTCAAGACCAAATGAAAATAAGATAACCCCAAATGCTAGATCCCCGATCGTCCCAACTGGGCTCCACTACTGATCATCAGGAAATGAAACATAGTAACGACCACGTTCCTCGTCGAACTCCCACTTGAGCTCGGTTTCGTCATCTGCACTGGCATCGTCGGCACCTGCAACTGTTTTGGTAGAATCTGTGAGTCACGAGGACTCAGAAATCTCACACCCGCGAGATCAAGACTATTTAAGCTTATAGGGAAGGATGGTGTAATGAGGTGGAGCTGCAGCAGGCAATAAGCATATATGGTGGCTAGCGTACGCAAAAGAGAGCGAGAAGAGAAGCAGCGGAACGGTCGTCAACTAGTAATGACCAAGAAGTGATCCTGAAACTACTTACGTTCATGCATAACTCAAACCGTGTTCACTTCCCAGACTCCGCCAAGAAGAGACCATCACGGTTACACACACGGTTGATGCATTTTAATTAAGTCAAGTGACAAGTTCTCTACAGCCGGACATTAACAAATTCCCATCTGCCTCATAACCGCGGGCACGACTTTCGAAAGATAATACCCTGCAGGGGTGTCCCAACTTAGCCCATTATAAGCTCTCACGGTCAACGAAGGATAAACCTTGTCCTGGAAAGACCCGATCAGTCTCGGAATCCCGGTTTACAAGACATTTCGACAATGGTAAAACAAGACCAGCAAAGCCGCCCGAATGTGCCGACAAATCCCGATAGGAGCTGCACATATCTCGTTCTCAGGGCACACCGGATGAGCAGTCCGTACAACTAAAACCAGGCCTCAAGTCTCCCCGAGGTGGCGCTGCAAAAGGCTCTACTTTGGACCAGCACTCACAGGAACACTGGCCCGGGGGTTTAAATAAAGATGACCCTCGGGCTCGCGAAAACCCAAGGGAAAAGGCTTAGGTGACAAATGGTAAAACCAAGGTTGGGCCTTGCTGGAGGAGTTTTATTCAAGGCGAACTGTCAAGGGGGTCCCATAAATCACCCAACCGCGTAAGGAACGCAAACTCAAGGAACATAATACCGGTATGACGGAAACTAGGGCGGCAAGAGTGAAACAAAACACCAGGCATAAGGCCGAGCCTTCCACCCTTTACCAAATATATAGATGCATTAATTAAATAAGAGATATTGTGATATTCCAAAAAAATATCCATGTTCCAACATGGAACGAGCTTCAACTTCACCTGCAACTAGCAACGCTATAAGAAGGGCTGAGCAAAAGCGGTAACTTAGCCAAACAACGGTTTGCTAGGAAAGGTTGGTTAGAGGCTTGAGATGGCAATATGGGAGGCATGATATAGCAAGTGGTAGGTAGCGCAACATGGCAATAGAACGAACAACTAGCAAAGCAAAGATAGAAGTGATTTCGAGGGTATGGTCATCTTGCCTGCAAGGTTCTCAGAGTTGTCGAAAGCTTGATCCTCGTAAGCGTACTCAACAGGTTCCTCGTAAGCGTACTTATCTCCCGGCTCTACCCAAAACAAGAACACAAGCAACAGAACCACAATCAATCACGAGAAATGCACAAGCAACATGATGCAAAACATGTATGATATGCGAGACATGGTATGCGATGCATATGCGTGCCCCGGAAGAAAAATGATGAACAAGGCAGTAACTTGGCAAACCAAACATGCCACTGGAAAGATGAGATGATTTCGGTCGACATCGATATAAAGATCACCGGAAACGGATGCACGGTTTGCAAATGGCAAGCAAAACAAGAATGACACGAATCTATGATTAACAACATGATAGCACTTGGAATGCAACAAGAAACTATGCTACAGCACTCCAACATAGAAACAAAGCATATGACAGTAATCCACAGGAGATGCTTGACAAAAGATGAACACTGAGCTATGGCTATATCACACCACAGCAGGTTCAAACAAGCATGGCAAAAGTGCAAAAGATATCAGGTTCACAGACTTAGAAATTACTGGACATGGCAGAAACAACATCAGGTAGCAATGTTCAGAGCACGAAATCAACATGCTACAGGAACTTAACATGGTAAAACAAGGCATGGCAGTATTCGAATAAATGCATATGGCAAAAGTCCTTTACTGACCCTAAGCCAAAAAGGACCAGAAGATATGATGGCAACCATGTAAACATAGCAAGTTTTGTTAACAGAAAACAGAGCATGACAGAAACAGTAATATGAAGGCATCTTTGTGAGCTTGATGCACTCATCACAAAGCAATGCATGACAAAACTAGCATACCTACAGCAATATGGCATGTTTATGAAGCTATCCATGGCAAGAGCAAATACATAGCATGAAAGAACAACTACAACAAGCTTGGCAAAATTGAATATCATGTTAACAATCTGCCAGAAATATTTTATAGCAAAAGTAGAGCAAGATTGAGTCATGCTATGGCACCCCATAATTGTAAACAAGGGCATGAATGGATCAACTACAACAATATCTACAAAACATCCTTACTGAACATCACCAAAATAAGCATGTATCTCTCTGTAGACACATGGATACATAGCAACAAAATAACAGCAGACAAAGACTTGGTAAACTTAGTCCCTGAAATCAGAAACATCACGAAGCCCAGTTTGCATGCTTGTGCTAGTCACCACAGAGACCACAAAAATACATGGCATAAATCTCTGTAAAGATGGCATGTCATACATCAAAACACATGTAGAGCTCATGCCCATAAGATGCACACATCAACAGCAACAAAAATAACAAATCCTCAAGTTCTGATAAGTAACAGCAGATAACAGCAACTAGCACTCTTGCATCAGAGATTTGGGCATCAAGATGAACTCAAATGAACATGGCCCAATGGAACAAAATGAAGAGCATCTAGAGACGAACATGTTGATATATTGCACGCACAAAACGGAGCTATATGCAGAGAGTTATGATGCGAGGAAGTATGCAACAGAATGTAATAATTTGGGGACTTAGAGAAATTTGGGGGGAGAAGAAGTCAACCGCTAGATCGCTGGATCCAGATCGGATCGAGGCCGGCACGGGCTCGGCTCGCCGTGGACGGCGACGGGGAGGAAGACGGCGGAGGGAGGAGCTCGGGAGGAAGGAGGAGGCAGGCGGCGGGGTCGAGGCCGGAGCGGGAGGAGAGGGGCGCCGGCTCGGACACGGACGGGCGCGGCGGCGCGGTGGCCTGATGGAGGCGGCGTCCGGCATCGGCGGCGGTCGGAGGCGACGGCGATGTGGCGGCGGGGACGGGCGAAGACGCGGGCGGAGGAGGAAGGTGGCGGGGCGCGGGCGGAGCCGGCTCGGGCCGCGGGGGCAGGCTGCGGGCCAGGAGGGCCAGCGGCGCGCGCGGTGGCCGGGGGCCATGTGGAAGCCCCTGATTGGCCGGGCGCGGCGGCGCTGGTTCGTCCGGCGGCGGCGGACGCGTCCGGCCTCGGAGAGGGCGATTTTTAGGGTTTGATCTGCGAAATGTTTCGGGAGGGGAGGTGTATATATAGGTAGAGGGAGCTAGGAGACTCCGAACGGAGTGCGGTTTTCGCCCACATGATCGTGATCGAACGACCTAGAGCATGGAAGTGACTTAGAGGGTTTTTTGGCTATTTAGAGAGGGGTTTTGCTGCAACACACAAACGGACTTTGCGGTTGCCCGGTTAACCGTTGGAGTACCAAACGACCTCGAAATGGAACGAAACTTGACCGGTGGTCTACCGGTGGTATACCAAGGCCACTTGACAAAACTCGGTCCATTCCGAGAACATTCAACACCCGCTCACGAAAAGAAAACAAGAGGGGTGCGCGGGAGGAGATGGGAGTGCTGGATTGCAAAACGGACAACGGGGAAAATGCTCGGATGCATGAGACGAACACGTATGCAAATGCAATGCACATGATGACATAATATGAGATGCATGACATGAACAAAATGCAAAAACGGAAAACAAAACCCGACCACGAAGGGAATATCATAACACAAAGCCGAAAATGGCAAGAGTCGGAGTTACAAATATGGCAAGTTACATCCGGGGTGTTACAATGCACTGGCCCCACGGTGGGCGCCAACTGTCGTGGAATTGTCACGACAGATGTCCTAGTGATAGGACTTAGTCGTGGAGCCATCGCAACTAGGAAGCAAGAAGGGGTTAATCGGGACAAAGGACATGAGGTTTATACAGGTTCGGCCCCTTACGGTGAAGGTAAAAGCCTACAATCCAGTTTTGAGTGGGATTACTTATCTCTCGATAACCAGGGAGTGAATCCGCTTGACCTAGCTCTCGATCTGATGTTACTTGCCCCAAGCCGCCGCTGGGTCGTCCCCTTATATACACGGGTTGACGCCCGGCGGCCTACAGAGTCCCGGCCGGCTCATAAACAGTGTCCGGCTCGGTGACTAGTTAATCTTGCCTTATAATACAAGTCATACCATTATGGCGGTTTATCACTACGGGCCTTGAATCGCCCTTGGGCTTTGGGCCCTTAACTGAACCGCCATCTTCAAGCTTGGTCTTTGGCTTCGAGAGTCTTCGTTGGTATAACCCGGCCCCTCCTGGGTGGGTCATACCTAATAGTTATATCCCCAACAACCATCGTATCGAATAGAGGAACACAGTTCACTTCAAAGTTTTGGCATCAGCTGCACCAGACTTTGTGGACCAGACTAGAGTTTAGTACAGCCTTTCATCCGTAGACAGATGGACAGACCAAGAGAGTCAATCAAATTATGGAAGACATGTTGAGAGCTTGTGCACTAGATTATGGATCTAGTTGGGATGATAATTTGCCTTACGCGAAGTTCTCATACAACAATAGCTACCAAGCCAGTTTGAAGATGGCACCTTTCAAAGCTTTATATGGACGGAGGTGCAGAACACCGCTGATGTGGGATGAAGTTGGAGACCGCCAGTTGTTTGGACCAGATTTGATCAAAGAGTCTGAAGAGAAGGTTAAATTGATTCGAGATAGACTGAAGGTAGCTCAGTCCAGACAGAGGAGTTATGCAGACTCAAAACGCAAGGAGGTAGCCTACAAAATCGGAGACAGAGCATATCTTCGTGTGTCACCTCTGCGATGAGTTAAACGCTTTGGTATTAAGGGAAAGTTGCCCCACGATTTGTAGGACCATACCGAGTTTTGGAACGTATGGGAGAAGTAGCCTACAAGTTGGAGTTACCCGAAGGACTGTCAGGAGTTCATGATATGTTTCACATTTCTCAGTTGAAGAAGTGTCATGCTGAGATGGCCGATATCCCTCTAAGAGATACAGTGCCCCTGGAAGCAATTCAGTTGGATAGTGATCTGCCCTATGAGGAGGAACTAGTCAAGATTCTCGAGTTCGCCAGCCGAGTTACATGCTGCAAGGTTATCAAGTATTGCAAAGTTCAGTGGAGCCACCATACCGAAGATGAAGCCACCTGGGAACGAGAGGACGATCTACGGAAAGACCACCCACACCTATTTTCTAGCCAACCCGAATCTCGAGGACGAGATTCATCTTAAGGGGGGTAGGTTTGTAACATCCCAAATTTTCAATTTGGAATGTTATACATAGGTCATCATATGCATATCATATTTTGTTGCATTTTGCTTTGCGATCCTCAAAAATTCTAAGCAACTCAAGGACCCACGGAGAGAGTTGGGGATTTCACCATTTTCATATTTGAATTTTCTCAAATATCAAAACAAGGATCATTTTGGTTTTAATTATTTTTCTCTCTGAAAATATTTCATGTTAAAATATATGAGAGGAGATAATATGACTTCTCCAAAATAAAAGAAATATTGGAGGAAAAATATTAAAATCAAATAAATAATTTTATTTGGATTTAGTTGCTATTTTATTTGAATTAGAAAAAAATTGCATTTTTAGGCAAAGAAAATGATCACTAAGTTCTAAAATTTTTATTTAGACAGCAAAAATTTGTTTTGGCATTTTTACATTTTTATTTTTATTTATTTAGGATTTTCTCGGCGGAATTTATTTTATTAAAAAAATAGTCGCGCGCCCGACTCGGCCAACGGCCCAGCCGAGCCAGGCCACCTCAGCCCACCGCCTCGCCCCGACCGACTCCTACCGGGAGTCCGGCCGGTGCACGCCGCCGCCGCCACCGAGTCCGAGGAGGACTCCTCCTCCTCGACCCCCTCCCCAAGCCGCCGAGCCCCCCTCTCATAAATACCCGTCGCCGCCGCCCTCATCTCACCCCGAGCCGCCGCCGCAAGCCGCAGCAGCAGCGCCAGCTCGAGCCGCGCCGCCGCCTGCCGCTGCCGCACGCCGCCCGCGCCTCGCCTCGCCGCCTCGCCGTTCGCCGCGGATCACGCCGGAGCCGCCGCCGTTGACCTCGCCGCGTCGCCGGTTTTTGTCAGAGAACCGGTAAAAATCCGCAAGAACCGCCGCCCGGTTTTTTTCCAAACCCTAGATGTGTTTTATTTTATACTAGTTCAGTTTTTCTTCGGTTTATTTATTTAGCGGACGTTCGTCCGTTCGTTCGTTCTAACAAACGCTGTTCATCGGTTAGGTTCAGACAGCGAACGTTCGTTCGTTAGTCTTTTCTTTTTATTTTATTTTTCGACCAGGGACCTATCCGGGATTATTTTTATCGCAGATTAGCCCCTGATCTTCAAACCCTCGCCGTTTCTAAACCGTTTGTCCCAATCCAGTGAAACCAACGCCAAAATCTTCGTCTCGAGCCCCTCTTTCTGTTTAATCAACTTGAAAAAGGTTTTGACAATTTAAAATTTGGTTTCAAGCAGATTTCGAAGTTTTTTTAGCGTAGTTTTAGTTCCGTAGCTCCGATTCGATTGATTCTTTTTGCCGATCGAATCTCTTCAATTGGGTTTTCAGATTCGATTTTATTATTTGAGTTTTACCTGTGCATCTACACTTGAGTGTTTATGTATGCTATTGTTTGTTTGTGATAGAATTCTCGGAGTGCGAAGCGTGCTATTACGAGTCACTAGGGTTCGCAGATCGTCAGCAAGGCAAGTAACACATTGATCATACTCTTTCATACCCAGTTTTTATGCATTAGTTACAATCCTCAAACATTGCATGATTAGGATATATTAACATGTGGGTTTTGGGAAGTAGTTGGTGAGGTAGAACCTATTGCCCTTTTATTATCAAACCCTTGGGAGTTACTTATACGTTATGATTATATTGCCATGCTATGATCATAGACGTGGATTGGGTTTGAGTGTATCCATGACAGATGTGAGATTGTTAATTAATGGTTAACTTAAGATGGCTACTTAAACACACATCTGGGTGGATTGGTTGCGGGCACCTGGGGATATACCAGTGTTGTCTTTTTGGTTCACCACCCAGGCTCAAAGGGATCATAAGATTATTCATGCCAGAAACTTCCGTGTGCAGCCACAAGCTATTATGGGCTCTAGCATAGTTGAGTATGTTGCATGACCTCTTTCAGTGGTGGGCTAGCAGATGTAGGGGAAAGTAGGTGTAACACTCCACCTAGAGTAAAGAGTTAATGTTTCTGAAAGACTGTGTCTTAGTCATCCGTTTCTCAAACACCATGTAGTGCGAGAAATCTAACGGAGGAGATCAAGTCTTGTGGGGAAAAGTGCGCAAACCTCTGCAGAGTGTACAAACTAATCATGGTTAGCCGTGTCCCCGGTTATGGACATCTTGAGTATCTGGTTCTTGGATTATCATGTTGATCTCATCACTCTAAATTAATTTGTTGGGTTGTTAATTACTTGTTTAATTGGGATTGAGATGGGGATTTACCATTCTCAATGTTTCAACTACCATGATAGTTCAATAAAATATATTCCTTTGTTGTAGGGAAAAATTTGCTTTTCACAAAACATTATAACCATAGAGCCTCCACCAGCCATATATGCATGTAGTGATAGCATTTACTTGTTCATTGCTCTACTGTGTTACATTGCAAGCATATTCCATGTGCTGACCCGTTTCGGGCTGCAACATATCAGGTTGCAGACTTTTTCAGACGAAGAGTAAGGTGCGCTAGGTCGTTGTCGTGCTCTCAGCTATGCCGTTGGAGTTGATGGACTCACTTTATCTTCCAAGCCTTCCGCTGTTATCTTATTTAGATGGCCTTAAGCCATATTTATTGTAATAAGTTCTCTTTTGAGACATTCGATGTAATAAGTGTGTGATTGCTACTCTATTATAAATCCTTCGAGTACTATGTATGTCAGCATTACCGATCCAGGGATGACACTTGAACACAGAGATTTGACCGTCTGGGGTCGGATCGCTACACATAAGTCCTAACTCGTCAAGAACCCTAAGCATGTATATTAAGCAAGCGGTAACATTGAAATGACAAGGTTTACTAGGAGGTGGAGGTAAAGGATATATCATGGCAATAGCAAATGGCTTTGATGTTGGATAGGTAACGAGATCATATGAAAGTATCACAACACTATTGCAAGTACAGCTAGTACAAGTATTTAGGATAATGATCACCCTTGCCTATTATCCACGCTTGGCAGAAGAGCAAACCTTGCACGTATCTCGCATCATCTCTGAGTCCTAACCGCATAGAAGCAAAGAACACTGGCACACAATCAATCGATGAATCTTATGGTTATGGCAAAAAATCCAACATATTTATGGAATACAATGCATGACATGGCAAGGGCGAGCTAAGCACTTAACAACAAGTTAAGTGAAGCTTGATATCCAATGATACGTCTCCGTCGTATCTACTTTTCCAAACAATTTTGCCCTTGTTTTGGACTCTAACTTGCATGATCTGAATGGAACTAACCCGGACTGACGCTGTTTTCAGCAGAATTGCCATGGTGTTATTTATGTGCAGAAACAAAAGTTCTCGGAATGACCTAAAACTTCACGGAGATTATTTTTGGAAAATATAAAAAATATTGGCGAAAGAATCAAGGTCAGGGGCCCACACCCTTGCCACGAGGGTGGGGGGCGCGCCTGCCCCCTGGGCACGCCCCCTGCCTTGTGGGCCCCCTGGAGCTCCACCGACCTCAACTCCAACTCCATATATTCGTGTTCGGGGAGAAAAAAATCAGAGAGAAGGATTCATCACGTTTTACGATACGGAGCCGCTGCCAAGCCCTAAACTCTCTTGGGAGGGTTGATCTGGTGTCCGTTCAGGGCTCCGGAGAGGGAAATCCGTCGCCATCATCGTCATCAACCATCCTCCATCACCAATTTCATGATGCTCACCGCCGTGCGTGAGTAATTCCATCGTAGGCTTCCTGGACGGTGATGGGTTGGATGAGATTTATCATGTAATCGAGTTAGATTTGTTAGGTATTGATCCCTAGTATCCCCTATACTTGTGGGTTATCAAGACTATTTTCTGGCGCCGTTGCCGGGGAGCATAGCTCTATTCTTTGAGTCACTTGGGATTTATATCTGCTGGTCACTATGAAGAACTTGAAAGACGAGAAAACAAAATTTATCCCTCAACTACGAGGGGAGGTAAGGAACTGCCATCTAGCTCTGCACTTGATTCACCTTCTGTTTTGAGTAAGCTTGCGACACCTAAACCTGCTTCTGCTATTAATTCTGATATGTCGCATGTTATTGATGATGCCACTTCTGCTATGCATGATACTTATGATGAAACTACTTCTATGCTTGATAATACTGTGCCACTTGGTGAATTTCTTGATAAACAACTTGCTAGGGCTAGAGAGAATGAAATTATTGAAACTAATAATATTGATGAAAGTGATGATGAAGACTCTCCCAATAAATATGAATTGCCTGTTGTGCCTGAGGGCTATGTTATGGATGAAGAAACTGCTAGAGACTTTCTTGCTTGCAATGACAGAAGTGATCTTAAGAAATTATTAGCTAAGCTTAAACAAAAAACTCTGAATGCTAGATTGAAATATGATCCGTCTTATGCTACTTCACCTATCTTTGTTATTGATAAGGATTATGAATTCTCTATTGATCCTGATATAATTACTTTGGTTGAATCTGATCCTTTCTATGGCTATGAATCTGAAACTGTTGTGGCACATCTTACTAAATTAAATGATATAGCCACCCTATTCACTAATGATGAGAGAACTCGCTACTTTCATATCCTTAAAATATTTTCGTTCTCATTAAAGGATGATGCTAAGATATGGTTTAATTCTCTTGATCCTGGTTGTGTGCGTAGTCCCCAGGATATGATTTATTACTTCTCTGCTAAATATTTCCCTGCTCATAAGAAACAAGCTGCTTTAAGGGAAATATATAATTTTGTGCAAATTGAAGAAGAGAGTCTCCCACAAGCTTGGGGGAGGCTTCTCCAATCTTAATGCTTTGCCTGATCATCCTCTCAAGAAAAATGAAATACTTGATATCTTTTATAATGGACTAACTGATGCTTCCAGAGACCACCTGGATAGTTGTGCTGGTTCTGTTTTCAGGGAAAGAACACCGGATGTAGCTGAAATTCTATTGAATAATATGTTGACCAATGAAAATAATTGGACACCTCCTGAACCAACTCCTAAGCCAACTCCGAAGAAGAGGGGTGTTCCATTTCTCAGTCCTGAAGATATGCAAGAGGCAAAGAAATCTATGAAAGAAAAGGGTATTATAGCTGAAGATGTTAAGAATTTACCTCCTATTGAAGAAATACATGGTCTTAATTTACCGCCTGTTGAAGAAATATATGATCTTAATCCATTACCTATTGAAGAAACACATGGTCTTGATAACCCGACACAGGTAGTAAAGGTACATTCTCTCTATAGATTTGATGAAGGTGATATTCCTCGTTATAAGTCTGCTAGCCAATGCTTAGATGAGTTTGATAATTTTATTGTCAAACAAGAAAACTTCAATGCTTATGTTGGTAGAAAATTGAAACACAATTCCGATATGCTTGAACACTTGGGTGATTATATGTCTAGAGTTAAAGGTGAACTTGAACTCATTAGTAAACATGCTTCTATGGTTACCACTCAAGCTCAGAATGATTTGCTCAATGAATTGAATAATAAGAATAATGATTATGCTGTTAGAGTGGCTACTAGAACTGGTAAAATGACTCAGGAACCTTTGTATCCTGAAGGCCATCCGAAGAGAATTGAGCAGGATTCTCAGAGAAATAATATTGATGCACCTAGTCCTTCTAAAAAGAAGAAAAAGAAAAATGATAGGACTTTGCATGCTTCTAGTGAACCTGTTATAGACACAGCTGAGAATCCCAATGATATTTGTATTTCTGATGCTGAAACACAATCTGGTAATGAACATGAACCTAGTGATAATATTAATAATGATGTTCATGTTGATGCTCAACCTAGCAATGACAATGATGTAGAAATTGAACCTGCTGTTGATCTTGATAACCCACAATCAAAGAATCAACGTTATGATAAGAGAGACTTTGTTGCTAGGAAGCACGGTAAAGAAAGAGAACCATGGGTTCAGAAACCCATACCTTTTCCTCCCAAACCATCCAAGAAAAAGGATGATGAGGATTTTGAGCGCTTTGCTGAAATGATTAGACCTATCTTCTTGCGTATGCGATTAACTGATATGCTAAAAATGAATCCTTATGTTAAATACATGAAAGAAATTGTTAGTAATAAAAGAAAGATACCGGAAGCTGAAATTTCCACCATGCTTGCTAATTATACTTTTAAGGGTGGAATACCAAAGAAACTAGGAGATCTAGGAGTACCAACTATACCATGCTCCATTAAAAGAAATTATGTTAGAACTGCTTTATGTGATCTTGGAGCCGGTGTTAGTGTTATGCCTCTCTCTTTATATCGTAGACTTGATTTGAATAAGTTGACAGCTACTGAAATATCTTTGCAAATGGCCGATAAATCAACTGCTATACCTGTCGGTATTTGTGAGGATGTGCCTGTTGTGGTTGCAAATGTTACTATTTTAACGGACTTTGTTATTCTTGATATTCCCGAGGACGATAGTATGTCTATTATTCTTGGAAGACCCTTTTTGAATACTGCAGGGGCTGTTATTGATTACAACTAAGGCAATGTCACTTTTCATGTTAATGGCAATGAGCATACGGTACACTTTCCGAGGAAACAACCTCAAGTTCATAGTATCAACTCTATTGGAAAAATTCCATCGATTATTTTTGGAGGTTTTGAATTTCCTCTACCTACTGGCAAAAAGAGATATGATATTCTTATTATTGGGGATGTGCATATCCCCGTTGAGGTAACATAGTGTTATTCAAAATTTCTCCGGTTTCATGCGATTCGGAATGAGTTTGTTAACAAGACCTGATCAACCTTGTTAGTGGATTCCTTTTGATGAGCATGAGATGGATGAAGTTGGAAAGCACAACTCTCTATACCTTCCTTTTACTTTCTGTTATTTAGTTGAAATAAAGTAAAAATAGTATTTTTTGTCTGTTTTCTGAATTATCTGTGCAATATAAAAATACCCCGAAAATAAAAGTTCTCCAAATGCCCCGAAATTGAAATATGATTTTTTCTGGAATATTTGAGAATATTTGGCACTGAGAACACATCAGGGGAGCAAGCACCTGGGCACGAGGGTCCAGGGCGCGCCCACCCCCCTGGGCACGCCCCCTGCCTCGTGGGCCCACGGTGGCTCCCCTCCACTTACTCCAGCCACCACGCACTCTTTCTTCCTCCCAAAAAAATCACCAACCAGCTCAAGCACGAGTTCTAGCTCATTTTGCTGCGATTTTCGATCTCCTTGCTCAAAGCACCTCTCACAAAACTGCTTTGGGGGATTGTTCCTTGGTATGTGACTCCTCCATTGGTCCAATTAGTTTTTGTTCTAGTGCTTTATTCATTGCAAATTTGTGCTGCCTAGGTGACCATGTTCTTGAGCTTGCATGTCAAATTTATATGGTTCCAAGTAGTTCTAATGCATGATATAGGCTCTAGGCATTTGTAGGAGTAGTTGCTATCAATTTTGTTGAGCTTGGTTCACTCTTATTTGAAGTTACTAAAAATTTCAGAAATTTTCAGAAAATGATGAAGAGATTTTTGAGGGGCTCATCGAGCCGAAGCTCGAAGGAAAAACAAAGTGAAGAAGCGGAGAGGCCCAAATATAATCTGCCTCGCACCGCGGAGGTCCGGCCGTGTGAATGGCCTTGTGATGATTTCTTGAGAGCAGCCGGGATTTATGATGATATTTATGAATTGGCTGAGAATGCAGGCCTCACTGACTTCCTCCGTGACCAACGCGAACAGTATCTCTTACTCACCAATACCTTTGTGCAAAATTTTCATTTCCATTCTCGGAGGTCACCACCTACGGTGGATTTTTATTTATATGATGAGTATAAGGAGATGACCCTTCGTGGATTCTGTGAGGTTTGCAAGTTACCTTTTCTGGGTATCATAGAGGAACCACACAGTAACGATGTGGAGGGGGTTTATTGATACAATTGCTGTCGGGGAAACGAGGAAGGTTTCCGACGCACGAATCACTAGCATACATTTTCCTGTTCTACGTTACGTTGCTATATTTGCTAGTAGATGCTTAATTGGTCGCGGAAACTGTGGAAACTTGAGTGTCCCTGATATTATCATCTTGTTCCATGCCTTGTTTCGAGATGACACGTTTAGTATGGGCGCTATTGTTGCAAAGCGGTTAAATCTTAACCGTACTAAGGGCCCCATCTTGGGAGTCATCTTCGCCTTGCGCCTCGTTGCATACTATAACATACCTATTAGGCATTATGAGAAAGAAGAAAAATTACTGCCTACTGTTTATTTAGATTATAAGAGTATGGTAGCACATGATTTTATTGTTAAGAACAGGGAAAGGGCGCTTAAATATAAACTATTATTTGATAAAAATCCCCCTGAGACTATCATCTTGCTTGCTCCTTCCATGTTTGATTTGTCTGCAGGCAAGTATCTCGTTCCGCTAGCGGCCATCCAAGCGTACCGGAACCCTACATCAACCACAGAGCCAGAGCCGGAATCACAATTTGATCCTCCACGACAGTCTAATTACCAGTGGGATCCGGAGATGATTGCCAACCAGTGGCAATCAGAGGCTTCTTCATCTCAGTACGACCCCAGCTACAGCTTTGGATATCCGCCAGGCCAGCCGTGGCAATAGACCAACTTAGGCCAAAAGCCTAAGCTTGGGGGAGTACGTATTTCTCACCGACATTACATTTATGTCCACACACTCATTGCTAGATGTCGGTGCTCATACTCTTTCACAGTACTATCCATGCTAGATTATTTTCTTTTTCTTGCTTTCTTCTTGTGTGTTTGATAAACCTTAAGAAAAACAAAAAAATTAGTTGTAGCGTTTAGCTAGTTTACTTTCTTGCTGTAGTAGTAATAATTAAAAGAAAACCCAAAAAGATCTCCTGTTCTTCTTTTGCTTGTTGGGAGCTTTACCGTGTAAATAGTTCTATTTCTTTTCTTTTCTTTGGGGGTCGATAGGAGAAGACCATAATGAAAATGTTGAAGTGGCTCTTATATGCAATATTGTTAATTTAACCAAGAGCCCATATTGCATTGTCTTCTCCTGTTTATTGAATGCTTGCAGATTCCAGCTTAGTCTGATGCACGTGCACTATTGTTATTATTCACATCGTTCGGTCGTGCAAGTGAAAGGCAATTATGACGATATATGATGGACTGATTGAGATGAGAGAAGCTGGTATGAACTCGACCTCTCTTGTTTTTGTAAATATGATTAGTTCATCGTTCCTGATTCAGCCTATTATGAATAAACATGTTTGCAATGACAATTAAAGATTATAGTTGCTTAAGCCATGCTTAATTAGCTAGGAGCTTATAATGGTTTACCTTGCGTGCCAACATGCTATTAAAATGGTTGTGATGTGGTATGATAGGGTGGTATCCTCCTTTGAATGATTCGAGTGACTTGACTTGACACATGTTCACGCATGTAGTTGAAACAAAATCAACATAGCCTTCATGATATTTATGTTCATGGTGGATTATATCCTACTCATGCTTGGACTCAATGTTCATTAATTTTAATGCATGTTCATGACTGTTGTCGCTCTCTAGTTGGTCGCTTCCCAGTCTTTTGCTAGCCTTCACTTGTACTAAGTGGGAATACTGCTTGTGCGTCCAATCCCTTAAACCCCAAAGTTATTCCATATGAGTCCACCATACCTTCCTATATGCGGTATCTACCTGCCGTTCCAAGTAAATTTGTATGTGCCAAACTCTAAACCCTCAAATGAAATTCTGTTTTGTATGCTCGAATAGCTCATGTATCAACTAGGGCTATCCGTATCTTCCATGCTAGGCAGGTTATTCTCAAGAGGAGTGGGCTCCGCTCCTCACTCACGAGAAAATGGCTGGTCACTGGGATGCCCAGTCCCGTGCTTTATGCAAATCAAATCAAAATAATTGCAAACAAAACTCCCCCGGGACTGTTGTTAGTTGGAGGCACTCGTTGTTTTGAGCAAGTCATGGATTGATGTTTGTTGGTGGAGGGGGAGTATAAACTTTACCATTCTGTTTGGGGACCACCTATAATGTGTGTAGCATGGAAGATATCGCCATCTCTCGGTTGTCATGTTGACAATGAAAGTATGCCGCTCAAAATATTATTTATCTCTATTTCAAAACCGAGCTCTGGCACCTCTACAAATCCCTGCTTCCCTCTGCAAAGGGCCTATCTATTTACTTTTATGTTGAGTCATCACCCTCTTATTAAAAAGCACCAGCTGGAGAGCACCGCTGTCATTTGCATCCATTACTATTAATTTATATTGGGTATGACTATGATTGGATCTCTTTTACCATGAATTACAATGTCTAGTCAGTCCTTGATCTTTAAAGGTGCTCTGCATTTATGTTTTGCGGTCTTAGAAAGGGCTAGCGAGATACCATCTTGTTATATCATATTATGATTATTTTCAGAAAGTGTTGTCATCCTAGATTTATTATTATTGTTCGCTAGTTGATTATGCCATTGACATGAGTAAATGTGAGACCTAAATGTTATTGTGAATATGGTTAGTTCATAATCTTTGCTGAAAACTTGAATGCTGGCTTTACATATTACAACAACAAGAGCAAACAGAGTTTGTAAAAGTTTTTCTTTATCACTTTCAGTTTATCTACTGAATTGCTTGAGGACAAGGAAAGGTTTAAGCTTGGGGGAGTTGATACGTCTCCGTCGTATCTACTTTTCCAAACACTTTTGCCCTTATTTTGGACTCTAACTTGCATGATTTGAATGGAACTAACCCGGACTGACGCTGTTTTCAGCAGAATTGCCATGGTGTTATTTATGTGCAGAAACAAAAGTTCTCGGAATGACCTGAAACTTCACGGTGATTAATTTTGGAAAATTTAAAAAATATTAGCGAAAGAATCAAGGTCAGGGGCCCACACCCTTGCCACGAGGGTGGGGGGCGCGCCTGCCCCCTGGGCGCCCCCCTGCCTCGTGGGCCCCCTGGAGCTCCACCGACCTCAACTCCAACTCCATATATTCGTGTTCGGGGAGAAAAAAATCAGAGAGAAGGATTCATCGCGTTTTACGATACAGAGCCGCTGCCAAGCCCTAAAATCTCTCGAGAGGGCTGATCTGGAGTCCGTTCGGGGCTCCGGAGAGGGGAATCCGTCGCCATCGTCATCATCAACCATCCCGCATCACCAATTTCATTATGCTTACCGCCGTGCGTGAGTAATTCCATCGTAGGCTTGCTGGACGGTGATGGGTTGGATGAGATTTATCATGTAATCGAGTTAGATTTTTTAGGGTTTGATCCCTAGTATCCCCTATACTTGTGGGTTATCATCGAACTGTGTTGCATCTCAACGGAACTTCGTGTTTAGGTTGGTCCAGAAAACAACAAATGTAGGATCAAAAGGAGTGTCTAGACGGGGGGGGGGGGTGAATAGACAACTAGCAAGAGTCAATGAGCAATTTTAATTGGTTTGGTATTTTGGCTGATTTTAGCACAAGCTAGAATAGAACAAGCACACCCTACACATGCATTTCTAAAGTATAGGCAGTGGAAAGTAAAGATCATGCAAGTGCAAGAAAGTAAGGAGTAGAGTTTAGGAGATTCACAAACAATGGTTGACACGAAAGCTTTTGACCCGTGGTTTTGATAGGTGGTGCTATCATATGTCCACGTTGGTAAAGAGAGGGAAAAGAAAGAATTAGAAAAAAGAGAAAACGTAGTCCGCGGCAAGCCAAATCCTATGTGGTGCACTAATCGGACACGCCTGGACATCCCTATATCCTTTGCGTATATGGGTTTGGTATGAGGGATTTGCAGACAACCCGGAGATATGGGGACAAAGTAGGGGTCCAGTTGGTGGCCTTTTTCCTTCTCTCTCTTGTTGGGGTAGTGACTGATAACCTATAAGTGCACAGGGTTTAGTTGTAGCCTTTTCAAAGTAAAAGTATTGATCCCACAGGGAGCATAAGAATCAGACTTTTTCCTCTTGTAGAGAACTATGTATTTTTGTGCCTGCAAATAATTGTAGACTTAAAGAAGAGTGATGGTGAATCAAAAGAATTGTTGAGTGGTGTTTGTAACTTGTAACTAAATAACACAAAAAGTAAATGAAGTGCGAGGATTGTTATGACTAGTGAAACAGCAGAATAAAAAGGGCGCTCTCAGGGAGTCCGGAATCCCCATTGGTATGTTTCTAACACACATATGCATAAGCATAGTCTATACCGGATACTTGAGCCACTATTGACGATTATGCTGGGCGGAGCCGGGTATAGTACATGTTCTACTCGTGGTGGACTTCGTGCCACGCACGCCACCATCATAGTCTCCCCTAGACGGTTACAACTCATGATAATTAAGGGTTTCCCCGTGGACGCAGCCTCTCTAAGGGTTTTCCGTAATTCCACGATAAATTGCAAAGACTAGGAGCGATAGGCTTTTAGTGTCACCTCGAATTACCCCCGCATCCTAAACCTTTACAACGTCACGATATACTTCGTGGCCATAAGGCACAAATGTTGAGTGGGGCCCCTTCACAACATTCACGAAGTTATTAAACTAAGCATCTAATAGGGGATCTCATATCCACAATAAACGTTTTAGATCCTACACATACCAAGGTTCATCCATATGCCTAAGAACTTGGGGTCTACTCACATATGAGGGCAACAAACATCATGACAATGGTAATGGAATACATGGATGAGTGATTAAAATGATACACCGAAGGATCCACTAGGGTTCTTGATGTTGCAGATGATAAGGATGTGGATGATGATGATGATGATGAAGTGGATGATGATGACGGTGGTGATGACGTTTTCCTCTTCTGCGGTGAGAAGGATCCCCTCCTCCTTGCCAACCCCTCCCCGGGATGAACTCCGTAGGCTAGGGTTCTGTCTTCTAGATGAGTTTATGGTGTCTCTGGGCGTCTCCCCCACGATCCGATTTGATGGGGCAAAAATACTTGATACAGCGGCGGGGGCGGAGTGCCATATGACCGCTCATACGGGCGCTTGCGGTCGTATGGAACACCGTCTTTTTTGCTGAAAGCGCGAGGATGTCCATTCCTTTGGCCTTCTTGCTTGATTCTTTTATGGAAAGTGATTATCACCTTAAATACGTGATTCCACCACTATTTCTGAGATTTTTCTCCATTAAATGGTAATTGATCCAAAAGACATTACTTGAGGGATTATCAACAAAAAGAAGTGCGCGAACACGGTAAAATTCTACAAAGCCTACCATGTAGGCACAAAATACTTAGTAAAGACATCACATAAATTGGAATCACTAACTCCCCCAAACTTAAGTCTTGCTCATCCCCGAGCAAGTACAGTGGCTTGTAAAAACAAGGCCAGCCTTGTGTTTATGAGATACAAATATGTAGAAGCATGAGTCCATCACTGTTCTAAAGGAACGATTTGAGATAAATATTTGCAACAAATGGTAGCTCATAATCACCATGATAATGATCATGCAGACATCCACACTCTGTCGCTCAATTTTATTGTGAACATGCAACAACTTCATATCCTAGTCCATCGCTATTTCAACCGGGCAAGCAGTTATTCTCTTCCTCTTATTCTTTTCGGGACTTCATATTCTTTATATAATTAAGTCTCCTGTCATTGAGACATGCTAAAGGCTCATCTCATCTTTTTGTATGATATGCAGCCAACATGAATCTCGACAAGACTTATTTTACAAGAGCCCTTTTTAATTTTTAGGAGGATTAATTTCTTTGCTTGCCCTTTGTGAGTTGAAACCTTCAATGAACTACCATATATAGTTATTTCATCTTCTTTCAAAAATTTAACAACTGCAATGTGAAGGACTGATAATCATCATGAAAGTATTCATGTGCTACTATTTAGATCACAATAATCATCAAGTACATTCTAAATTTAGCAATAATGGTCTCACGCATCAAGATATGTGTATACTCACCGGAAAGGATCTTCCCTTATTCAAGAGAAAAATGTTAGTTCAACTTTATTGAAAGTAAATCCTAATCTCAACTTGCGGAAAGGAAATGCAGAAAAGTAAAGATACAAAGCGCACGTGAATCTCCCCAAGCTTACAATCAAGCCGGGGAGGTCCAGACACTAAGCGTTATATGCTCACTCCTGGGAATCTTGGAAGGCAACGAAGATGCTTTTGAGTTTCTTCTTCATCCCCTCGATCACACCTTGCTGATCATCTACAACCTGGGTAAAAAATTAACTTGTGCAATGTTGTTGTTAAGAGCGTTAATCATAAGCCCGACCTTATGAATAAGACCATCAACCCTTGCTTCTAAGTCTTTACTCATCAGCCAGTAAGAATCAATCCCATCTCTGATCACATTAACACAAGCCTTCAAAACTTTCTCCAATCCCCTGATCTTTTCCTTCATCTCCTCTGGGGTCAGCTGCTGCTTTCCCCACTCAGCTTGAGGAGGACCCAGAGGAAATAATGGAATAGATCCTCGGACATTTAATTGGTAGGGATTTGTAGGATACTCATCTGGAGTGGTGTCATCATCCTCTTTTATTGCTTGTTCTTCCTCTTTGATCTCCAGCACCTCGACCTTGTCGTCAAGGTCCTTTTTCTTCGTACACAGTTCTTCCTTGAGGCTTAGCTTCCTCAAGTCTCTCTATCATGAGGGCGCGAAATCATCCAAGGTGGGGAAGGAGATGATGCGAGCAAAGGTGGATGAGGTCTTGTTGCTCATGGTGGCGGTCGGACTCGTGATCTATAACAAAAAGCTTTTTGGTGGGGATGGGAAGCAAAAGAGATGTGATAATAGATGGTTTAGGGCTTAATGATGCGCCCATTCCCTCCTTATAAAGGCTAACCTCATAGGTAATCACGAGTTGAAGGATAAAAAGTTAGTTAGAAATAAATCAGAACAAAATCAGGAAGCGATATGAAAAATAGACTATTCCAAAAGGGCGCTCGCACTCGTATGACGGATCGTTTGGTCTGCTACCGAGATCTCTCTCTCTCTCTCTCTCTCTCTCTCTCTCTCTCTCTCTCTCTCTCTCTCTCTCTTTTACCTGTTGCGATGGCAAAATCATGCAAGCACCTATATGGGCGCTCGCGGTAATTTGATATGCCGCCATTTGTTCTGTGGTTTTCTCCTCCGTCGAGGACAACTCAAACGACCACTGCCATCCGCATGAAACACCGTCTTTCTTGTTGAAATTGTCGCCACTTTCGTTTGCCATCCATGCGACCGCCCAAACGGGCGCCTTCAGTCATTTGGAACATCGTCTTTCTTCCTGTTGATTGTAGCTTCAGCTTCTCCCTTAGAAATTTTTCCTCCTCCTGAAAGGTTAGTGACAAAGCTCCCAACTAATGACGAAAATTCCAACTTCTCAGACTTGAGTTTTAACAAGGCTAATAAAATCCTAATCTTTGGACTTGTTTTTACATCTATCTTGCTGGGGTATTATTCCATACCTTTTGTTCCCTCCGAAGGGCTTCAACTTGCTCAAGAGTGAGAAAAGTTACCTCTTCCACTTCTCAGTCTTCCTTTTGTTCATCTGCGAGGTAAAGCTTTAAGCGTTGCCTGTTCACAATCCAGGGTCCATCTTTTCCTCCTTTTAGCCTGATATCACTGGAATTATATACTTCCTCTATCTCATAGGGTCCTTCCCAACGGGACCTGAGCTTCCCTGGAAACAACTTTAGACGAGAATTAAATAGGAGGACTTGTCCCCAGTAGTGAAAGTTTGTTTGAGTATCTTACAATCATGCTGCATCTTAACCTTCTTGTTGAACAATCTAGCACTCTCATAAGAACTATTACGAAGCTCCCCTAAAGCATGTATTTCTAGCAATCTTTTCTCTCCGGCTTCCTTAAAATTAATATTCTTGATACCCAAAAATTCTTATGCTCTAGCTCTAAAGGTAAATGACAAACCTTGCCATACACCATCTTATATGGTGACATCCCCATGGGATTCTTGTAGGCGGTGTGGTATGCCCATAGTGTTCTGTTTAATTTACCTGCCCAGTATTTTCTGGATTTCTGCACCGTCTTCTACAATATAGTTTTTATCTCCCAGTTGGAGAGTTCTACTTGAGCACTGGTTTGTGGATGATATGGGGAAGATACCAAGTGAGTTACCCCGTAGTTACGTAGTATCCTTCTGAAAATTCCCTGTATAAAATGAGATCCACCATCAGTGATCAGAATTTTAGGAACTCCCAACCTGGGTAAGATGATATCTTTTATCATCTTCAATAAAATGGCCGCGTCTGCATGTTCTGTTGGTAAGGCTTCAAGACACCTGGTAACAAAATCTACAGCCACAAGAATATGAGTGTAGCCATCTAAAACAGGAAAAGGTCCCAAATAGTCCAATTCCCAAACATCAAAGGGTTCGAAGACTAGACTATAATTCATGGGCATTTATTGCCTTCTTCCTATGTTACTTGTGTGTTGACACACATCATAATTTTTGACAAACCTGTGGGCGTCTCTAAAAAGATTGGGCCAATAGAATCCGGATTGAAGCACCTTGGCGGTGGTCTGGTCACCAGCATGATGTCCTGCATATGGGTTGCCGTGGCAGCTTTCAGTATAGCATTCATTTCATGATCTGGGACACAAATGCCTTACCATGTCATCTAGTCCATGTCGATAAAGAAAAGGATCATCCCAAAAATAATACTTCAGATCGTTGAAGAACATTTTCCTCTAATGATAACTCATATCAGGGGGCATGTACATTCCTACAAGAAATTTCGCATAATCTGCAAACCAAGGTTCTATATTTTTAATCATAGCCAAACTCTTACCTAGAAAGGATTCATTTATAGGGACTGGATCATATGTTATCCTCTCCATGCACGACAGATGGTATGCCACTGGATTATCTTCTCCCTTGCGGTCTACTATCTGCAAGTCAAATTCTTGAAGTAGCAATATCTGTCGAATCAATCGGGGCTTAGCGTCCTTCTTTGCAAAAAGGTAATGCAAGGCACGATGATCTGTATGAACTATCACTTTAGAATTAATAATGTAAGGACGGAATTTATCACAGGCAAAGACAATAGAAAGTAATTCTTTTTCCGTAGTAGCTAAATGTATTTTCTCTTCATCCAAACTCCGGCTAGCATAAAAGATAACATTAAATTTTTTATCATCTCGCTGGCCAACTCCAACAACATAATTGCTAGCGTCACACATAATCTCAAAGGGTTCATCCACTTTGGACGTTGGATGATAGTGTTGGGGGAACATAGTATATCAAAAAATTTCCTATGATCATGCAAGATCTATCTAGGAGAAGCATAGCAACGAGCGGGGAGAGTGTGTCCACGTACCCTCGTAGACTGAAAGTGGAAGCATTCAGTAACGCGGTTGATGTAGTCGAACGTCTTCGCGATCCAACCGATCCAAGCACCGAACGTACGGCACCTCCATGTTCAGCACACGTTCAGCACGATGACGTCCCTCGATCTCTTGATCCAGTTCAGGACGAGGGAGAGTTCCGTCAGCACGACAGCGTGGTGACGGTGATGATGAAGCTACCGGCGCAGGGCTTCGCCTAAGCACTACGACGATATGACCGGGGTGGTAAACTGTGTAGGGGGGCACCGCACACGGCTAAGAGAAGACTTGGTGTGCCTTTGGGGTGCCCCCTCCCACGTATATAAAGGAGGGGGGAAGAGGAGACCGACCCTAGCGGGGGCGTGCCAAGGGGGAGTCCTACTTGGACTCTCGGTCCAAGTAGGATTCGCCCCCCCTTTCCTATTCCAACTAGGAGAAGGAGGGAAGGAGGAAGAGGGGAGAAGGAAGGAGGGGGCGCCGCCCCCTCCTAGTCCATTTCGGACCAGCCAATGGGGAGGGCACCCCTTGAGGCTCTTCTCTCGTTCCCCTAAAGCGCATTAAGGCCCATTACTCTCCCGGGGGGTTCCGGTAACCTCCCGGTACTCCGAAAAAAATACCCGAAACAAATCGGAACCATTCCGGTGTCCAAATATAACCTTCTAATATATCGATCTTTACCTCTCGACCATTTCGAGACTCCTCGTAATGTCCGTGATCTCATCCGGGACTCCGAACAAACTTCGGTCATCAAATCACATAACTCATAATACAAATCGTCATCGAACGTTAAGCGTGCGGACCCTACAGGTTCGAGAACTATGTAGACATGACCGAGACACATCTCCGGTCAATAACCAATAGCGGAACCTGGACGCTCATATTGGCTCCTACATATTCTACGAAGATCTTTATCGGTCAAACCGCGTAACAACATACGTTGTTCCCTTTGTCATCGGTATGTTACTTGCCCGAGATTCGATCGTCGGTATCATCATACCTAGTTCAATATCGTTACCGGCAAGTCTCTTTACTCGTTTCGTAGTGAATCATCCTGCAACTAACTCATTAGTCACATTGCTTGCAAGGCTTATAGTGATGAGCATTACCGAGAGGGCCTAGAGATACCTCTCCGATACACGGAGTGACAAATCCTAATCTCGATCTATGCCAACTCAACAAACACCATCAGAGACACCTGTAGAGCATCTTTATAATCACCCAGTTATGTTGTGACGTTTGATAGCACACAAGGTGTTCCTCCGGTATTCGGGAGTTGCATAATCTCATAGTCAGAGGAACATGTATAAGTCATGATGAAAGCAATAGCAATAAAACTAAACGATCATTTATGCTAAGCTAATGGATGGGTCTTGTCCATCACATCATTCTCTAATGATGTGATCCCGTTCATCAAATGACAACACATGTCTAAGGTTAGGAAACTTAACCATCTATTATTAACGAGCTAGTCAAGTAGAGGCATACTAGGGACACTCTGTTTGTCTATGTATTCACACATGTACTAAGTTTCCGATTAATACAATTCTAGCATGAATAATAAACATTTATCATGATGTAAGGTAATATAAATAACAACTTTATTATTGCTTCTAGGGCATTGATAACTCACAAGTATAGGGGATCGCAACAGTTTTCGAGGGTAGAGTATTCAACCCAAATTTATTGATTCGACACAAGGGGAGCCAAAGAATATTCTCAAGTATTAGCAGTTGAGTTGTCAATTCAACCACACCTGGATAACTTAGTATCTGCAGCAAGGTTTTTAGTAGCAAAGTAATATGGAAGTAACGGTAGCGGTAGCAAAAGTATATTTTTGGGTTTTGTAGTGATTGTAACAGTAGCAACGGAAAAGTAAATAAGCGAAGAACAATATGTGAAAAGCTCGTAGGCATTGGATCGGTGATGGAGAATTATGACGGATGCGGTTTATCATGTAACAATCATAACATAGGGTGACACAGAACTAGCTCCAATTCATCAATGTAATGTAGGCATGTATTCCGAATATAGTCATATGTGCTTATGGAAAAGAACTTGCATGACATCTTTTGTCCTACCCTCCCGTGGCAGCGGGGTCCTAATGGAAACGAAGGGATATTAAGGCCTCGTTTTAATAGAGTACTGGACCAAAGCATTAACACATAGTGAATACATGAACTCCTCAAACTATGGTCATCACCGGGAGTGGTCCCGATTATTGTCACTTCGGGGTTGCCGGATCATAACACATAGTAGGTGACTATAGACTTGCAAGATAGGATCAAGAACTCACATATATTCATGAAAACATAATAGGTTCAGATTTGAAATCATGGCACTCGGGCCCTAGTGACAAGCATTAAGCATAGCAAAGTCATAGCAACATCAATCTCAGAACATAGTGGATACTAGGGATCAAACCCTAACAAAACTAACTCGATTACATGCTAAATCTCATCCAACCCATCACCGTCCAGCAAGCCTACGATGGAATTACTCACGCACGGCGGTGAGCATCATGAAATTGGTGATGGAGGATGGTTGATGATGACGACGGCGACGGATTCCCCTCTCCGGAGCCCCGAACGGACTCCAGATCATCCCTCCCGAGAGGTTTTAGGGCTTGGCGGCGGCTCCGTATCGTAAAACGCGATGAATCCTTCTCTCTGATTTTTTTCTCCCCGAACACGAAATATGGAGTTGGAGTTGAGGTCGGTGAAGCGTCAAGGGGCCCACAAGGCAGGGGGGCGCGCCCAGGGGGGCAGGCGCTCCCCCCACCCGCGTGGACAGGTGGAGGCCCCCCTGACGTGGATTCTTCTTCCATTATTTTTAATATTTTCAAAAAATAAGTTCCGTGGAGTTTCAGGTCATTCCGAGAACTTTTGTTTCTGCACATAAATAGCACCATGGCAATTCTGCTGAAAACAGCGTCAGTCCGGGTTAGTTCCATTCAAATCATGCAAGTTAGAGTCCAAAACAAGGGCAAAAGTGTTTGGAAAAGTAGATACGACGGAGACGTATCATGCATATTTCCTTCAGCCTCCCACTTGCACTAGAGTCAATAATCTAGATTACATAGTAATGATTCTAACACCCATGGAGTCTTGGTGCTGATCATGTTTTGCTCGTGAGAGAGGCTTAGTCAACGGGTCTGCAACATTCAGATCCGTATGTATTTTGCAAATCTCCATGTCTCCCTCCCTGACTTAATCTTGGATGGAATTGAAGCTTCTCTTGATGTGTTTGGTTCTCTTGTGAAATATGGATTCCATCGTCAAGGTTATTGCTCCAGTATTGTCACAAAAGATTTTGATTGGACCTGATGCACTAGGTACTACACCTAGATCGGATATGAACTCCTTCATCCGGACTCCTTCATTTGCTGCTTCCAAAGCAGCTATGTACTCCGCTTCACATGTAGATCCCGCCACAGCGCTCTGCTTGGAACTACACCAACTGAAAGCTCCACCATTCAATATAAATACGTATTCGGTTTGTGACTTAGAGTCATCCGGATCAGTGTCAAAGCTTACATCGATGTAAACATTTACGACGAGCTCTTTGTCACCTCCATAAACGAGAAACATATCCTTAGTCCTTTTCGGGTATTTCAGGATGTTCTTGACCGCTGTCCAGTGATCCACTCCTGGATTACTTTGGTACCTCCCTGCTAAACTAATAGCAAGGCACACATCAGGTTTGGTACACAACATTGCATACATGATAGAACCTATGGCTGAGGCATAGGGAATGACTTTCATTTTTTCTCTTTCTTTTGCAGTGGTCGGGCATTGAGTCCGACTCAACTTCACACCTTGTAATACAGGCAAGAACCCTTTCTTTGACTGATCCATTTTGAACTTCTTCAAAACTTTATCAAGGTATGTGCTTTGTGAAAGTCCAATTAACCGTCTTGATCTATCTCTATAGATCTTGATGCCCAATATATAAGCAGCTTCACCGAGGTCTTTCATTGAAAAATTCTTATTCAAGTATCCTTTTGTGCTATCCAGAAATTATGTATTATTTCCAATCAACAATATGTCATCCACATATAATATTAGAAATGCTACAGAGCTCCCACTCATTTTCTTGTAAATACAGGCTTCTCCAAAAGTCTGTATAAAACCATATGCTTTAATCACACTATCAAAGCGTATATTCCAACTCCGAGAGGCTTGCACCAGTCCATAAATGGATTGCTAGAGCTTGCACACTTTGTTAGCACCTTTTGGATCGACAAAACCTTCTGGTTGCATCATATACAACTCTTCTTTAAGATATCCGTTAAGGAATGCATTTTTGACATCCATTTGCCAAATTTCATAATCATAAAATGCAGCAATTGCTAACATGATTCGGACAGACTTAAGCATCGCTACGGTGAGAAGGTCTCATTGTAGTCAAATCCTTGAACTTGTCGAAAACCTTTCACAACAAGTCGAGCTTTGTAGACAGTAACATTACCGTCAGCGTCAATCTTCTTCTTGAAGATCCATTTATTCTCTATGGCTTGCCGATCATCGGGCAAGTCAACCAAAGTCCACACTTTGTTCTCATACATGGATCCCATCTCAGATTTCATGGCCTCAAGCCATTTCATGGAATCTGGGCTCATCATCACTTCCTCATAGTTCGTAGGTTCGTCATGGTCAAGTAACATGACCTCCAGAACAAGATTACCGTACCACTCTGGTGCGGATCGTACTCTGGTTGACCTACGAGGTTTGGTAGTAACTTGATCTGAAGTTTCATGATCATCATCATTTGATTCCTCACTGATTGGTGTAGGAATCACTGGAACTGATTTCTGTGATGAACTACATTCCAATTCGGGAGCAGGTACAATTACCTCATCAAGTTCTACTTTCCTCCCACTCACTTCTTTCGAGAGAAACTCCTTCTCTAGAAAGGATCCTTTCTTAGCAATGAATATCTTGCCTTTGGATCTTTGATAGAAGGTGTACCCAACAGTCTCCTTTGGGTATCCTATGAAGACACATTTCTCCGATTTGGGTTCGAGCTTTATGAGGTTGAAGCTTTTTCACATAAGCATCGCAGCCCCAAACTTTAAGAAACGACAACTTGGGTTTCTTGCCAAACCACAGTTCATTTGGTGTCGTCTCAATGGATTTAGATGGTGCCCTATTTAAGGTGAATGCAACCGTCTCTAAATCATAACCCCAAAACGATAGCGGTAAATCAGTTAGAGACATCATAGATCGCACCATATCTAATAAAGTACGGTTACGACGTTCGAACACACCATTACGCTGTGGTGTTCCAGGTGGCGTGAGTTGCGAAACTATTCCACATTGTTTCAAATGAAGAACAAACTCATAACTCAAATATTCACCTCCACGATCAAATCGTAGAAACTTTATTATCTTGTTATGATGATTTTCCACTTCACTCTGATATTCTTTGAACTTTTCAAATGTTTCAGACTTATGTTTCATCAAATAGATATACCCATATCTGCTCAAATCATCCGTGAAGGTCAGAAAATAACGATACCCGCCGTGAGCCTCAACACTCATCGGACCGCATACATTAGTATGTAATATTTCCAACAAGTCAGTTGCTCGCTCCATTGTTCCGGAGAACGGAGTCTTAGTCATCTTGCCCATGAGGCATGGTTCGCAAGCATCAAGTGATTCCAAAAGCCCATCAACATGGAGTTTCTTCATGCGCTTTACACCAATATGACCTAAATGGCAGTGCCACAAACAAGTTGCACTATCATAATTAACCTTGCATCTTTTGGCCTCAATATTATGAATATGTGTATCACTACAATCGAGATTCAACAAAAATAGACCACTCATCAAGGGTGCATGACCATAAAAGATACTACTCATATAAATAGAACAACCATTATTCTCTGATTTAAACGAATAACTGTCTCGCATCAAACAAGATCTAGATATAATGTTCATGCTCAAAGCTGGAACCAAATAACAATTATGAGAAGGACCCGTATCTTTCCCTGGGGGGTTCCGGTAACCCCTCCGGTACTCCGGTATGTACCCGATACACTCCGGAACTCTTCCGGTGTCTGAATACTACCTTCCGATATATCAATCTTTACCTCTCGGCCATTTCGAGACACCTCGTCATGTCTGTGATCTCATCCAGGACTCCGAACAAACTTTGGTCACCAAGACACATAACTCATAATACAAATCGTCATTGAACGTTAAGCGTGCGGACCCTATGGGTTCGAGAACTATGTGTAGACATGACCGAGACAAATATCCGGTCAATAACCAATAGCGGAACCTGGATGCTCATATTGGTTCCTACATATTCTACGAAGATCTTTATCGGTCGAACCGCAATAACAACATATGTTATTCCCTTTGTCATCGGTATATTACTTGCCCGAGATTCGATCGACGGTATCATCATACCTAGTTCAATCTCATTACCGGCAAGTCTCTTTACTCGTTCCGTAATGCATCATCCCAAAACAAACTCAGTAGTAACATTGCTTGCAAGGCTTATGGTAATGTGCATTACCGAGAGGGCCCAGAGATACCTCTCCGATACTCGGAGTGAAAAATCCTAATCTCGATCTATGCCAACCCAACAAACACCTTCGGAGACACCTGTAAAGCATCTTTATAATCACCCAGTTATGTTGTGACATTTGATAGCACACAAGGTGTTCCTCCGGTATTCGGGAGTTGCATAATCTCATAGTCAGAGGTATATGTATATGTCATGAAGAAAGCAATAGCAATAAAACTTAACGATCATTATGCTAAGCTAACGGGTGGGTCTTGTCCATCACATCATTCTCTAATGATGTGATCCCATTCATCAAATGACAACGCATGTCTATGGTTAGGAAACTTAACCATCTTGATTAATGAGCTAGTCAAGTAGAGGCATACTAGGGACACTCTGTTTTGTCTATGTATTCACACATGTACTAAGTTTCCGGTTAATACAATTCTAGCATGAATAATAAAAATTTATCATGATGTAAGGAAATATAAATAACAACTTTATTATTGCCTCTAGGGCATATTTCCTTCAGATAGGAGTTGTGATTAAAGCGTCCCTCAATTTTTCATATGCCTGCATTCAAATTTTGTTAAATGAATATGGCACATCTTTGTGCAAGAGGTCACTCAAAGGTTTTGATATTTTGGAGAAATTTTTGATAAACCTTCTATAGAAACTAGCATGTCCCATAAAAATTTGCATACCTTTTATGTCCTGGGGATAAGGTAAATTCTCTATCACCTCAATTCTTTCTTGGTCTATCTCGATGCTCTTTCCTGAGACTCTGTTTCCCAGGACTACTCCTTCTGTGACCATGAAGTAACTCTTCTCCCAGTTTAGCACAGAACTTGTTTCTTCAGACCTACACAAAACTTTTGTAAGATTATAGAGACAATTGCCGAAGGATGTACCCTGGACAAAAAAATTGTCCATGAACACCTCAACAATTTTTTCAGTAATATTTAGGAAAATTTTAGAAATGCATTTATGAAATGAAGGTGGTCCATTACATATACCAAATGACATCCTGTGATATGTGTATGTACCGTATGGGCAGGTGAAGGTAGTATTTTCTTGGTCTTCAGGTTGAATAGGTATTTGTGAAAACCTAGAATATCCATCAAGACAACAAAAATAAGAGTTATTGGCCAGCCTTTCCAATATTTCATTTATGAACGATAGTGGGTAGTGATCCTTCTTAGTCCACTTATTTAGTTTCCTGAAATCAACACACA
The DNA here is from genome assembly GCF_018294505.1 of Triticum aestivum. NCBI lineage: Eukaryota > Viridiplantae > Streptophyta > Magnoliopsida > Poales > Poaceae > Triticum > Triticum aestivum. Next base: position 412,059,166 of record NC_057814.1, on the reverse strand, counting down.
TTCCATATCCAATAACAGCCCTAGTAGGGACTAAGACATTATTATCATTAGTTACTAAGGAAATTCCTCCTTTCTTAGGAATGCAGTGGACCAAACTTACCCACTTACTGTCATATATTGGGTAAATTACCCGTGCGTCGAGGAGACATATTTCCTCTCTTCTTACCATGTTTTTGGAGGTCGGGTGAAGTCTCCGTTGGCTTTCAATTACGGGTTTAGCTCCTTATTCAATAGGGATAGCATGAGAATAAATGGATGGATGTATCTGTTGGGGAACGTTGCATGGGAAACAAAAAATTTCCTACGCTCACCAAGATCAATCTAGGAGATGACCATCTACGAGAGGAGAGATTGCATCTACATACCCTTGTAGATCGCTAAGCAGAAGCGTTAAGAAACGCAGTTGATGTAGTCGAACGTCTTCGCGATCAAATCATGATCCGCCCCGCGAACTCCCGATTCAAGTGCCGAACGGACGGCACCTCCGCGTTCAACACACGTACGGCTTGATGACTCCTTCACCTCCTCGATCCAGCAAGCGATGGTGAAATAGTAGCTCGAGTCCTACGGCAGCACAATGGCGTGGTGGCGGTGGTGGTGGCCGAATCTCAGCAGAGCTTCACTAAGCACTACGGAGAGGAACAAGGATGTGAGGGAGAGGAGAGGCAGCGCCGTTGCATGGAGATGTGCTCTTCAGGTCTGGCTGCCCTCTCTATACCTCTCTATATATAGGGGAAGGGAGGAGGCACTGGTATGCGTCGGTGCTATACAAACGGTTTTTAACCCCTTTCCACGACGACATTTGGAACCGTCGCCTAGTGAGTGACAGTGATAGGGGGGTCCTTCTCACACGACCCAGAAACCGTTAGGGATAGGGAGCCTTGATGCATATATAGTACTCCTACTCGTTTGTGCTCGCATTGCCATCGCAGTCGGTATTCGGTGGTGCTACGTTTAGCATGCGCGGCCCATCAAACGGTTCACTATTATAGAACATGTATGATAAGCATACAATCACACACATTCGCTTTTCCCAAACTGTATGCGATAACTAATTAAGAAGATTAGCTAATCGCCGTACGAGTGTCGGACAAGATTACAAAACGTCGGACCGTCATAACATCGTCGTACACGACAACTATCGCACACGCTATTCTGTGGTGCAACGTTTACGATGCATACTTCATCAGAAATAGTTCATGGTTGCGAATTGTGTACGATAAGGCAACTATCACAAACGTTTAGTTTGCCCGCACCGTTTGTGATATTGTCTGACATCGCACATGCTTTGCAAACGGCAACTGTGTGCATGCTTGCACACGTTTCCTCTCTGTGAACTGTCTCAGATTATGGTATATATCGCAAACGTTTGTGTTTTAACAACCGTGTGTGCTGTAATGACCTGGAGAGCGTAATTTCACCGTAATTTAATTGCTGCTATTTCAAATTGTACCGGATTTGAATTTGAATTTGAATGTATGCTACAGCTTTATTCATATCCATCAGGTTCAAACAACCAATGCATTATTCGATTCATAGGTACATATGTTCAAGAATTACATAAGAACCAAATAAAGAATGATGAACCACAGTTGTATACTTGTACTATTAAAGACGGTAAAGAAAGAGGCGAAATACATTCTGGTTGCTGAACAAGGTGAAGCGGAATGCCCATATTGTGCCCTCCTCCATGCAGAAGGCACGCACGACTCTAGTCCAACCCCTTGTGATGGCCGACCGCCCATCCTTCACGGTCTTCATGAAAACATCTAGATAATCATCGTGTTCTGGTAGAAATACTTTAACCTTTGCATGCCCACCAATCATGTAGTTTGAGAGGTAATCTTGAGTAAACTGCTTTGGCAACCACTGCAAAGGAAAAAGATTCAGACATTGTCATCTAACACAACTCATTATGGGCAGTAAAAAGAAGGCTGCAGAGTTCTTACTTACCATCCTGCAGTTCGCTGTTGTCTTGGATAAAGTGTAAACAAATAGTTTAATTGCCATCTTTGGACCCATTTTACTAACAATCTTTATCAGCTTCCTCACTTGATGCTGGTTCATCGATATCTCATTGCCCCATACGCAGAAAGGGTCGAAGCGCGGATCTTTACCAATGACATATGTACCTAAAAGCACCAAGTTAATATTAGAAGCTAAACAGCAATTGCACAATGATGTAGTACAACACTCTTTTATAATATCTTATAACATCCAATATACTCACATATTAGATGAATTAACATCTTATATTATGGGCCGGAAGGAGTTTAGTGCATTCTTACAAATTATCGGCTGATTAACTGCTGCTATATCCATGGGTTACAGTTAGTTTGAGCTAGTTCGGGCTCAAATGTCCCTAAAGTATATCTAAACATGAGGGCTAGTTTGAGCTAGTTGCATCTATAACCCACCCAAAAAAACTATCCAACCCAAGAGGTGCTAATTGGAGCTAGTTCTCCTAGTGCATTTATTGTCAATCTAACCCTGCCATCCAAACAACTCTTTGGATGGAGTTAGTTCAGGGTTAGTCATGAGCTAGAAACTAACTCTAACCTCTAGCTAAGTTGAGTATCCAAAAGGGCTGTGTTGTTGTTGTTGTTGTTGTTGTTGCTGCTGCTCTTCTACGTATATCTAGACATCATCAGAACATTAATGTAACACTCTTCCTTGTTGCTATGTAGCCTAGGATTGCATATTTAGACATTAAGTACAGTGCATGTTGCTATGTAGCCTCAGATATATTACATATGGCCCTAGTTAACCTAACGATAAATGGGTTGCAGATATATTCAGTTAAAAGTCCAATTCACCGATTAGTCCCTTATCAGCCCCCGGCCTATATGGTACCAGCTACCGATATCCTGAACAGTGAGCATATATAAGCCATGGGATGAAAGTCATGAAACTAACCTCGATGGAAAACATCAGTCGTTCCCAAAATTGTCCTGTGTAGGTACATCGAGAAGCATGTTAAGCACAACAGGCTAAACATTGACCAAAATTATCCATGGCAGACAAAATAATCTCCAAAAGATAGCTTCAGTGTGCAGGTTTAAGCACGCTAGTAAAGCAAAACAAGTGGAAAGGTGTGTTAACTGCAACAGGCATAACATTTAACAACAAGCAAACATAGTCATTCAAACTGGTATTGTGCCGGTCTAACTACACTGGTTATTGTTAAATAAAAATGGAAAGGCGTGTTAACTACAAGATGCAGCAACCAAATGTAGTCATTCATAGTGGTATTGTTGAAACTGGTACTGATGAAATTGAACTGCACAGTTCATACTTGCACATATAGAACATCACGTTGTGAATAACTGGAATAAACAAGGCATACTACGAAAAACCAAAGATAGCATTTGAAACTGGACATATGCTAACTACAAACAACCGAACAATCAAAAAACTTTAAAAGAGGCATATGCTAGCTATAACAGGCTTAACAACAAGCAAATATATGCATTCCTATTGGTATGTTAAAAACTGGATTGATGAAATGCACTGCACAGTAAATAATTGCACATATAGAGCATCACATTTGAACAACTGAAATAAACAAGGCATACTGCAAACAACCAGATATAGCAATTAAAACTGGACATATTCTCACTACACTAGAAAAGGGACTCGACAAAACAAATCATGGGTTTCCCCTGTGAAGAGGCACGGCGAAACAAATCATGGGTTTCCTCACTTGTCACAGATGGGCTCGTTCCCGTGGGAAGAGCACGGACCCTGGATGCGCTCCATGTTGTCGCAGATGGGCTTCTTCCCCTTGGAAGAGCACGGCCGTAGGGTGCCCTCCCTGATGTCGCAGACGGGCGCTTTCCCCTTGGAAGAGCAGATGGGCTCTTTCCCCTTGGAAGAGACGGAGAGGGTGCCCTCCTCGTGGTCGCCATCGATGAGGTCTGACTTAGAAGCTGTGGATCCCAAGCCAACGTCACAGAATGTGTCCTTCAGAAATGACAAATGGGGCTCGATGGCGATGTAGGATGGCAAATTGTTGACAGCAAGCCAGAGGAGATCAGCGGTGGGGCCATGGATGAGATCGACGGCGGTTAAACCCGAGGGGTTGGGGGTGGGCCACTTAACCTGTGACATAGCCCGCCTCAGGCCATCGCTGTCGATGACCTCGATGTCATAGCCGGCGGCCGAGACATGCCCGCATACTCCAGCCCGCTGCTTGAGTGCCTGCCGCCAGTAATGGTCATCAGCTTCCTCGGCGACGTCGGGCGAAGAGACTGCGATACACCTCTTTTGGGCCAGTCACTCCTCGAGCTCCACGGGAAGCGTAGCCGGGCTTAGGCTGCAACGCTCTAGAGTGGGGGATGGAGATCTGTGGGAAAGGGGACATTTGGTAGGCATCATCTAAGAAACTCAGGGCGGCCTGGGTATGGAGATCGGTGGGTAAGCTGCATGGGCAAACCGACAGATGTTGACAATGGAGGCCTTGCGGCGGTGCCGGCGGGGACCTTGCTAGGGTTTCGAGCGAGGGAGGGGGTGTGTGTGTGCTCACGCCCGAGGAGGTATTGGTGTGTGTGTGTGTGTGTGGAGGGGAGCGGGGGTGTTTGAGGAAATGACACGGGCACTGAAAATTTTACTACGCGGGAGTGAAATGCCGGGGCTATTGAAAATTTTGATGATGGTGCATCGCACATGGTCCGGAGATAACAACCGTGTGTTATGAAACAGAAAAACCCTCGAGCCGGGAAGATATTTTCGAGGGATGCAGGCGGGATTGGGAAGAAGAAACAACACACACGGTCGAAACACAATAACCGTGTGTTATCAAACAGAAAAAAGCTGCAGGCGGGTAGATATTTTTGAGAGGGGAAGCCTCGCGGAGCCCAATGCACACGGTTAGTTTGAGTGAACCGTGTCTGTTGCGTCATCCGACTTGTCTAATGTTCATAATTGGCAAAAAAATGACGCGGGAGAGGGTCAGAACACGAACACACTTGCATGTGGACCAAATTTATGTATGAAAAGGGTGGTTTGATTTTCAAATACCAAATGCAACTTCGATGTGGCACCTATCTCGCAAAGCGCACGGTATTGCTTGCACCCACCCCCTCGTGTTGGCACGAAGGGAATCCTAAGCTATGAATGCATGCCCCTCCCCCCAACCGAGGTTCACCTAGCAAAGTGCGAAGTAGCTAGCAGCCCCCCTCCCTCGCGTCGGCACAAAGGGAATCCTAGGCTATGAATGCATGCCCCCCAACCGAGGTTCACCTAGAAAAGTGCGAAGTAGCTAGTAGCTCCCCCTTCCCTCGTGTTGGCACGAAGGGAATCCTAAGCTATGAATGCATGTCCCCCCAACCGAGGTTCACCTAGCAAAGTGCGAAGTAGCTAGCAGCCCCCTCCCTCGTGTCGGCATGAAGGGAATCCTAAGCTATGAATGCATGCCCCCCCCAACCGAGGTTCACCTAGCAAAGTGCAAAGTAGCTAGCAGCCCCCCCTCGTGTCGCCACGAAGGGAATCCTTAGCTATGAATGCATGCACCCCCTAACCGAGGTTCACCTAGCAAAGTGCGAAGTAGCAGCCCCCCACACACACTTTCAGTCGGCGGGCCAGAGAGGCATATCTCACCAAGATGGATCGTAAAACAGACCAAGAATAATCCACCTTGGTCGTACAACCTCTCTCTTGTTGTTGGTCAAAGTGATGGCTGTCCATGCGACCCCGGAGATGGTCTAGCTCACCAATAATCACGCAAGTAGCTAGTCCCCGAAGACAACCACTGCATGCATGTGGCCCAAAAATATGTATGGAGAGGTGTGTTTTTGAGTAACAATGGAACAACTTTGATGTGGCACCGTGGTTTCGAACTAGAAATCCCCACACTGAGTGAGGGTCAGGTTGACGATGCATATGTATGTTACACCACACTTCAAGCCAACGACGGGGACTCATGCATGCATGCGTGCATAGTATATGCGCTCAAACTCAATTAGGTCTGAATCTCACCACGACCTATACTACGATAACACGAACCAAATGAAGAATCGTCCATGGTAACCTATCTTGTTGTTGGTCAGGGTGATCATGGATGTCCACGCGGGCCCAAGAATATATAGGCTTGTCGCCGATAACCACGCGAGGGAGTGTACCGTTCGAAGGCAACCACTACATGCATGTGTATGGAGGTGATGCATGCATGCATGTTTGAATACCATTTCACAACATTGATGTGGCGCGTGCGTCAAAAATCATACACTAGCTCCCCACACAGAGCGAGATCGGTTCATGACGTGTCTTTGTACTAGCCACTTCAACTTGATGTGAGGGATTCATGCGTACACATGCATTTGTGTGTGCTCAAACTGTATCATGCATGTCATCCCAGAGCATGACCTATATATATACCGTGTTACAAGCAAAAAAATAATCCCCTCCTAAGTCAAATTAACCTCTCTTGTTTTCAGGCAAAAAGTAGTGATGGACCAAGCGGGCCCACAGATGGAAAGCATCGATATCACTGATAACCACTTAAGTGGGTGCGAGAGGACAACCACCACCACTTTGCATGTGGGCCAAACATATATATGTTGAATACCCAAAATGCACAACTTTGATGTGCCACATGCCTCAAAAACCGTAAACCATGCACCCACACAGAGCGAGGTTCATGAAGCGTACTACATATGATGGTCCCCTTCCCCCCTCTTCATCGCATACTATAGCTCCTGCCGTAATATGTACAACCGAAAAGAATCCTCATCGATGGTCAAATTAATTAACCTCTCCCTATGTAGGTCAAAGTGATGCATGCATGCATCGACGATGGCCTCGTGGGCCCACAGATGGAAGCGTCACACGTGAGTGCCCTAGCTAGGATAACCACCGCATGCATGCATGTGGCCCAAAGAGGTGTTGTGTGATGTTTGAATAGCCAATTTCACAATTTTGATGTGGCACGTGCCTCGGAAACCGAAAAGTCCCGACATTGACTGAGGTGTACTTGCACGAACGCGTATGTATAGTATATATGCTAGTCCCCTCCCACCTCTTCGATGCGTACTATATACCACCATAACACAAACAAAAAAGATTCTACCTTGCTGGTCAAATTAACCTCACTGCCGGATGTTCGTCACAGTGATGGACGACGACCTCGCGGGCCCACAAAAAGCGTCACACGCGAGTATCGAGTGTCGTTAGGACAACCATCGACTGCATGTGGCCAAAACATGTATGTATGAAAGGGTTGTGTAATGTTTTAAATAACAAATTCACGACTCTGATGTGGCACCGGCCTGCCTAACAAAACGACCAACCCAAACGGTGACTCACAACTCGTAGTGTACTGTGAGCCACCCGCCACCCCCAGACGCACACACCCACACACACACACCGCGAATCCACCGCAACTACGATGCATGTTAAATTAATTATCCCGCGGTGAACATATGTTACCAAAGGAGGGACGTTTTAATTTCGAAAAAATCACAGAGATCATTAAGACGTTTTAGTACATTAATTGATTGATTTTCTACGGGTATAATGTGCAAAAATCAAATTTGAGCTACATGCACACGTGACAGTGCACCTAAATGGATTGCAAAAACACATGTGTCTCACTGGGTGCATGTTTACTCCCCGTGCAACAAATTTCAAACATTGAGAATCTTGATTTTTAAATTCTAGTACATCCAAAACTTATTTGAAGTTCATGAAACTTATCGTGTTGTCATATGGACACCAATACAAAGTGGCATTGTACTTTTTTTGTCAAATTTGAGACTAGTTTTGATGTAATCTTTATCTAATTACAAACAGGAGATTATTAATAATTGGGAACCAATATCCAAAATGGATTATTTATTCGAACCGTGAGCGTTAGACCAACAATGGATACATGCCATGCTTTGGTTAAGCAATAAAGCGGCAGCATTAATCATCCAAATAGAAAAACAATATACGTGCCGCTGCGCGACCTGTGTGCCGTGCGAGCAGGCGTGAGTTGACGGGACGCATGCGAGCAGTCCGCCGCGCAGGCAGACCGGGAGGCATGCGTGCAGGTGTGTGAATTGACGGAGGCGTGCTCGCTGCACAGTGTCATCGGGAGGCGTGTGAGTAGCTGTGTGAAACTTTGGTAGGCATGGCAGTTCAGTGCGCAGGATCACCGGGAGGCGAGCCATCGGTTTGACCGCCGCCCGCCTCTCTCTCACAACTCCCACTACTCCATATTAATGGTGCGCCCGAGCGGCCGCACGCCCCATCCTCGCCACACACACAATCCTCTCTCTCCGCTTGCGTCCTCGACGCCGCTCCCAGTCCTCAAAGCCGTTAGTGTATGAGGATGCAGCCGAAGCACCCCATCGGAGGGAGTGGCGACGCCGGGGCTGCTAAAGCACCGAAGCTCGGCGTGGAGATGGAGATAGAGGTTGCCGTCACCGCCGGTAAGTTATCGCTGCATCCTGACATCGTCGACGGCGTCGAGCTTCCACAGCCGGAGGCGCAGTTCCACACCGACTCTGGTGACGACCCCGGCGACGACTCCGACGACCACTCCGACGACGACAGACAGCTCGTTAGTCATCTATACGCATTTATGTGTCAAATAGATCATAGGGTTTCTTTGGTTACTCCTGCCTCCCTCTTTTTGGAATAGAAATCATATGGTTATGTTCCCCAATCCATGAAATCTGAGTAAGTTTCATTAGATCCATGTAGTGTATTGATTGTTTGAATGGTACAAGTGATAAGTGATTAGTTGTTTCATCTGTGCAAATGATTTCTGCTAGTAATCCGACTAGGGTTAGTGTTCATGCTAATAATTCCTAGCCAGGACTTGATAATTGATTTTGAATGACCTACATATGTTTGTGCCATTATTTTCTTCAAGATTGTTCTGTACATAGACGACTGTGCTTAAAAATTGAACCATAATCTCTGGATATGTATAAAGAAATAGCCATAAATGCCTAATCCTACTTCACGGCATGTAATCATTGATTTGATCCAAATTTGTTTTACTATTTGTATAGGTGTTGTCTGACGATGTGGACAGCGAGGATGAAGATGGCCAGAGGAGGTACAAGAGGCAAATCCTAAGGGAGCTTTATGCGGGAATGCATAACAGGCGTGTTAGGACCTGGAACGGTGGCTATCGATGCCCATTTTGCAACCACAAGCTTCATGACGCGTATCTAAGTGTTCTGGCGCATGCAAGAGGACGGACCGTTGGCTCCTTCAAGTAGAAGTATTCTCGCAGGGTGGCGCACGGCGCGTATGCCGAGTACCTGGAGAAGCTTCAGGATCGTGCCGACATGTGAGATGAGATGTGGGATCAAACTATGTACGCTTGAGTATGCTTAATGACGGTTGAACTATGTACTTATGGTTGAACTATGCTTGTGTACGTGTACGCTTATTATCTATGTCTGAGTATGTTTAATCTATGTTTACTTATGTCTAACTGTGGGATATGGATGCAACCAGTTCGGTTGATGGAATCTACCTCTGTCTTGGTTTATTGGTCCCCTTTGTAATTTGTGTTAAATTTTGACCAAAGGTTTAACTGACAAAATGTTAGTGCACGTCAGCAAAAATTATATCGTTGGATGGGTATTTGAGCATAGTGTTCAATGATATAATTTTTGGTGACATGCATAAACATTTCTTAGTTAAATATTTGGTCAAAATTTGGTAAAAATTACAAAGGGGACCAATAAACCAGGACGAAGGTAGTACGTCAATCACACACGGTTCCCAAAATTGGAACCGTGTGCAATGACTTTCATTTTGCCTGTTGCGTCAATCACACACGGTTGGCTCTAGCAAACCCTCGCCTCCAAAATTCTTTGTGGGACAGGAAACCCTCACCACCCAATTCAAAAAAGAAAAAAGAAAACCCTCACCATCCCCACGTCACAAAAACCCTCACCCCGCCCGCCACCCCCTCTGGTCCCCCTTCACACCTGCACAAGCTCCTCCGCGTCTATGCATGGCACCACTTATCGCGACAGTAAACACTTAGCTCGACGCCTGCCGCCGCCGCCAGGCTGCCGGCAAAGCTCACCGCATTTCGCCTCTACCGCTTGCCGTCGCCTATCGCCATCGACTTTCTCGACGCTGCTCGCGGTCGACCCAGCTCCGCTCGGTTGGGGAATCTGCCGTACTGAGGGTTCTTTCTCATGGACAACAAGGTAACTAATTTAATGAGATATTATCTCATCTCTTATCCCAGGTCATGTGCCTCCTTTAATCACTCGACCGAAATCGCCGTGAATTCATTTTTATTCGAGCTGATTTGAGGGTTTTCTTCCATTCATAGAGTGTACAGTGCACGGACACATCAGGACCTTGCGGCCTCCACCAGACATTCCATCTCATCATACCAGATGACTTGAGGATGCGCGTGGTATGTTCAATCTCACCCTAAATCGGCTGGCATGGCCTACTTTCCTGAACATATTCTAAATATTACTGAACAATCTCACCCTAAATCCGCTGTCTCACGTAAGCGTACGTGTAAGGTCGGTCCGGGCCGCTTCATCCTACAATGCCGCCGAAACAAGAAATGACTAGTAGCGGCAAGAAGAATTGGCAAACTCAACGCCCACAACTGCTTTGTGTTCTACTCGTGCATAGTAACTACGCATAGGCCTGGCTCTGATACCACTGTTGGGAATCGTAGCATAATTTAAAAATTTTCTACGCTCACCAAGATGCATCTATGGAGTCTACTAGCAACGAGGGGAAAGGAGTGCATCTACATACCCTTGTAGATCGCGAGCGGAAGCGTTCCAATGAACGTGGATGACGGAGTCGTACTCGCCGTGATCCAAATCACCGATGACGGAGTGCCGAGCGAACGGCACCTCCGCGTTCAACACACGTATGGTGCAGCGACGTCTCCTCCTTCTTGATCCAGCAAGGGGGAAGGAGAGGTTGATGGAGATCCAGCAGCACGACGGCGTGGTGGTGGATGTAGCGGTTCTCCGGTAGGGCTTCACCGAGCTTCTGCGAGAGAGAGAGAGAGGTGTTGCAGGGGAGGAGGGAGGCGCCCAAGGCTGTTGTGTTACTGCCCTCCCTCCCCCCTTTATATAGGCCCCCTGGGGGGCGCCGGCCCAGGGAGATGGGATCTCCAAGGGGGGGCGGCGGCCAAAGGGGGGAAAAGGGTGCCTTGCCCCCCAAGGCAAGGGGGAAGCTCCCCCCTAGGGTTCCCAACCCTAGGCGCATGGGGGGAGGCCCAAGGGGGGCGCCCCAGCCCACTAAGGGCTGGTTCCCTTCCACTTTCAGCCCACGGGGCCCTCCGGGATAGGTGGCCCCACCCGGTGGACCCCCGGGACCCTTCCGGTGGTCCCGGTACAATACCGGTAACCCCCGAAACTTTCCCGGTGGCCGAAACTGGACTTCCTATATATAATTCTTCACCTCCGGACAATTCCGGAACCTCTCGTGATGTCCGTGATCTCATCCGGGACTCCGAACAACTTTCGGGTTTCCGCATACATATATCTCTACAACCCTAGCGTCACCGAACCTTAAGTGTGTAGACCCTACGGGTTCGGGAGACATGCAGACATGACCGAGACGCCTCTCCGGTCAATAACCAACAGCGGGATCTGGATACCCATGTTGGCTCCCACATGTTCCACGATGATCTCATCGGATGAACCACGGTGTCGAGGATTCAATCAATCCCGTATGCAATTCCCTTTGTCAATCGGTATGTTACTTGCCCGAGATTCGATCGTCGGTATCCCAATACCTTGTTCAATCTTGTTACCGGCAAGTCTCTTTACTCGTACCGCAATGCATGATCCCGTGACTAACGCCTTAGTCACATTGAGCTCATTATGATGATGCATTACCGAGTGGGCCCAGAGATACCTCTCCGTCACACGGAGTGACAAATCCCAGTCTCGATCCGTGCCAACCCAACAGACACTTTCGGAGATACCCGTAGTGCACCTTTATAGTCACCCAGTTACGTTGTGACGTTTGGCACACCCAAAGCACTCCTACGGTATCCGGGAGTTGCACGATCTCATGGTCTAAGGAAAAGATACTTGACATTGGAAAAGCTCTAGCAAACGAAACTACACGATCTTTTATGCTATGCTTAGGATTGGGTCTTGTCCATCACATCATTCTCCTAATGATGTGATCCCGTTATCAATGACATCCAATGTCCATAGTCAGGAAACCATGACTATCTGTTGATCAACGAGCTAGTCAACTAGAGGCTTACTAGGGACACGTTGTGGTCTATGTATTCACACATGTATTACGATTTCCGGACAATACAATTATAGCATGAATAATAGACTATTATCATGAACAAAGAAATATAATAATAACCATTTATTATTGCCTCTAGGGCATATTTCCAACAGTCTCCCACTTGCACTAGAGTCAATAATCTAGTTACATTGTGATGAATCGAACACCCATTGCGTCCTGGTGTTGATCATGTTTTGCCCTAGGGAGAGGTTTAGTCAACGGATCTGCTACATTCAGGTCCGTATGTACTTTACAAATATCTATGTCTCCATTTTGAACACTTTCACGAATGGAGTTGAAGCGACGCTTGATATGCCTGGTCTTCCTGTGAAACCTGGGCTCCTTCGCAAGGGCAATAGCTCCAGTGTTGTCACAGAAGAGAGTCATCGGGCCCGACGCATTGGGAATCACCCCTAGGTCGGTAATGAACTCCTTCATCCAGACTGCTTCCTGTGCTGCCTCCGAGGCTGCCATGTACTCCGCTTCACATGTAGATCCCGCCACGACGCTTTGCTTGCAACTGCACCAGCTTACTGCTCCTCCATTCAAAATATACACGTATCCGGTTTGTGACTTCGAGTCATCCAGATCTGTGTCGAAGCTAGCGTCGACGTAACCCTTTACGACGAGCTCTTCGTCACCTCCATAAACGAGAAACATATCCTTAGTCCTCTTCAGGTACTTCAGGATATTCTTGACCGCTGTCCAGTGTTCCATGCCGGGATTACTTTGGTACCTTCCTACCAAACTTACGGCAAGGTTTACATCAGGTCTGGTACACAGCATGGCATACATAATAGACCCTATGGCCGAGGCATAGGGGATGACACTCATCTTTTCTATATCTTCTGCCGTGGTCGGGCATTGAGCCGTGCTCAATTGCACACCTTGCAATACAGGCAAGAACCCCTTCTTGGACTGATCCATATTGAACTTCTTCAATATCTTGTCAAGGTATGTACTCTGTGAAAGACCAATGAGGCGTCTTGATCTATCTCTATAGATCTTGATGCCTAATATATAAGCAGCTTCTCCAAGGTCCTTCATTGAAAAACACTTATTCAAATAGGCCTTTATACTTTCCAAGAATTCTATATCATTTCCCATCAATAGTATGTCATCCACATATAATATGAGAAATGCTACAGAGCTCCCACTCACTTTCTTGTAAACACAGGCTTCTCCATAAGTCTGTGTAAACCCAAACGCTTTGATCATCTCATCAAAGCGAATGTTCCAACTCCGAGATGCTTGCACCAGCCCATAGATTGAGCGCTGGAGCTTGCATACTTTGTTAGCATTCTTAGGATCGACAAAACCTTCCGGCTGCATCATATACAACTCTTCCTTAAGGAAGCCGTTAAGGAATGCCGTTTTGACGTCCATCTGCCATATCTCATAATCATAGTATGCGGCAATTGCTAACATGATTCGGACGGACTTCAGCTTCGCTACGGGTGAGAAAGTCTCATCGTAGTCAACCCCTTGAACTTGTCGATAACCCTTAGCGACAAGTCGAGCTTTGTAGATGGTCACATTACCATCTGCGTCCGTCTTCTTCTTAAAGATCCATTTGTTTTCTATGGCTCGCCGATCATCGGGCAAGTCAGTCAAAGTCCATACTTTGTTTTCATACATGGATTCTATCTCGGATTTCATGGCTTCTAGCCATTTGTCGGAATCCGGGCCCGCCATCGCTTCTTCATAGTTCGAAGGTTCACCGTTGTCTAACAACATGATTTCCAGGACAGGGTTGCCGTACCACTCTGGTGCGGAACGTGTCCTTGTGGACCTACGAAGTTCAGTAACTTGATCCGAAGCTTCATGATCATCATCATTAACTTCCTCCCCAGTCGGTGTAGGCACCACAGGAACATTTTCCCGCGCTGCGCTACTTTCCGGTTCGGAAGGGGTGACTATCACCTCATCAAGTTCCACTTTCCTCCCACTCAATTCTTTCGAGAGAAACTCCTTCTCCAGAAAGGACCCGTTCTTGGCAACGAAGATCTTGCCTTCGGATCTGAGGTAGAAGGTATACCCAATAGTTTCCTTAGGGTATCCTATGAAGACGCATTTTTCCGATTTGGGTTCGAGCTTTTCAGGTTGAAGTTTCTTGACATAAGCATCGCATCCCCAAACTTTTAGAAACGACAGCTTAGGTTTCTTCCCAAACCATAATTCATACGGTGTCGTCTCAACGGATTTCGACGGAGCCCTATTTAAAGTGAATGCGGCAGTCTCTAAAGCATAGCCCCAAAATGAGAGCGGTAAATCGGTAAGAGACATCATAGATCACACCATATCCAATAGAGTGCGATTACGACGTTCGGACACACCATTTCTCTGAGGTGTTCCAGGCGGCGTGAGTTGTGAAACTATTCCACATTTCCTTAAGTGTGTACCAAATTCGTGACTTAAATATTCTCCACCACGATCTGATCGTAGGAATTTTATTTTCCTGTCACGTTGATTCTCAACTTCACTCTGAAATTCCTTGAACTTTTCAAAGGTTTCAGACTTGTGTTTCATTAGGTAGACATACCCATATCTACTTAAATCATCAGTGAGAGTGAGAACATAACGATATCCTCCGCGAGCCTCAACACTCATTGGACCACACACATCGGTATGTATGATTTCCAATAAGTTGGTTGCTCGCTCCATTGTTCCGGAGAACGGAGTCTTGGTCATCTTACCCATGAGGCATGGTTCGCACGTGTCAAATGATTCGTAATCAAGAGACTCCAAAAGTCCATCTGCATGGAGCTTCTTCATGCGCTTGACACCAATGTGACCAAGGCGGCAGTGCCACAAGTATGTGGGACTATCGTTATCAACTTTACATCTTTTGGTATTCACACTATGAACATGTGTAACATCACGTTCGAGATTCATCAAAAATAAACCATTGACCAGCGGGGCATGACCATAAAACATATCTCTCAAATAAATAGAACAACCATTATTCTCGGATTTAAATGAGTAGCCATCTCGAATTAAACGAGATCCAGATACAATGTTCATGCTCAAAGCTGGCACTAAATAACAATTATTGAGGTTTAAAACTAATCCCGTGGGTAGATGCAGAGGTAGCGTGCCGACGGCGATCACATCGACCTTGGAACCATTCCCGACGCGCATCGTCACCTCGTCCTTCGCCAGTCTCCGTTTATTCCGTAGTTCCTGTTTTGAGTTACAAATATGAGCAACCGCACCGGTATCAAATACCCAGGAGCTACTACGAGTACTGGTAAGGTACACATCAATTACTTGTATATCACATATACCTTGGGTGTTGCCGGCCTTCTTCTTGTCCGCTAAGTATTTGGGGCAGTTCCGCTTCCAGTGACCACTTCCCTTGCAATAAAAGCACTCAGTCTCGGGCTTGGGTCCATTCTTTGACTTCTTCCCAGTAACTGGTTACCGGGCGCGGCAACTCCCTTGCCGTCCTTCTTGAAGTTCTTCTTACCCTTGCCCTTCTTGAACTTAGTGGTTTTATTCACCATCAACACTTGATGTTCTTTTCTGATCTCTACCTCAGCTGATTTCAGCATTGAATATACCTCAGGAATGGTCTTTTCCATCCCCTGCATATTGAAGTTCATCACAAAGCTCTTGTAGCTTGGTGGAAGCGACTGGAGGATTCTGTCAATGACCGCGTCATCCGGGAGATTAACTCCCAGCTGAGACAAGCGGTTATGCAACCCAGACATTCTGAGTATGTGCTCACTAACAGAACTATTCTCCTCCATTTTACAGCTGAAGAACTTGTCGGAGACATCATATCTCTCGACCCGGGCATGAGCTTGGAAAACCAATTTCAGCTCCTCGAACATCTCATATGCTCCATGTTTCTCAAAACGCTTTTGGAGACCCGGTTCTAAGCTGTAAAGCATGCCGCACTGAACGAGGGAGTAATCATCAGCACGTGATTGCCAAGCGTTCATAACGTCTTGGTTCTCTGGGATTGGTGCTTCACCTAGCGGTGCTTCTAAGACATAATCTTTCTTGGCTACTATGAGGATGAGCCTCAGGTTCCGGACCCAGTCCGTATAGTTGCTGCCATCATCTTTCAGCTTGGTTTTCTCTAGGAACGCGTTGAAATTGAGGACAACGTTGGCCATTTGATCTACAATACATAGTGTAAAGATTTTAGACTAAGTTCATGATAATTAAGTTCATCTAATCAAATTATTTAATGAACTCCCACTCAGATAGACATCCCTCTAGTCATCTAAGTGAAACATGATCCGAGTTAACTAGGCCGTGTCCGATCATCACGTGAGACGGACTAGTCAAGATCGGTGAACATCTCCATGTTGATCGTATCTTCTATACGACTCATGCTCGACCTTTCGGTCCTCCGTGTTCCGAGGCCATGTCTGTACATGCTAGGCTCGTCAAGTCAACCTAAGTGTATTGCGTGTGTTCCGAGGCCATGTCTGTACATGCTAGGCTCGTCAACACCCGTTGTATTCGAACGTTAGAATCTATCACACCCGATCATCACGTGGTGCTTCGAAACAACGAACCTTCGCAACGGTGCACAGTTAGGGTGAACACTTTCTTGAAATTATTATAAGGGATCATCTTACTTACTACCGTCGTTCTAAGCAAATAAGATGCAAAAACATGATAAACATCACATGCAATCAAATAGTGACATGATATGGCCAATATCATCATGCTCCTTTGATCTCCATCTTCGGGGCACCATGATCATCTTCGTCACCGGCATGACACCATGATCTCCATCATCATGATCTCCATCATTGTGTCTTCATGAAGTCGTCACGCCAACGATTACTTCTACTTCTATGGCTAACGCGTTTAGCAACAAAGTAAAGTAAATTACATGGCGTTATTCAATGACACGCAGGTCATGCAAAATAATAAAGACAACTCCTATGGCTCCTGCCGGTTGTCATACTCATCGACATGCAAGTCGTGATTCCTATTACAAGAATATGATCAATCTCATACATCACATATATCATTCATCACATCTTCTGGCCATATCACATCACATAGCACTTGCTGCAAAAACAAGTTAGACGTCCTCTAATTGTTGTTGCAAGTTTTTTACGTGGTTTGTAGGTTTCTAGCAAGAACGTTTTCTTACCTACGTATGACCACAACGTGATTTGCCAATTTCTATTTACCCTTCATAAGGACCCTTTTCATCGAATCCGTTCCGACTAAAGTAGGAGAGACAGACACCCGCTAGCCACCTTATGCAACTAGTGCATGTCAGTCGGTGGAACCTGTCTCACGTAAGCGTACGTGTAAGGTCGGTCCGGGCCGCTTCATCCTACAATGCCGCCGAAACAAGAAACGACTAGTAGCGGCAAGAAGAATTGGCAAACTCAACGCCCACAACTGCTTTGTGTTCTACTCGTGCATAGTAACTACGCATAGGCCTGGCTCATGATGCCACTGTTGGGAATCGTAGCATAATTTTAAAAATTTCCTACGCTCACCAAGATGCATCTATGGAGTCTACTAGCAACGAGGGGAAAGGAGTGCATCTACATACCCTTGTAGATCGCGAGCGGAAGCGTTCCAATGAACGTGGATGACGGAGTCGTACTCGCCGTGATCCAAATCACCGATGACCGAGTGCCGAACGAACGGCACCTCCGCGTTCAACACACGTATGGTGCAGCGACGTCTCCTCCTTCTTGATCCAGCAAGGGGGAAGGAGAGGTTGATGGAGATCCAGCAGCACGACGGCGTGGTGGTGGATGTAGCGGTTCTCCGGCAGGGCTTCACCGAGCTTCTGCGAGAGAGAGAGAGAGGTGTTGCAGGGGAGGAGGGAGGCGCCCAAGGCTGTTGTGTTACTGCCCTCCCTCCCCCCTTTATATAGGCCCCCTGGGGGGCGCCGGCCCAGGGAGATGGGATCTCCAAGGGGGGGCGGCGGCCAAAGGGGGGAAAAGGGTGCCTTGCCCCCCAAGGCAAGGGGGAAGCTCCCCCCTAGGGTTCCCAACCCTAGGCGCATGGGGGGAGGCCCAAGGGGGGCGCCCCAGCCCACTAAGGGCTGGTTCCCTTCCACTTTCAGCCCACGGGGCCCTCCGGGATAGGTGGCCCCACCCGATGGACCCCCGGGACCCTTCCGGTGGTCCCGGTACAATACCGGTAACCCCCGAAACTTTCCCGGTGGCCGAAACTGGACTTCCTATATATAATTCTTCACCTCCGGACCATTCCGGAACCTCTCGTGACGTCCGGGATCTCATCCGGGACTCCGAACAACTTTCGGGTTTCCGCATACATATATCTCTACAACCCTAGCGTCACCGAACCTTAAGTGTGTAGACCCTACGGGTTCGGGAGACATGCAGACATGACCGAGACGCCTCTCCGGTCAATAACCAACAGCGGGATCTGGATACCCATGTTGGCTCCCACATGTTCCACGATGATCTCATCGGATGAACCACGGTGTCGAGGATTCAATCAATCCCGTATGCAATTCCCTTTGTCAATCGGTATGTTACTTGCCCGAGATTCGATCGTCGGTATCCCAATACCTTGTTCAATCTTGTTACCGGCAAGTCTCTTTACTCGTACCGCAATGCATGATCCCGTGACTAACGCCTTAGTCACATTGAGCTCATTATGATGATGCATTACCGAGTGGGCCCAGAGATACCTCTCCGTCACACGGAGTGGCAAATCCCAGTCTCGATCCGTGCCAACCCAACAGAAACTTTCGGAGATACCCGTAGTGCACCTTTATAGTCACCCAGTTACGTTGTGACGTTTGGCACACCCAAAGCACTCTTACGGTATCCGGGAGTTGCACGATCTCATGGTCTAAGGAAAAGATACTTGACATTGGAAAAGCTCTAGCAAACGAAACTACACGATCTTTTATGCTATGCTTAGGATTGGGTCTTGTCCATCACATCATTCTCCTAATGATGTGATCCCGTTATCAATGACATCCAATGTCCATAGTCAGGAAACCATGACTATCTGTTGATTAACGAGCTAGTCAACTAGAGGCTTACTAGGGACACGTTGTGGTCTATGTATTCACACATGTATTACGATTTCCGGACAATACAATTATAGCATGAATAATAGACTATTATCATGAACAAAGAAATATAATAATAACCATTTATTATTGCCTCTAGGGCATATTTCCAACATTGTTCTTTCGATTACTCTCATATTTCCATGACATCATGTTTACCCTATCTGTTTAATTATGAATTTGTGTCCTTCGATTTTGACTGCTGTACAGTTCTTTCAATTTGGGCCCATATTTGCATCTTACCATATTTTATTTAACAATCCTACCAGTTTCTGCAGCGCGTCCCTTGCTATGCAACAAAATATGTAGTGCACAATCTTTCCCTTTACATAAACCGAGACTGCAGGAATGTCATACTGCACACAAACCATGGATTTACAATCGTTGCTACTGTAGGACCCGATGAACGTGGTAACTCCTATTTTGGCACTGGATTTTGGAAAGAAATTTCTAAGTTTTATGAACTGAAAGCTGGCACTACAATTGCACTGCACATAAAAGGGCCTGGTCATGAGATATATGGTAACTTCCCCGACGATATCATCCGTCCAGACTTTGTTCGAAGTAAGTTTTCTTTTCAACTATATACATGTTGACTTACCCAGCAATATCAAATGAATTGTGTAGTATTTAAGCAACCAACTGTTATTCCCTTTTCTTACTATATTCCTACCTAATAACTTCTAGTTACCAATACACTTTTCTATTGCCCTATTTTAACTAAATATTCCATGTACTCCCATTTCTATCAGAAAGCGCCGCTGACAAGGAGACTCTGGAGGTGGAGAACGGGGCTGCCAACAAGCAGAGGCGGGGTGAGCTAGAACCGCAAGCGACTCCAGCAGGCCTAGACCTCATCAGTAGCCTCCCCGATGATATGTTGACAGTCATCATCTCCCTCCTCCCAATCAAATATGGGGCGCGGACAACCGTCCTTTCCCGGCGGTGGCGCCCCCTATGGAACTCCAGCCCTCTCGACCTCATCGACACCCACGAGCTCTGCCATGGCTATCGCAAAAGCTTGGATGCGTTCTCCAAGATCCTCGGCAGTCACCTTGGCCCAACCAGAGGCCTTAGAATGGGCAAGTTCCGTTCCAACGGCAAGGACTGAGCCAAGCTTGACGACTGGTTCCGATCCCCCGCCCTAGATCAGCTCGAGGAGCTCACTTTTGATGATGGGCATATGCGGTTGCTGCCAACGTCCGCACTCCTCCTCACGCCCACGCTGCGCGTTGCCAAGTTCAGAACTGCCACCCCCCTTAATGACGCGCACGCTCTTATTCTACCATGACTGAAGCACCTCAAGCTCGTCGCCGTCTGCTTCTCAAACAGTGACATGGAGCGCCTGCTCCGTGGCTATACTGCACTCGAGTACCTTCGTCTTCAGGCGATCAATGGGTTGAGTACCTTCCACATCACCTCCATGACTCTCCGGACTATTTATGTGTGTTGCTGGTGCGGCAGGAAGACATCACAAAAGGTGGACCACGGTATGGTCATCCAGGACACACCTGCACTTGAGAGATTACTTGTAGTTGATCAAGAAGGTCCAACAAGAATCAATGTCATTTCTGCGCCGAAATTGAAAGTGGTGGGCTACTCGTCTGACAAATACTCTGAACTTGTTATTGGATCCACACCCGTTCAGGTACAACAGCCGCCTTCTACCTCTCCTTCTACAAATTAACATTATTTCTAATTTTGAAGATGTTTGTTCGCCTGTCATTCAGAAAATGATTCCGACAAGCTTGACCCCAAAACTGCGCATAGTGAAGGTCTTGGCACTAGAATCTATCGGCCCCAACCTGGAGCAAGTTGTCAGTTTCCTTAGATGCTTTCCGTGCCTGGAGAAGCTATATATCGAGGTGATGTTCCTTTCCTGTTAAATGTTAACCATAAGGGAGTTCAATTTGTGACACCTTTTTCCAAGTTTACAATGACAATGTACTACGATTTCTGAAGGATTCTTTTGGAGGATTTCAGTACATACATGTCCCCCCCCATATTGGTTGCTTGATCCATATGGTTACAATCAATAAGCATTTCTCCTTTGGATTCATTTGTACTAGTTTTCTTAGGGAACTTTTCATCCACTCCAACCTCTTGTGAAGAAGGCTACATTTTTCTAGAATGTAATCAAATGCCCATGTTAATCATGTCAGATCGAAGATGGCATGTTAGTGCATTTTTCAAATCCTACAAACCAAATAGGCATGTAGTAATGTTCAAAAATGCATGTAGGCACTAACACGTTTTCTTCTTTTGCAGATAAGATTAGGCCCAGTGCTGGATAATGTGATATAATATAACAATCACGTCGAATGCCTAGATCTGCATCTCTCAGAAATTACTTTGAACTCCTACCGAGGGACCTTACCGGAGATTATATTCGCCAGGTTCTTTGTTCTCAGAGCAAGGGTGCTGAAGGAAATGAGGTTTGCCCTACATTTATTTCGCAAAAATGAATGGTTTGTTGATCAGCGCCGGCGCCTGCGGCAGAATGGAATAGGCTCCAAAAATGCTGAATTTCATTTTGGAACTTCAGATGACAGAGTAATCGGAAGTCATCGTGTCAACCCCATACATGACTTCTCAGTGGCTGACCCCTTTGCAAAAATTGTGAGGTTTCGAAACCAGACTTAGAAGTGGTAATATTAGTTTGAACCTCTCTGATATCCATGTTCAGCGGATCAGCGCGAGCGTTTGCAGCTGATGAGCTGAATTTCATTTCTAATATCTGTTTGAACCTTGTAATCTTCGAATTTGAGCCATATAACTCTGGAATTTCAACCTTGTAATATTTCAAGCTTTTGTGGTACAATCATTGAAATGGCATCGTATGAGACTCGTATATTGGTAGCACTATTTTGACCTTAATATGCAATGGTCTTAGATTTTATTAACCATTCTTGAATCTGTTTACCTTGTCGATCTCACATCACACGATAGGTATAGCTAACTCGACTGCGAACTTCGACATTATTGCACACAGTTGGTTTCTTCCACCGTGTGCCCTGTAGAGCGTAGAATTAATTATCGCACTCGAGTGTCCATCATCACCCTTCTGTGTAACTTTGACCTCATAGCCCATGGGTAAACTTATGACCAAAGTCATTCCACACACTTCATTTTTACAAAGATTTTTTGCCAATAAACGCCCACGATTTGTCCCTCTTCTAGCTGACACGTGGCCAAACTAGCCGGGCGGGAAGCTTGCGCGGTAAACTGCACGGTAGCGCGGGAACAAGTTCACCGACGATACATTTGGTGCCTCTTCGAGCCCACGCGTGCGGTGCGGTGTTGTCAAGCGTGCACTGGAATCCTCCGCTCTAAACGCCGTGACAAGATGTGATGATTATAGGCTGGCTGGCCCCCATTTATTACATCGGCCATTGAACCCTTGTGTCTCTTCAACCTTTCGATCGCGCCCCACCATTGCAAGAAGCACACCCACCACGAGAAATTCTGAGAGGGTATCCTGCGCGGCTCAAATGGCACTCCGAGCGACTACCGACGACGAGCAGCAGTTCACCATGCGTGCCATGGTGGACACCCATAGAAGGTTCATGGACCTCTCGGTGGTGTACACCAACGACCCGGTCTGGGTGGAGCACTCCATCCACATCATGGAGCTGTTGCTTACCAAGGAGAAGTACAAGGTGGTCGGGTTCGACCTCGAGTACACCCGCGCTCGTGCTGGGTCTCGTCCCAAGGTCACCGCCGCCCAGATGTGCATGCACCACCACGTCCTTGTCTACCACTACCGCCTGGCCACAAGGCCTTGCGAGCGTTTCGCCAGGTTCGTCAACAGCCCCCACTACATGTTCGCTACGGTGGACATCACCAATGATGTAAAGGCGGTCGAGAATTCGGGCATCGCCTGCCAGAATCTTGTCGACATCCAGGGCCAATACAAGATCTGGGGCAGCAAGGAGCATGAGAAGGACTCACTGGTTCACCTTGCCGAGGCCATTATCGACACCTACTGCAGAGACATGAAGGATTCGTGCAACAAGGACAAGCATGCCTGGCACTCGGCTTGGATGGAGAAACTTGACAAAGCTCACGTCGTGTACGCGACCAAGGAGGCGTACACGAGCTACGACATGTACAGGCAGATCGTTGACATGAGGAAGTGCCTCCTTCCCCAAAACGGCCAGGGATCCAGCTGGAAGCAGAGCAATGGCAAGCGTCGTCGCAACAATAAGTAGATGATTAGATCCTCGTTTCTCCTATTTTAGTATGCATGTAATTGTCTACTTTGGTGTGTGGAAATGTTATGTGTGTAGTCACTTGTGTAATTGTATGCTTAATTTGGTTATGTAATGCTGTCTTTTTAAGTATATATGTTGATGCTCTGTAGACAGAGTGTAGATGTTGTGCGGACAAAGAAAATCACATCGCACACGGACTAAACAATGGAACCCATCGGTGATGTTTTCATCAATCACTCACAATTGTATACCAGCAATCGTTTGCTCACAACACACATGGCTTGTTAGTAGTAATCGTCTGTGTTGTTATCGGTCTTCGCACACATTTCCGATTACAGACTTGTTTGCCATGTATCACACACATCTTGTTAAGTTTAAAGTTTTTGTTCTCTTGTCTCAACGCAAATAGTTCATCCGAGTGAACCGCATGCCATATATCGCACACAACTTGATCTGGCTGACCGTTTCTTTTGTGTTGCCTAATCACAAACAGTTCATTTGAGTGAATCGTATGTTGTATATCGCACATACCTTCATCTGGCTGCCCGTTTCTTTTGTTCCTCCTCATCACAAACAGTTAATTGAACTGAACCGTATGCCCTGCATCGCACACGCAACTAAAATCTGAACCGTGTTTGATGCATCCTTCATCGCAAACGTTTTGCACCTTTTTGACGGTTTTTTACACCACCGTTTGCGATTATTGCATTGCACACAGTTTCGTTGAAGGGTCTCTGATTGTAGTGTCGCGTTAGCAGCATCCTGCAGTAGTGAGGGGGTGGCACCCCTAGGGTTTCCCCTAGGGGGGGCGGCCAGGGCAGATGGGATCTCCCCTAGGGTGACTTGCCCCCAAGCCGGGAGGTGGGAAGCCCTAGGGGAACGCCCCCAACCCTCCTGGTTATGTGAGATGGGGTGAGGGGGCGCTCAGCCCCTTAGTGGGCTTGTTTGCCCCCTCCCTTAGCCCATGGGGCCCCCAACACTTGTCGGGGCCCCACGAAACCCCTTTCGATGACGCTGGTCATCACCCGGTACCCCCAAAACAATTCTGGACTCCAATACCCTTCATCCAATATATTGATCTTCACCTCCGAACCATTCCGGAGTTCCTCGTCACGTCCGGGATCTCATCCGGGACTCCGAACAACCTTCGGTAACCACCATAATGACTCAACTATACTTATATCATCACCAAACGCTAAGTGTGTAGACCCTGCGGGTTCAAGAACTATGCAGACATGACCGAGACACCTCTACGGTCAATAACCAATAGCGGGACCTGGATGCCCATATTGGTTCCCACATATTCTACGAAGATCATATCGGTCGAACCTTGATGTCAAGGATTCAGCTAATCCCATATGTAGTTCCCTTTGTCTATCGGTATGTTACTTGCTCGAGATTCGATCGTCGGTATCTCCATACCTAGTTCAATCTCGTTACCGGCAAGTCTCTTTACTCATTCAGTAATACAAGATCTCATGGCTAACTCATTAGTCACATTGCTTGCAAGCTCATTGTGATACTGTATTACCGAGTGGGCCCTGAGATACCTCTCCGTTATACAGAGTGACAAATCCCAGTCTTGATCCATGCCAACTCAACAGACACCCTCGGAGATACCTGTAGAGCACCTTTATAGTCGCCCAGTTACGTTGCGATGTTTGGTACACACAAGGTACTCCTCTGGTGTCAGTGAGTTGCATGATCTCATGGTCATAGTAACATATACTTGACATGCAGAAAATGATAGCAATAAACTTGACACGGTCATATGCTACGTTCATAGTTTGGGTCTTGTCCATCACATCATTCTCCTAATGATGTGATCCCATCATCAAATGATAACTCATGTCTATTACTAGGAAACCATAGCCATCTTTGATCAACGAGCTAGTCCGGTAGAGGCTCACTAGGGACATGTTGTTGTCTATGTACCCACACATGTATTTGAGTTTCCAATCAATGCAATTATAGCATGGATAATAAACGATTATCATGAACAAGGAAATATAATAATAACCACTTTATTATTGTCTCTAGGGCATATTTCCAATAGTCTCCTACTTGCACTAGAGTCAATAATCTAGCATTACATGGTAATGAATCTAACACCCATAGAGTTCTGG
Organism: Triticum aestivum; assembly: GCF_018294505.1. NCBI lineage: Eukaryota > Viridiplantae > Streptophyta > Magnoliopsida > Poales > Poaceae > Triticum > Triticum aestivum. Next base: position 412,033,541 of record NC_057814.1, on the reverse strand, counting down.
TGTTGATCATGCTTTGCCCGTGGAAGAGGTTTAGTCAACAGATCTGCAACATTCAGATCCGTATGTATCTTGCAAATGTGTATGTCTTCCTCCTTGACATAACTGTGGATGGAATTGAAGCATCGCTTTATGTGTCTGGTCCTCTTGTGAAACCTTGGTTCCTTGGCTAGAGCAATGGCACTAGTGTTGTCACAGAACAGAGTCATTGGGTCCAGTGCACTGGGAACAACTCCAAGATCTGTCATGAACTGCTTCATCCAGACACCTTCCTTTGCTACCTCCAAGGCAGCTATGTACTCTGCTTCACATGTAGAATCAGCAACCACGCTCTACTTGGAACGGCACCAGCTTACCGCTCCACCATTCATAACATATACGTATCCGTTTTGAGACTTAGAGTCATCCGGATCAGTGTCAAAGCTTGCATCGACGTAACCCTTTACGATGAGCCCTTGATCACCTCCATAAACGAGAAACATTTCCTTAGTCCATTTCAGGTACTTAAGGATATTCTTCACCGTTGTCCAATGATCCACTCTTGGATTACTTTGAAACCTTCCGGCCATACTTATGGCAAGGCTGACATCCGGTCTTGTGCACAACATCACATACATGATAGAGCCTATGGCAGAAGCATAGGGGATGACACTCATCTTTTCTTTATCCTCTGTAGTCGCCGGGCATTGAGTCTGAATCAACTTCACACCTTGCAAAACAGGCAAGAACCCCTTCTTGGACTGATCCATTTTGAACTTCTTCAAAATCTTATCAAGGTATGTGCTTTGTGAAAGTCCTATTAGGCGCCTCGATCTATCTCTATAGATCTTGATGCCTAATAAGAAAGCAGCTTCTCCTAGGTCCTTCATTGAAAAACTCTTGTTCAAATATTCCTTCACATTTTCCAAAAGTTCTATATTGCTTCCAATCAGCAATATGTCATCCACATATAACACCAGAAACGCTATAGAGCTCCCACTCACTTTCTTGTAAATACAAGCTTCTCCATAAACTTGTATAAACCCAAATGCTTTGATCACCTCATCAAAAGCGAATATTCCAACTCCGAGATGCTTGCACCAGCCCATAAATGGATCACTAGAGTTGCACACTTTGTCAGCATTCTATGGATCGACAAAACCCTCCGGTTACATCATATACAACTCTTCCTGAAGGAAACCGTTAAGGAACGCTGTTTTGACATCCATCTGCCAGATTTCATAATCGAAAAATGCAGTTATTGCCAACATGATTCTGACAGACATAACCATCGCTACGGGCGAGAAAGTCTCAACGTAGTCAACTCCTGGAACTTGTGAAAACCCCTTTGCCACAAGTCGAGCTTTATAGACGGTGATATTACCGTCCGCGTCTGTCTTCTTCTTGAAGATCCATTTATTCTGAATGGCCTTTCACCCTTCAGGTAATACTTCCAAAGTCCACACTTTGTTTTCATACAAGGATCCCATCTCGGATTTCAAGGCCAGTAAGCATTTGTTGGAATCTGGGCCCACCATTGCTTCTTCATAGCTCATAGGTTCATCGTTGTTGTTGTCCAACAACATGACCACTGAGACAGGGTTACCGTACCACTCAGGAGCTGTACGTACCCTGATGCGGCTTGAAGCTACATCGGTATTTCCCCAAAGAGGAAGGGATGATGCAGCACAGCGGCGGTAGGTATTTCCCTCAGTTATGAGACCAATGTTATCGAACCAGTAGGAGAACCAAGCAACACTATGTAAACAGCACCTACACACAAATAACAAATACTCGCAACCCAAATGTGTAAAAGGGGCTGTCAATCCCTTTCGGGTAGCGGCGCCAGAAATTGGCAAACAGGCGTGAATAAATTGTAGTAGATTGATAGATCGAACGGCAAATAAAATAAAATAGGAATAAATTGCAGCAAGATATTTTTGTATTTTTGGTTTAATAGATCTGAAAATAAAAGCAAAGGAAAATAGATCGCAAAGGCAAATAATATGAGAAAGAGACCCCGGGGCTGTAGGTTTCACTAGTGGATTCTCTCGAAAAAGTAGCAAACGGTGGGTAAACAAATTACTGTTGGGCAATTGATAAAACTTAAAATAATAACGATGATATCCAGGCAATGATCATTATATAGGCATCACGTCCAAGATTAGTAGACCGACTCCTGCCTGCATCTACTACTATTACTCCACACATCGACCGCTATCCAGCATGCATCTAGTGTATTAAGTTCATGGAGAAATGGAGTAATGCAATAAGAACGATGATATGATGTAGACAAGATCTATTTATGTAGAAATTGACTCCCATCGTTTTATCCTTAGTAGCAATGATACATACGTGTCGGTTCCCCTTTTGTCACTGGGATCAAGCACCGTAAGATCGAACCCACTACAGAGCACCTCTTCCCATTGCAAGATAAATAGATCAAGTTGGCCAAACAAAACCCAAATATCGGAGAAGAAATACGAGGCTATAACCAAACATGCATATAAGAGATCAAAGAAACTCAAATAACTTTCATGGATAAAAAGATAGATCTGATCATAAACTCAAAGTTCATCTGATCCCAACAAACACACCGCAAAAAGAGTTACATCATATGGATCTCCAAGAGACCATTGTATTGATAATCAAAAGCGAGAGAGGAAGTCATCTAGCTACTAACTACGGACCCGAAGGTCTACAAAGAACTACTCATGCATCATCAGAGAGGCACCAATGGAAGTGGTGAACCCCTCCGTGATGGTGTCTAGATTAGATCTGGTGGTTCTAGACTCTGCGGCGGCTGGAATTGATTTTCGTCGACTCCCCTAGGGTTTCTGCAATATTGGGGTATGTATAGAGTAAAGAGGTGGTTGGGGGGGGGCAAGGTGGGCACAACCCACCAGGGCGCGCCTGGGCCTCCTGGCGCGCCCTGGTGGGTTGTGCTCCCCTCGGAGCACCCCCAGGTGCTTCTTCGGACCATTGGTTGTCTTCTGGTCCATAAAAAATCTCCAAAAATTTAGCTGCGTTTGGACTCTGTTTGGTATTGATTTCCTGCGATGTAAAAAACATGCTGAAAACAGCAATTGGCACTTGGCACTATGTCAATAGGTTAGTACCAAAAAAAATGATATAAAATAGTTATAAAACATCCAAGATTGATAATATAACAACATGGAACAATAAAAAATTATAGATACATTGGAGACGTATCAGCATCGCCAAGCTTAATTCCTGCTCGTCCTCGAGTAGGTAAATGATAAAAACAGAATTTTTGATGTGGAATGCTGCCTAACATGTCATCTCATATTCTTTTCTTTATAGCAAGGGCATTTGGCCTTTTATATTGTTCAAAGCAATAGTCTAATTTTGACATGATAACTTAAATACTCAAGCATATCAACAAGCAACCAAGTCTTTCAAAATATCAATGCTAAAATAAGTTATCCCTAGCCCATCATGCTCAATCATTGATCCATTCATGAAACACACTTGCATATTAACTGCACCCAATACTCAAGTACGATCATAGTGCCTCCTAGTTGGTGCTTTTATAAGAGAAGATGGAGACTCAAAATAAAAAATGCATAAAGTTAAAGAAAGGCCCTTCGCGGAGGGAAGAAGGGATTTGTAGAGGTGCCAGAGCTCAAAGCGAAAAACTTAGAGATAAAAACATTTTGGGAGGTGTGCCTTCCCACCAACGAAAACGACTTAGAGTTCCCAACACTTTCCATGCTAGATATATCATAGGCGGTTCCCAAACAAAGATTAAAGTTTATTCCTTTTTCCATCATACTTTCACTTTCCATGGCTAACCGTATCCACGGGTGCCTTCCATACCAACACTTTCCAAGGAATTTATTATTTGACAACATAAAGTAAATTCATTTTTTATTTTGGGACTGGGCATCCCTAATACCTTTTCCTTACTCTCGTGCAATGACAAGTGAATAAACACTCATCGTGAGAATAACACATCTAGCATGGAAAATATTAACCACCCCTCACCGCCTCGTGAGCGGTATGAACACACAAAAGAGAAGTTTATTTTGAATATTAGAGATGGCACATACAAATTTGCTTAGAACGGCAAAAGAATACTGCATATAGGTAGATATAGTGGACTCATGTGGACTCGTGTGGCAAAACTGGTTTTAAGGTTTTTGGATGCACAAGTAGTGATCATACTTAGTGCAAAATGAAGGCTGGCAAAAGATTGAGAAGCGACCAACCAAGAAACGAATAGTCTCCTAAGAGAGCATTAAGCATAATTAACACCGAATAATGCACCACAAGTAGGATATAATTTCATTGCATGACTATTGACTTTCGTGCTTGCATAGGGAATCACAAACCTTAACACCAATATTCTTACTAAAGCATAATTACTCATCAACATGACTCAGATATCACATCATCATATCTCAAAACTATTACTGGGAATCAAGTTTATTTTGTCCAATTATCTTCATGAAAGTTTTTATTATATCCTTCTTGGATATCTATCACTTTGAAACTATTTTTCATGTGTTGCTTTTGAAAAGCTCAAACAAATATAAGTGAAGATCATGAGCATAATATTTCTTTCTCTCAAATTAATTTAAGTGAAGCAAGAGAGAATTTCTTGAAAAATACTAAAGCACACCGTGCTCAAAAAGATATAAGTGAAGCACTAGAGCAAATCCATGGCTCATAAAAATTTAAGTGAAGCAGAGAGAGAAATTCTAACAGGTCATGGCATAATTTTGGCTCTCTCAAATAGGTGTGTCCAGCAAGGAATCAAGACTAAAAACACAAAAAAAAACAAGCAAAGACTCATATCATACAAGACGCTCCAAGAAAAACACATAGTATGTGACGAATAAAAATATAGCTTCGAGTAAAATACCGATGGTCGTTAGAAGAAAGAGGGGATGCCACTCGGGGCATCCCCAAGCTTAGTTGCTTGCTCTCTTTGGATAAGATGCCGGGGAATCCCCAAGCTTAGTCTATTCTTACTCCTCATTCCTTCATCCATCGTAAGATAACCCAAAACTTGAAAACTTCAATCACACAAAACTCCAACAAAACCTTCATGAGATCTGTTAGTATAAGAAAGCAAATCACTGCTATAATTACTGTAGCAAACCAATTCATATTTTATTCTTGCATTGTATCTACTATATTCCAAATTTTCTATGGCAAAAACTCATCAAAGAAAATCATAGAATCATCAAAACAAGCACACAACGCAAAGAAAACAGAATTTGTCAAAAACAGAACAGTCTGTACCAATCTGAATATTTCAAATACTTCTGTAACTCAAAAAAATCATAAAATATTAGGACCATGTGTGAAATTTGTATATTAATCTTCTGCAAAAAAATTGGTATTTTATCACGCTCTGGTTAAAAATAAGAATTTTTTCGTGAGCGCAATTTTTTTCGTTTTTTAGGAAGATCAAACAACTATCACCCAAGAAGATCCTAAAGGATTTACTTGGCACAAACACTAATTAAAACACAAAAAACACAATCATAACAGTAGAATAATTTTTCTAACACTCGCAAAAATAAATTTTGTTCAATGGGTTGCCTCCCAACAAGCGCTATAGTTTTACGCCCTTAGCTAGGCATAATGCAAAGGATCTAAGTTTTGTCATCTTTGTTTCGAGATCCATAATATGCCCTCTTGATTGATTCATATGGTGGCCTAATTCTTGTTCTAGGAAAGTGTTCCATACCCTTCCTTAACAGAAAGTGGAACTTAATATTGCCTTCTTTCATATCAATCACGGCACCGATAGTGCGTAAAAACGGTCTACCAAGGATAATTGGGCAAGACGGATTGCAATCAATATAAAAAACAATAAAATATAGGGCACATAATTGCTATTTGAAAGAATAAGAACATCATTAATTCTTCCCATAGGCTTTTTAATAGTAGAATCTGCCAAGTGCAAATTTGAAGAGCATTCTTCAAGATCGGTAAGGCCAAGCACATCACATAAAGATTTCGGAATTGTAGAAACACTAGCACCCAAGTCAGACAAAGCAAAACACTCATAATTTTTAATCTTGACTTTGATAGTAGGTTCCCATTCGTCATGTATTTTTCTGGGAAATGAAACTTCTAATTCCAACTTTTCTTCTAAAGCTTTCATCATAGCATCAACAATATGTTTAGTAAAAGCTTTATTTTGTTCATAAGCATGGGGTGAATTTATCATGGATTGCAACAAAGAAATACAATCAATCAAATAGCAACTATCATAATTAAAGTCTTTGTAATCCAAAAGAGTGGGCACATCACTAGTTAAAGTCTTGACCTCTTCAAACCCACTTTTATAAATTTTCTCAACAAGATTTTCACCCTCGGAATGATCGGAATGCCTTCTAGATAAATATGACTCTTCTCCAGTCCCTTTTTATCAATCTTAACTTTACTAAACAAGGAATCAATAGAAGAAACACCAATCATTTTAAGATCTTCATCACTTTTATGAAAGCAATGACTAGAAAATGCTTTTTCTAAAAAATCTATTCTAGCTCTAAGCATAGCGGTTCTTTTCTTACTTTCGTCCATAGAAACATAAAGAGCTTTAATTGATTCCTAAACTTTAGGCACACAAATTTTCATCTTGAGATTTTCCACATCATGAGAAATTCTATCAACACTTCTAGACAAATCATCAATCTTATTCAACTTTTCTTGTATGGTAGTGTTGAAAACTTTTTGCATGTTGCTAAATTCTTTAATATTATTCTCAAGATCAGAGGTGTTGCTATTATTATTATAAGATTGATTGCCATAGGAATTACCATAATTTTTAGAGGAATTACTAGGAAAAGGCCTAGGATTAAAATTACCTCTATAAGCATTGTTACAGAAATTATTTCGAGAGATAAGATTCACCTCTACAGCATCACTACTATGCTCAACCAAAGTAGACAAAGGCATATCATTGAAATCAATAGGAGCACTCTTACTAGCAACCGATTTCCTAAGAGCATCAACTTTTTCACTCAAAGAAGAAATTTCTTCAACCGAATTAACTTTTTTACTAGTAGGAGCTCTTTCGGTATGCCATTGTGAATAATTTGCCATGTTATTATGAAGAAATTTGGTGGCTTCACCCAAAGTAATTTCCATAAAAATACCACCCGCGGCGGAATCTAAAAGATTACGAGAAACAAAATTCAATCCCGCATAATTTTTTTGTATGATCATCGAAAGATTTAACCGATGAGTTGGGAAATTACTTAGCATCATTTTCATCCTTCCCCAAGGTTGTGCAACATGCTCATGTTCAAGTCGCTTGAAATTCATGATCTGGGTTCTAAGGGAAATAATTTTTGCGGGCAGAAAATACTTAGTGATAAAAGCATCTTTGCACTTATTCCAAGAATCGATACTATTGCGAGGCAAAGAAGAGAACCAATTTTTTTGCAGAATCACGCAAAGAAAACAGAAATAATTTCATCTTCACAACATCATTCTCCACATATTTTTTTCTTTTGCATATAGCATAATTCCACGAAGGTATTAAGATGGGACGCGGCATCCTCATTAGGAGTACCAGAAAATTGATCTTTCATAACAAGATTTTGCAAAGAAGTATTAATATCACAAGACTCCGCACTAGTGGCGAGAGGAGCAATAGGAGTGCGATTAAAATCATTGTTGTTGGTATTTGAGAAATCACACAAGTTGGTGTTCTCTTGAGTCATGATGACCACGCAACAAGGTTGCACTCAAAAACAGATCTGGCAAGAAAATGGTGAAGAAAAATGAGGGCGAATAAAACGGCAAATTTTTGTGAAGTGGGGGAGAGGAAAACGAGAGGCAAATGGAAAATAGTGTAAATTGCGAAGAGATGAGATTTCTGATTAGGAACCTGGTATATATTGAAGATCCTCCCCGGCAACGGCGCCAGAAATTCCTTTCGATGCGGCTTGAAGCTACGTCGATATTTCCCCAAAGAGGAAGGGATGATGCAGCACAGCGGCGATAGGTATTTCCCTCGGTTATGAGACCAAGGTTATCAAACCAGTAGGAGAACCAAGCAACACTATGTAAACAACAACTACACACAATTAACAAATACTCGCAACCTGACGTGTAAAAGGGGTTGTCAATCCCTTTCGGGTAGGGGTGCCAGAAATTGGCAAACGGACGTGAATAAATTGTAGTAGATTGATAGATCGAACGTCAAATAAAATAAAATTGGAATAAATTTCAGCAAGGTATTTTTTTATTTTTGGTTTAATAGATCTGAAAACAAAAGCAAAGGAAAATAGATCGCAAAGGAAAATAATATGAGAAAGAGACCCCGGGGCCGTAGGTTTCACTAGTGGCTTCTCTCGAGGAAAATAGCAAACGGTGGGTAAACAAATCACTGTTGGGCAATTGATAGAACTTCAAATAATCCTGATGATATCCAGGCAATGATCGTTATATAGGCATCACGTTCAAGATTAGTAGTCCGACTCCTGCCTGCATCTACTACTATTACTCCACACATCGACCGCTATCCAGCATGCATCTAGTGTATTAAGTTCATGGAGTAACGGAGTAATGCAATAAGAACGATGACATAATGTAGACAAGATCTATTTATGTAGAAATAGAGCCCATTGTTCTATCCTTAGTAGCAACGATACATACGTTTCGGTTCCCCTTCTGTCAATGGGATCAAGCACCGTAAGATCGAACCCACTACAAAGCACCTCTTCCCATTGCAAGATAAATAGATCAAGTTAGCCAAACAAAACCCAAATATCGGAGAACAAATACGAGGCTATAAGCAATCATGCATGTAAGAGATCAAAGAAACTCAAATAACTTTCATGGATAAAAAGATAGATCTGATCATAAACTCAAAGTTCATCCGATCCCAACAAACACACCGCAAAAAGAGTTACATCATATGGATCTCCAAGAGACCATTGTATTGATAATCAAAAGAGAGGGAGGAAGCCATCTAGCTACTAACTACGGACCCGAAGGTCTACAAAGAACTACTCATGCATCATCGGAGAGGCACCAATGGAAGTGGTGAACCCCTCCGTGATGGTGTCTAGATTGGATCTGCTGGTTCTAGACTCTGCGGCGGCTGAAATTGATTTTCGTCGACTCCCCTAGGGTTTTTGGAATATTTGGGTACTTATAGAGTAAAGAGGCGGTCCGAGGGGCACCCGAGGTGGGCACAACCCACCAGGGCGCGCCTGGGCCTCCTGGTGCACCCTGGTGGGTTGTGCTCCCCTCGGAGCACCCCCAGGTGGTTCTTCGGCCCATTGGTTATCTTCTGGTCCAAAAAAATCTCCAAAAAGTTTCGCTGCATTTGGACTCCATTTGGTATCGATTTCCTACGATGTAAAAAACATGCAGAAAACAGGAACTGGCACTTGGCCCTATGTCAAGAGGTTAGTACCAAAAATGATATAAAATGACTATAAAATGATTATAAACATCCAAGATTTATAATATAACAGCATGGACAATCAAAAATTATAGATACGTTGGAGACGTATCATTCCCTCGTCGACCTACGAGGTTCGATAGTAACTTGATCCGACGCTGCATGATCATCATCATTAGCTTCCTCTTCAACTGACGTAGGTGCCATAGAAACATCTTTCTGTGTTGTGCTACTCTCTGGTTGAAGTAAAGGTTCAACAACCTCATCAAGTTCTATCTTCCTCCCACTCAATTCTTTCGAGAGAAACTCTTTCTCGAGAAAGGACCAGTTCTTAGCGACAAACACTTTGCCTTCGGATCTGAGATAGAAGGTATACCCAACCATCTCTTTTGGGTATCCTATGAAGACGCATTTGTCCGCTTTGGGTTCAAGCTTTTCCGGCTGAAGCCTTTTGACATAAGCATCGCAGCCCCAAACCTTAAGAAATGACAACTTAGGTTTCTTGCCAAACCACAGTTCATACGGTGTCATCTCCATGGACTTAGATGGTGTCGTATTTAAAGTGAATGCAGATGTCTCTAACGCATAATCCCAAAACGATAGTGGCAGATCGGCAAGAGACATCATAGAATGCACCATATCCAATAAGGTACGATTACGACGTTCGGACACACCATTACGCTGTGGTGTTCTAGGCAGCGTCAATTGTGAAACAATTCCACATTGTCTTAAGTGATTACCAAACTCATAACTCCGATATTCTCCCCCTTGATCGGATCGTAGGAATTTAATCCTCTTGTTACGATGATCTCAACTTCACACTGAAATTTCTTGAACTTTTCAAACGTTTCGGACTTATGCTTTATCAAGTAAGTATACCCGTATCTACTCAAGTCATTGGTGAAGGTGAGAAAGTAACGATATCCACCACACGCGTCAATGCTCATCGGACCGCACACATCAGTATGTATGATTTCCAACAAGTCATTTGCCCGTTCCATTGTTCCGGAAAACGGGGTCTTAGTCATCTTGCCCATGAGGCATGGTTCGCATGTGTCAAGTGATTCAAAATCAAGTGACTCCAAAAGTCCATCATCATGGAGTTTCTTCATGCGCTTTACACCAATATGACCTAAGCGGCAGTGCCACAAGAAAGTGGTACTATCATTATCAACTCTACATCTTTCGGCATCAATGTTATGAACATAGTTTATCATCGCTATCGAGATTTAATAAGTATAAACCCCTCACAATGGGTGCATGACCATAAAAGATATTACCCATATAAATAGAACAACCATTATTCTCTGATTTAATGAGTAACCGTCTCACATTAAACAAGATCCAAATATACTGTTCATGCTCAATGCAGGCACTAAATAACAATTATTCAGGTTCATCACTAATCCTGATGGTAATCGAAGAGCAAGCGTGCCGACGGCGATCACATCAACCTTGGAACCATTTCCCACGCGCATCGTCACTTCGTCCTTTGCCAGCCTCCTTATATTTCGTGGTTCCTGCTTTGAGTTGCAAATGTGAGCAACCGAACAGGTATCAAATACCCAGGCACTACAACGGGAGTTAGTAAGGTACACATCAATAACATGTATATCATATATACCTTTGTTGACATTGGCCCCCTTCTTGTCGGCCAGATACTTGGGGCAGTTCCGCTTCCAGTGGCCAGTTCCCTTGCAATAGAAGCACTAAGTTTCTGGCTTGGGTCCAGCCTTGGGTTTCTTCATGGGAGGAGCAACTGCTTTGCCACCCTTCTTGAAGTTTCCCTTCTTTCCCTTGCTCTTCTTGAAACTAGTGGTTTTATTCACCATCAACACTTGATGCTCCTTCCAGATGTCTGACTCAGCGACTTTCAGCATCGCGAATAGCTCGGAGACTGACTTGTTCATCCCTGCATGTTATAGTTCAACACAAAGCTCTTGTAGCTAGGTGGTAGCGATTGAAGAACTCTGTCAGTGACAGCCTCTGGCGGGAGCTCAATTCCCAACTCAGCCAGATGGTTGTAGTACCTAGACATTCTGAGTATATGCTCACTGACAGACTCGTTCTCCTCCATCTTGCAGGCATAGAACTTATCGGAGGTCTCATACCTCTTGATCCGGGCATTCTTCTCAAAGATAAACTTAAACTCCTGGAACATTTCATATGCTCCATGATGTTCAAAATGCCTTTGAAGTCCCGGCTCTAAGCCATACAACATGGCACACTGAACTATTGAGTAGTCATCAACACGCGACTGCCATGCGTTCAGAACGTCCACAGTCACTGGAGGGGGTGGCGCACCAAGCGGTGTATCAAGGACATAAGACTTATGGGAAGCCGTGAGGATAATCCTCAGATTACGAGCCTAGTCCACAAAGTTACTCCCATCATCTTTCAGCTTAGCTTTCTCTAGGAACGCATTGAAATTCAGGGGAGCTACTGCGCGAGCCATTGATCTACAACATAAGTTTGCAAAGATAACTTTGTTGGGTTCTACGGTAGGGTGCGTCGACTGCAAATTAAATTTTTCCTACGCGCAGAACAAACAGGAACATGCTACGGGAATGGATCACAGATCGTTACCACAAGACGCGCGGTGTCGTGCAGCGGAAGAAGAGTTGCGGCAGCGCGTCCGTGTGGATCGTCTCCTCCTCTTCCAGTCTCCCTCGAACAGTCGGTTGTCTGATCCCACGTACAAGTTCGCTAGAGCGGCGCAGGTGCACCGCCTCTAACGGTATCCGCGCGTGCAGGAGGAACACCGTGCGGCGGACTGCTAGGTCCGATCATACAGTCGGCGGTGAGTGGAGATGGCTATTTGCAACACATGCAAACCCTAGTGACAGCGCCGAAGCGATCAACCCTGAGTGTGCCGTACCTCCACTTTATATAGGCGCCCGTCGCGGGCTCAACACTTGGGCCTCGCACGGACCCTAAAGCCCATAAGTCTACTCGGCCACAATCCGAATACAGCTCGGATGATATCCGACTAGTGTCCTCGGATCCGACCTCGTAGGTTCCTTCCCTTAAGAGCATGACCCCTTAGGTTCAAGCCGGCTTGGTCGCAGTTCGGATCACCTCCGAACTGCACGGTTGGTAGTGGCCTCTAGCAAGGCATGCCGAACACCAAGCAGACTATGAAGCTGGTTAGCGAACCTGTACATCACACTTCCATTCCTTTTGCCACACGATATATGTTGTCGGGCTCAAGGCGAGTCTGTCATCCTTGTGCTAGCCCGACCTATTTCTCGTTCCCGTGATACCGACCACAAACCGGATTATCTCATAATCCTTGTCGCATGGCCATGCTTACCCTGGTCGGATCACACGAGGGGCCCAGAGTATATCTCTCCTGATCAGAGCGGCAAATCCCATCTTGCTCGACCATGTCTCGCGACATGGGCTGGACAAGCCTGAAACCTACCTTTGTAACTATCCAGTCACGGAGTAGCGTTTGGTCGGCCCAAAGCAGGTCTGTCACCATCTCGAGTACATGTGCCAGCTCAGGTCTTAGGACATAGAACGTACGTATGTTGTACTAGAGACTCACAGATGACATAGCACTGCGTATCATAGTTGGGTCTGTCTGACTCGGACCTTATCTCGACTCGGATCCGACTACATCGAATCCGACCAGATCCTTCCAAGTCCATATTATCCAGTTAGCATCCAATGATCCATGGATAGTGAGACCAAGCCATCAACCGTGTCATATGCTAGTCTAATCGGCTGCACGTCCACACAGCCCTTTCGACCAGGGACCTTTTAGGACAGTCATCATACAATGCATAGTCCCACAAACAATTCACGTACTTGCTGATACACATATTGATAATGTCCAAGGACTATCTTTATTCATAAACACATAGGAAATATCATCATACATGGTTGCCTCTAGGGCATATCTCCAACAAACTTAGACTACTGTTCATGATAAATGAGTTCAATTAATCATATTACCTAAGAACTCCCACTCAAATCAACATCCCTCCGGTTGTCCGAGTGTAACACGATCCAAATTCACCAACCCAAGTCCGATCATCACGTGAGATGAGGTGGTTTCAATGGTGAACATCTCCATGTTGATCATATCTACTATATGACTCGTGTTCGACCTTTCGGTCTCTTGTGTTCCGAGGCCATGTCTGTAAATGCTAGGCTCGTCAATTTTAACCCAAGTGTTCCGCATGTGCAAAACTGGCTTGCACCCGTTGTATGCGAACGTAGAGTCTATCACACCCGATCATCACGTGGTGCTTCCAAACGACGAACTTCCACAACGGTGCACACTTGAGGAAAACACAATTTTATCTTGAAATTTTAGTGAGGGGTCACCTTATGATGCTACTATCGCCCTAAGAAAAATAAGATGCATAAAAGGATTAACATCACATGCAAATCATAAGTGACATGATAGGCCCATCAACTTGTGCTTTTGATCTCCATCTCCAAAGCACCGACATGATCTCCATCGTCACCGTCATGACACCATGATCTCCATCATCGTGCGGCCATCGGGGTTGCCATGCCAACCATGCTTCTACTACTATTGCTACCGCTTAGCGATAAAGTAAAGCATTACATAGCGCCTAATGATTGACACGCAGGTCATACAATAATTAAAGACAACCATATGGCTCCTGCCGGTTGCTGTATGCATCGACATGCAAGTTGATATAAACTATTACAAACATGATCATCTCATTCATCAAATATAGCTCATCATGTCTTTGGCCATATCATATCACAACATTCCCTGCAAAAACAAGTTAGACGTCCTCTAATTGTTGTTGCATGATTTACGTGGCTGCTATGGGTATCTAACAAAAATGATTCTTACCTACGCAAAGCCACAACGGTGATATGCAAGTTGCTATTTAACCTTCTACAAGGACCGCCTTTGTTGAATTTGATTCAACTAAGGTCGGAGAGACAGACACCCGCCGGCCATCTTTATGCAATAAAGTCGCATGTCTGTCGATGGAACCGGTCTCATGTACGTGGACATGTAAAGTTGGTCCGGGCCGTTTCATCCCACAATACCGCCGAATCAAGAAAAGACCTAGGAAGGAAGCAATCTGAATATCAACGCCCACAAACTCCTTTGTATTCTACTCGCGATGTCAGCTACGCATAGACCTAGCTCATGATGCCACTGTTGGGGAACGTGGCATGGGAAACAAAAAATTTCCTACGCTCACCAAGATCAATCTAGGAGATGACCATCTACGAGAGGAGATATTGCATCTACATAACCTTGTAGATCGCTAAGTGGAAGCGTTAAGAAACATGGTTGATGTAGTCGAACGTCTTGGCGATCCAATCACGATCCGTCCCGCGAACTTCCAATCCAAGTGCCGAACGGACGGCACCTCCGCGTCCAACACACGTACAGCTTGATGACGCCTTCACCTCCTTGATCCAGCGAGTGATGGTGAAGTAGTACCTCGAGTCCTCCGGCAGCACGACGGCGTGGTGGTGGAATCTCAGCAGAGCTTCGCTAAGCACTACGGAGAGGAAGAGGGATGCGAGGGAGAGGAGAGGCAGCGCCGTTGCGTGGAGATGTGATCTTCGGGTGCGGCTACCCTCTCTCTACCTCTCTATATATAGGGGAAGGGAGGAGGGGGTGGCGCCCCTGGGGGGTCGGCGGCTAGGGTAGATGGGGTGACTTGCCCCCCAAGCCGGGAGGTGGGAACGCCCCCTACCCTCCTGGTTACGTGAGATGGGGTGAGTGGGGCGCTCAGCCCCTTAGTGGGCTGGTTTGCCCCCTCCCCTTGGCCCATGGGGCCCCTCAACACTTGTCGGGCCCCCCAAAACCCCTTTCGGTGACGCTGGAAATCACCCGGTACCCCCAGAACAATTCCGGACTCCAATACCCTTCGTCCAATATATCGATCATCACCTTTGAACCATTCCCGAGTTCCTCGTCACATCCTGGATCTCATCCGAGACTCCGAACAACCTTTGGTAACCACCATAATGACTCAACTATACTTATATCGTCACCAAACGTTAAGTGTGTAGACCCTGCGGGTTCGAGAACTATGTACACATGACCGAGACACCTCTACGGTCAATAACCAATAGCGGGACCTGGATGCCCATATTGGTTCCCACATATTCTACGAAGATCTTATCGGTCGAACCTTGATGTCAAGGATTCAGCTAATCCCGTATGTAGTTCCCTTTGTCTATCGATATGTTACTTGCCCGAGATTCGATCGTCGGTATCTCCATACCTAGTTCAATCTCGTTACTGGCAAGTCCCTTTACTCGTTCTGTAATACAAGATCTTGTGGCTAAATCATTAGTCACATTGCTTGCAAGCTCATTGTGATACTGTATTACCGAGTGGGCCCTGAGATACCTCTCTGTCATACGGAGTGACAAATCCCAGTCTTGATCCATGCCAACTGAACAGACACCCTAGGAGATACCTATAGAGCACCTTTATAGTCACCCAGTTACGTTGCGACATTTGGTACACACAATGTACTCCTCTAGTGTCAGTGAGTTGCATGATCTCATGGTCATAGGAACATATACTTGACATGCAGAAAACGATAGCAATAAACTTGACACGATCATATGCTACATTCATTGTTTGGGTCTTGTCCATCACATCATTCTACTAATGATGTGATCCCGTCATGAAATGACAACTCATGTCTATGACTAGGAAACCATAGCCATCTTTGATCGACGAGCTAGTCTGGTAGAGGCTCAATAGGGACATGTTGTCGTCTATGTACCCACACATGTATTTGAGTTTCCAATCAATACAATTATAGCATGGATAATAAACGATTATCATGAACAAGGAAATGTAATAATAACCACTTTATTATTACCTCAAGGGCATATTTCCAATAGTATCCCTTTCACATCCTTCATCGGGTAGCCTAAGGCCTTATGATGCTTGCTTAGTACTGTCAATCGTTACTCTTTTTCTTTTCCTGAAAGTTCAGCATTAATGATAACATGAAATCTTTGTGTATTATCCATAAATTCATACCTCAGCCCCTTGGGTAGGGGTTTCAAAGTAGGAGGAGGTAGTTCCTCGTCTCCTTTCCTTTCAAGTACCTCATACACTTTAGTAATATGCGGGGTAACCATTGGAGTTGCATCCATTATCATTTCAATTTCTTCTTTATCTTCATCCTCGAATAAGGATTCGGGCCTTACCAATACTCGCTCAACCTCATCTTCTGGTGTTTGAAGATGGTTTTCAGCCAGTTGATTTAATTTTTGCTCTTCCTTGTCCTGAGTTTCTTCTTCATATGGCTTGATTAATGGAGAAGAAAATGGGAATTTGATCATCTCATCTCCCACTTCATAGAGATAGAATTTTGCTTGATGTATGCTCCCGCGACATTCAAAAAAGACTTGAAATCATAAGTACATAAATATCAATAGGATAAATGAGTGAGCCTATTATAATACTGACATCTTTAAGAATGCCACAAGGCTTCCTGTCTGTTTATCTGCAAGCTTAATAACAACATTAGTAGGCTCCAAAGTACAAGGAGAAATTTCATTGTAGATTTTTGAATAGAGGATGTAAGGAATAATATTGATTGGGGAACCTAGGTCACACAACCCAAAATATGACTTGCATCCGAAGGAACATGATAAAATTTGTTTACCTATGTCTTACCTTTGGTACACCCATTAATTTAGGAAGTTGTGTCTTTGTCTAGGTGGACTTCTTTGTTCACAGCCGGTATATGTGTAGCATGTTCTTTTACTATATCAACATAAGGCGGCGCCCCACATTGCTCCAACTTCACATTCTTCTTCCCCTTAGATGAAGGTGTTCCCTCCGGCTTCTTGTTATTTGGCTTATGCTAAGGTTATTTTCGTCGCTCAGTTGGAGTAGTTTTCTTTGTTATAGCTTCCACCATGCGAATGGCTTTAGACTCCTTGTTGCGTTTCAAGTACTTTTTCTCTAGTATACCCAAGAACTTAGAAAAATCTTTCAAAACATGCAACATGGGGTTAGTTCCAATATTTAACTCACGATGTAAGTCTTTTACTTTCAAAGTTCTAAAGAAAGACTTTATGCTATCATAAACAGGACCAAGATCAACCTTACTCTTTTCCTTTGAACAAAGGTACCAATTCTCAACATTGTACCTTATCCTGTCAAGTAAGCTCCAAGCCTCTGATATTTCAGTCCCTGGAAAAGAACATTGATGTCTACTACACAACCTTCTTCTTGTAGACTCGTGTTGGGCCTCCAAGCATAGAGTTTTGTAGGACAGTAGCAATTTTCCCTCAAGTGGATGACCTAAGGTTTATCAATCCGTGGGAGGTGTAGGATGAAGATGGTCTCTCTCAAACAACCCCGCGACCAAATAATAAAGAGTCTCTTGTGTCCCCAACACACCCAATACAATGCTAAATTGTATAGGTGCACTAGTTCGGCGAAGAGATGGTGATACAAGTGTAATATGGATAGTAGATATAAGTTTTTGTAATTTGAAAATATAAAAACAGCAAGGTAACTAGTAACAAAAGTGAGCAAAAACAATATTGAAATGCTTGAAACAAGGTCTAGGATTCATACTTTCACTAGTGCAAATTCTCTCAACAATGATAACATAATTAAATCATATGGTAATCCCTCACACTACAAAAAAAATACACTTCTGTGATGATACGTGTTTGTCACAGTAGGTCACGTTTTCTGTCATGCATGTACATCCATGACGATTTTATGACAGAATCAAGATAGTCATACCTGTGCTGTCGTAGAAGTGTTCCATGACATTACCAAAATTATCATCACGGAAGTGTCCACTTCCATGACGATAAATCGTGCGTCACAGAAGTGCTTTCGTCAAGGGTGGCCGACACATGGCATCCACCGTAACGGAACGCCGTTAAGCTATCGGGTCGGGTTTTGGATCCGATAACCCGTTAACAGCCCCGACCAATGGGGATTTTTCCACGTGTAAAATCATCATTGGCTGGAGGAAACACGTGTCGGCTCATCGCTGGGACAGATGTCATCCACTCATTGGACATAAGGCGCCTATGATACGTCGACACATGGCACGGCCCAACAGAGGCCCATTCCTGTGAAAAGGCCAGCCCGTTTGACTTGGTCAAAAGGTGGCGGGCCGGCCCATGGAAAGCCTGTTAACGGCTTGTACGCATATGGCCCATTTACAGCCCGCTAACCCAAGGCCCGTTACGCCCTATTCGAATTAGGCCCAGTAGCGTCATCTGGGCCATCCAATATGATTCCAGCCCGTTTTCACTTCTGGCCCATGTATGGCCCATGACGTCTTTCGGCCCATATGAGGCCCTATGTAACTCTTGGCCTATTAATGGCCCGTGGTGAAACTGGCCCGTAATGAACAGTGTATCACTTTACACCCATTAATGGCCCGTGGTGAAACTGGCCCGTAAAGAACAGTGTATCACTTTATACCCATTAAGGCCCATTATTCCGTTGGGCCGTTTCCAGCCCATGTTATCTTTCGGCCTTCTCAGAGCCCATTTATTCTTGGGCTATTTTCCAGCATTCGTTTACTTATGGCCCGTTACTGTCATTTTCTGCTTGTGGGCCAAATTCAGCCTGTGGTTACAGTCGGCCCGTTTGTGGTCCGTTAATACGTTGGGCCATTTTCATAGCATCATCAAATACGGCCTATTAACGATGGCCCGTTATGGTTGGCCCATGAACGGATGATTCCAACTCTAGCCCGTTTACGGCCAGAATGCGGTCTGTTTGGCCCATGTTTGGCCAATCGATCATACGACCCATATAAGGCCCATTGATGATACATCCCGTAGAAGGCCCATTGTTTCTATGGCCCATAGAAGGCCCATTGTTTCTACGGCCCGTAGAAGGCCCACTGTTTCTACGGCCCGTAGAAGGCCCACTGTTTCTACGGCCCGTAGGAGGCCCAGTGTCTCTACAGTAAATATTAGCCCATGGTTATTGTGGCCTAGTTTTAAAAAATAGGTTATTGCAGCCACTAGCAAACCGCAGAAAAAGAACTGCACTGACTACAAGCAAACAAATAATCAAGACAACAAGGAAATAAATAAGCAAGCAACTTACACTAGGCTATCACGGCTATTACACATATTACATCCACTGGGCATCAAAGTTCGCCATCAGTGCAAATATAGGGAACACAACAGCATATAAACGCCGCAGCAAAACAAGTCCAGAACTGAAACCACTTCAGAAGAGCTCAAGAAACAATATCCTGGGTACCCATAATGCTGGCAAGATGCTTAGCAAGCTTATTAACTTTCTCTTGTTTGGCGCTTAAGTCCTCCAGCGCTTGCTGTTGCACCAGAAAGTATGCATCTGAATTCTGCAGGGACTTCCTTAGTCCTTCGGCTTCCTGTCGCATAACATCTGATCGATGTCTTTCAACTTGAAGTTGAGACTCAAGAAGCCGAACTGATTCAGGCAATGAGTTCGAAGAGCTGGTGCCAGCAGTGGTAGCCAGTAACTCGAACACTACATCAAGACAGGACTGTGGGGTTGTGTCAGTGTCTTCAATATAGTTTTTATCAGCTTTCTTGGAGACCAACAGGGATATCTCACTATCTTGAACCTTATCTGCATTACTTCCTTTACCATTGCATAACAGGGTACTCTTCTCCAATATTTTATCCGCGTTCTAAAAGAGAAACAAACAAACACATCTCAGGTTTACAATGTAGTATATGAAACTCATTTTGGTAAACCAGTTCAGTAGTAAGGTGGACAAGATAACAGCATGAAACAAACATATATCTATGTAGTATGGTCACTGTATGGTCTATATCATTCTAGTTTATGTTGCCAAATCAAGATAGATACAGTTCGAATCATATCTATTTAAGAAAAAGCAGCATAGACATAATATAAGTGTGGGAAACTACACAGCAATAACAACACTTGTAATGTGCATGGCATGAGAACATAACTTTTTATTCAATTGAAACTGAAATCAACATAGAGCAAGTTACAACAGCAAACAGCCAAACACGTCGAAGAAACAGGTTTAAAACATACCTGTTGCGCCATTAGAGTTTCAATTGCATCCTTCAAATTTGAAATTAGTTGGTATCAGTAAATACAGTGATGCAAGAGCAAAGTAGTATGAACCATAGCTACGGAACCTGACCTGAGAACAATTCTTCTTCTGCTTTAAGCGTTGACTTCGGGTTCAAAGTGGTGGTCCTCGTGATTTGGGCACTGCAGTTGCCTTACTAACTGCTCGTTTTTGGGTGCTCTGTGGTGGAGACGGTGCTGTGTCAACAGGAACTGGGTGTCTATCTGCTGGGGTTGGGGTTAGAAGGGGTGTAGCTGGTTCTCTGTCCAACTGGGTAGGGGTACAATCTGCATGAGTGTGGGTTATGTGTGGTGGGGCTGGTTCTTGGGCAAGTACAACTGTGGTTCTATCTGCATCGACAGGTAGCACGATCTTTTCTGAAGACTGTGTTTTTACTCCCACAGATACTGTCATCACTCCCTCCAATTGAAATGGCTGATAAACAAGAAAAGTAATTGAATGTAGAGACATTGTAAGATAGACAGGTGCAATGGATTGTAGGGAAGAAAACAGGGCATGAAATAATTCACATTTATGTTGTCTAAGAAAACAGAATAGCAGGACATAATTTCACATATATGATGGCTAATTAAACAGGATAGCATGACACAATTTCACATGTATGATGGCTAACTAAACAGGATAGAATGACATACTTCAAAATATGATGACTATGTAAACAGGATGACATGATATAACTATACGATGTGTCTATTAAAGTGGTTGGCATGCCATAAATCACAAACATGCCATCGATGGAAACATGATGGCATGATATAATTCACGGATAGAATGGCATAATTTAAAATATGATGACTATGTAAACAGGATGAGATGATATAACTATATTATGTCTTTAGAAAATGGGTTGGCATGCCATAATTCAGATACATGCTGTCTATGTAAACATCATGGCATGACATAATTCAAATATATGATTTATATACTAAGGAAGTGAGCAGAGGGCAATCGCATATATGATTTGTCAACTAAGGAGATGGCATTCAATATTGTGTATATGATGTAAAAACTAAGCATTGCAATACAACATATGCATTATATGAGTAATATAACCCTGCCAAGTTTGAGCATACACCTCAGGCGGATAATAGGACTGGTCATCTGCCTCTGAATCCTCCTCTGAAGAGCTATCTGTAACCGGCAAGATATCTGCTTCAGCAGGTAGCATTGTCTGCTCTGAAGACCTTGTTTTCACTCCAGATTTCTCCATCACCAATTCAAATGGCTGATGCACAGGAAGAGCAGTTGAATATACTAACATTGTCGACAAAAGCAATGAGAAATACAAAAAAAGGACGGCATGATATAATTCACATATATGACGCTTGCCTAAACAGCATGGCATTGCATAATTCACATACATAATGCCTTGCAACAAGATAACATTGCATAATTCACATATATAATGTCTTGCAACAAGATGGCATTGCATAATTCACATATATGGTAATTAGACACTAAACAGGTGGCATTCACACAAAGCATGTCTAAAATAAGCAAATGACATAGCAATGCAAGATACCATACGCACGATATGAGCAACATAACCCTGCCAAGTTAGGGCATGCACCTCGGGGGGGGGGGGGAATATGACTGGCCATCTGTCTCTGAATCCTCCTCTAAGGAGCTATCGGTAACCAGCAAGACATGCGCTTCGTCAGATAGCATTGTCTGCTCTGAAGACCTTGTTTCCACTCCAGATTTTTCCATGACCGTGCCGAATGGCTGATGCACAGGAAGAGTAATTGAATGTACTAAAATTGTTGACAAATTTAACACGTAATAGAAAAATGGTGGCATGATATAATTCACATATAAGATGACTGGCTAACCAGGGTGGCATTGCAAAATTCACATATATGATGCCTGGCTAGACAAGATGGCATTGCATGATTCACATATACGATAAAGAAACTAAATAGATGGCATTGACACAAAGCATGTCTAAACTAAGCAGATGACATCTTTAATGTATACAGTAAGCAATGCAAGGCACCATATGCATGATATTACCAACATCAGCATGCCAAGTTAGAGTGAAGACCTCATAGGGTAAATAGGAGTGCTCTTCTGCTTATGAATCCCCCTCAGAACAGTTATCTTCCTCTTGATTACGATCCGAAATGGGTGGAGGGGGGCTGCCTTTGCGCCCACCATGGAACGACGTCTGCATGAAATTTTATTGCCACGCAAGGGTTGTCTCTTTTGCTCTACATGATCAGTTCGATTGTGTACAATAACCGTCATGCATAGGAATAAAACATAGTGAGATTATGTAAGGAGTGCATGCACAAATCCAGAGTGATGGTAGCAAACTGTGGATAGACCCAAAACCAATGATAGCAGGCAGATTGTGACGCCCGGATAATTAGGCTACAGTAATCCGACGTTAACGATGCCACGTCACCATGGTTACTGTTGTTAATCTCGCGTTAGTTCAAAACTGATTCGAAATTCAAATTCAAAAATAGGCAAAATAACAAAAGTTTTCAAATATTAAAACTAAATTGTTCGGGTTGTGTCAAATAATGCATAGGTAATTATGATGGAGAAACCACATTTTTATAAAAGGTTTAAATGCACTTAAGTAACTAAAATAGTAGGTAAAACAATTAAATAAATGCGTTTTGGATTTTATAAAATACTATACTATTTTGTTCAAGGATAAAACCTTCCGTGGTAGTAGTTATAATTGTAACTCTATTTTAGGTAGGGTTTCACTTTTTGTAAAACTATAAAATATAAAACAGTAAAAGAAAGATAAGTAAAAAAATGAAGAAACAAAATAAATAAAAAGAGAAAAGAAAGTAAAACAAAAATAAAGAAAAGGAAACCCCCTTGCGCCACTGGGCCTTGGCCCACCAAGCCAACCCCAGGCCGGCCCGCCCCCACCACTTAACCCCCACGCCCCGAAACCGTAACCCCTCACCGCCCCACTCGCCCCCTCCCACGACACCCCCTCACTCCTCCCACTCCCCCACGATCTGGATCGGGGATCCACCCCGACGACCGCGCCCCGCGCTCCCCCCACGATGCCGGCGCCCATTCCCGGCGCTGCCCCACCGCCGCTGCGGCTCATGGCCTCGACACGCCAGGCCTCATCGCCGTCGTCTCCCCGCCTCGCCCCCGACACCCGCGGCGCCCCAAGGCCGACGTCGTCGCGCGGACCCCCCCCCCCCCGTCGTTGGACTGCCTCCCCGCCGTCCTCTACGTCGTCGCCTCCTCCCCTGCGCCGGCCGTCCCCGTCCTCCTCCACAACTGCTCCCTCGAGCCTCGCCGCCACCTCTCCTCTTCAACGCCGGTGAGGGCCTTGCCCTCCCCTTCCCTTCCTCTGCTCCGTGCCGGCCGCGCCGCTCGCTCCCTACGCCGGCGTTGCACGTCTCCGCCCGCGCCCGCGAGTTCGCTTGCGCTCGTTGCGCTCACCGTGGCCCTACACCGTGGCGCCGTGCCCGACTGCGCCCTTCGCGGGCCCCTCGCGCGTCCGGGCCGCGCCCGACCACCGCGCGCATGCGCATGCGCACGCGCACCAACCCCCCGTCGCCCCATTGCTCCCGCACGCACCCCGTCCGGCCGGTCCGTCGCTGCACCACCACGAGCGACCGCACCTGCCCGCGCCCTCCGTCGCCTCCGTGCGGGTGCGCGGCGCCTGCACCCGATAACGCCCGTCGCCCGAACCCACTATGGCCCTTAGGGCCTATGACAGCTGGGTCCCGCCCCATATGACAATGACATGTGGGGCCCATGCCCAGAACGTTTTAAATAAAAAAGGAATCAAAAATAATAATAAATAAATAAAATATCAATCAATTAATTAAATTAATTAATTTTGTTTAAATTAACTAATTAAGGTTAATTAACCTAATAACTAGTTAACCTAATTAACTACTGTTAATTAGCTAAGCAGTCCCTAACAGGTGGGACCCACCTGTCAGGTTGACCAGGTCAACGGTCAACGTTGACTGCTAACATCATGTTGACGTCATAATTACCTTTTTCTAATTAAATTAATTATGTTAACTCTAGAAAAAGATAAAATCCTTTTGAAATTAATATAAAATGAACCGTAGCTCGGATGGAAAAACTTTGTACATGAAAGTTGCTCAGAACGACGAGACGAATCCGGATACGCAGCCCGTTCGTCCGCCACACATCCCTAGCATAGCAAACGCGCAACTTTCCCCCTCCGGTTCATCTGTCCGAAAACGCGAAACACCGGGAATACTTTCCCAGATGTTCCCCCCCTTCGCCGGTACCACCTCCTACCGCGTTAGGGCACACCTAGCCCCGCGCATTGACATGTCTTCCATCGTCATGCTTATGTTTGCATTATATTTATTGTTTCTTCCCCCTCTTCTCTCGTTAGACACCGAGAACGACGCCGCTGCTACCCAGTACGACTACGGTGGTGACGACCCCTCCTTCTTGCCAAAGCAACCAGGCAAGCCCCCCCTTGATCACCAGATATCGCCTATTCTTCTCTATACTGCTTGCATTAGAGTAGTGTAGCATGTTACTACTTTCGGTTAATCCTATTCTAATGCATAGCCTGTCATTGTTGCTACAGTTGTTACCCATACCTGCTATCCTACTGCTTAGTATAGGATGCTAGGGTTCCATCAGTGGCCCTACACTCTTGTCCGTCTGCCATGCTATACTACTGGGCCGTGATCACTTCGGGAGGTGATCACGGGTATATACTATATACTTTATATACATGACACATGTGGTGACTAAAGTCGGGTCGGCTCGTTGAGTACCCGCAAGTGATTCTGATGAGGGGGCTGAAAGGACAGGTGGCTCCATCCCGGTAGAGGTGGGCCTGGGTTCCTGACGGCCCCCGACTGATACTTTGTGGCGGAGCGACAGGGCAGGTTGAGACCACGCAGGAGAGAGGTGGGCCTGGCCCTGATCGGCGTTCGCGGATACTTAACACGCTTAACGAGATCTTGGTATTTGATCTGAGTCTGGCCATTTGGTCTATACACACTAACCAACTACGCGGGAACAGTTATGGGCACTCGGTGTCGTGGTATCAGCCGAAGCTCTTTTTGACGTCAACAACTGAGTGGCGCGCGCCGCATTGGACCGTAAACTCGCGCTTGTATTAAGGGGGCTAGGTCTGCTTCCGGCCGCGTACGCAACATGCAGGTGTGTAATGGGCGATGGGCCCAGACCCCTGCGCGCATAGGATTTAGACCGGCGTGCTGACCTCTCTGTTGAGCCTAGGTGGGCTGCGACGTGTTGATCTTCCGAGGCCGGGCATGACCCAGGAAAGTGTGTCCGGCCAAATGGGATCGAGCGTGTTGGGTTATGTGGTGCACCCCTGCAGGGAAGTTTATCTATTCGAATAGCCGTGTCCCTCAGTAAAAGGACGACCCGGAGTTGTACCCTGACCTTATGACAACTTGAACTGGATACTTAATAAAACACACCCTTCCAAGTGCCAGATATAACCCGGTGATCACTCTCTAATAGGGCGACGAGGAGGGGATCGCCGGGTAGGATTATGCTATGCGATGCTACTTGTGAACTTACCATCTACTCTCTTCTACATGCTGCAAGATGGAGGTGGCCAGAAGCGTAGTCTTCGACAGGATTAGCTATCCCCCTCTTATTCTGGCATTCTGCAGTTCAGTCCACTGATATGGCCCTTTACACATATACCCATGCATATGTAGTGTAGTTCCTTGCTGGCGAGTACTTTGGATGAGTACTCACGGTTGCTTTTCTCCCTCTTTTCCCCTTCCTATACCTGGTTGTTGCAACCAGATGCTGGAGTCTAGGAGCTAGAGATCCCGAGGATGATTCTACGTGGAGTTTGGCTTCGAGGAGTAGTTAGGAGGTCCCAGGCAGGAGGCCTTGCCTTTTCGATCGTTGCTACTTTTGTGCTAGCCTTCTTAAGGCAATCTTGTTTAACTTATGTCTGTACTCAGATATTATTGCTTCCGCTGACTCTTGTGTTTTCAAGCTTATGTATTCGAGCCTTCGAGGCCCCTGGCTTGTAATTTAAAGCTTGTTTTATTTTAATTTGTGTCTAGAGTTGTGTTGTGATATCTTCCCGTGAGTCCTCGATCTTGATCGTACACATTTGCGTGTATGATTAGTGTATGATTGAATTGGGGGCGTCACAAGTTGGTATCAGAGCCGACTGCCTGTAGGAATCCCCCTTTCCAACTCCTTGGCCGAAGTTGAGTCTTGTCGTTGAAAAAGTTTTTACTAACATGGTTGTGCGGCTTATGGGCCCACGTCGCCATTGGGTGGTATTAGGATCTTTTACTCCTTGTCTATACTCTGGGACTCTGATCTCTCTTCTATTCGGGTTAAGTGAATTTTGCTAAATCTAGCATTAGGATCTCGTTATCACTTTCACCCGAAGAGCCCATTATTACTGATGATCGTCTGCTGCACGTGAAGACCCTGAAGATACTCTCCGCTGATAACCCGAGAACTTGTGTCCATCGCTTTTGCAATTCCCTTTCATCGATAAACTCCTATGGATAACCACGTATACTCGCCTACAATGTTTCCCAGGTGATCTTGTTATTACAAGATACCCCGAAATTCTCTCTGTTGTTCCGAGAATCCTTTGAGCTTACTGCCTTGCCGCTCTTTGTCACCTGAATACCCCTACGGATAATTCTCGCACTTACCGAGTATCCGCTCATCCCCAGTTGATTCAAGTATTTCACAAAAGTGTTCAAAATACCATTCGATCTTCCGAAAATCCTCAGGAGCCTTTTGCTCTTGAAATTCTTGCTTACTTGCATTATGATTAATCTTAAGTCTCGTAATCTTATTGGCATCTCTTGTCATTATCATTTTGAGTCCGTTGATTCAATTTGTTGCGAATGCTCGCAATCCTCAATCAGAGCCTAGAATTCATCCTTCCGGCTCAGACGTCATTTGAAACGTGAACTGGTTATCGACCAATCAAGTTGCCGTCGATTGTACCCCTAAGTCTATTCAACTTATCCATTCTTAATCAGACCATTGGCTTCTGATCCCTTGATTTGGAAATGATAATTCCTTTGCATTTGAGCTTTGAATTACTCAGTTGTTTTTATAGTCTGATGCCCTTTCGTTCCTTCTTCCTCTGATAGAGTACCGATACCTGCATTAGCTCAGTTGTAGACCACAAGACCCCTTGTTGGGTTATTATCCGACAGTGTCCTTCATATTCAATAACCTTGTGATCATTTCCATGGATATATAATGCCTTTGGTAATTTGTATCCTCTGCTTGATAACCATACTCTACTTTTGAGCTGGTGATTTTACTCTTGAAGTTTGAGGTATATGTTTCTAAGATGCCCCGATGGATTGAACCTATACCTTCCCTAAAAACCGTATGAACCCGAAGGTTTTCACAAGCCATACCCTTCTGGTATTTTACCAGATAATTTTCTACCATACAACTTCATCGAATGCGAGAAGTGAATGAAAGGTTATGCATTGTAGAAGTGGGAGTCGACCTTGAACTTTGTGTTCATGCCCATGGACACGATGTAGATCTTATCATTAAAGCTTCTCTTAAATTAATTATTCCCTTGGTATAAGTTCATCTTATATCTGGGATCTGGCCTTTTGCAATCGTGGTTCCAACCATGTTATCTTTTAAATACCATTTCTCGTGCAATTTTAAGCACTTGTCTTTTACAGAGCAATACCCCAGTCCAACCTCTACCTTGATTTGTCGTCGAGTATTACCCCCTGGTATCTCGAGATTATCTTCGAACTGCATAACTTCTTATGAGTTCTTCATCAAGTATTACATTCTCACTGATTACAGTTTTTCACGGGCTTCGAGTTATTAAACACTCAAGGACATCGATAACTGAATCGAGTCCGCGTCGCGATTAAACAACTCTTAGTAATCTTCTTTACTTGCGACTTAGTACTCGATCACGTCATTCCTAGCCTGATTGGCTATATCATTATCGTGCTAAATTTTAACTGTGCTACCGGGTCCTTCTTCCCGGAGCACAAATTGCGACGGTGAGCTAATCTTACAATCGATCTTCCTCGTCATATCGTTTGTCCTTGAACAGCAAGCTTGATTTCGAGTTTGTGTCGTACCCATGGTTCCAATAACTTTTTGTTTCATCATTTCGTTGACTTGATGTCATCGCCGATCAGTTACATCTTCTCGAAACCTCTCGACAAATGTGTCGTGATCGTCATCAACATTCTGAGGACTTCCAAGATATCTATTGAATTCTTGATGAGAAATAACATCCTTTGCCCTCGATGATTTGGGTTATCATCGACAACATTATTGCGTTCCCTCCAATACAAAACTTGTTCCTGTTTTGTGTTGTACCTTGAGTTCCTTGCTATCCAACTTATGTTATGTTTTACCGCCGAGTATACCATCTTTGATGTCAAGAATGTTGTGAGGATTTCTCCACCTCTTAAGAATTCTTGCTATAATGATACTTCTCACCATCACCATTCTTTCTTGGTCCTCGTGTTGATTCCAACCGGGGTACCCACAAGTGAACGGTGTTGTTTGGATTCTGCACTTCTAGCAACCCTATTGCTTTGAAGTTAATGATCGATAATTCATTCTTAGCCTATCGTTTGCTGAACCACCATTCTAACATTGATCATGCTACCTAACCCCATATTTCAGGTGCACCTTTCAACCAATGTTTAATTGTGGATGTTTTCCTCGAGCATACCTCATTATGTCATCTGATCTGACAAATGTTATCTCCTTATTCACATAGTTGTGGAAATCCATCCTTTTGGAAATCTCAAGGAATTGTCGCTGAGTCCATCAGCCACCTTCTCGTCCTCTCCTTGGTTAAATGATGAACTCTTGTTTTGGAACTCTCTTTCATAGTTCATTTCCTGAGAATCTTACAGTATCCTCCCGTCAATTTGTCTGGCACCTTTTCTTCTCAAGCATCCTGAGTCTGAGGTTTCCTAACACCGATCAGATCTGAATCTCAGTCAGCTATGATGGTTGGAGCATATTTTCAAGAGTTATAACATTGGTCTTTATATGACCCGGTAAGGTGATGTCATGCCTAGCACACTTGACCGGAGGACCTATTGTTATAGTTCTTCCTTTCAACAAGGTTATCCATTCTTCCATGAGGAAATTGTAAGACTTATTCTACAAGTTATTCCTGATGCATCCATTGAGTATCCAAAGTCCGACCCTTGCTTGAAGACCATGTCAATGCTATCCCAAAGCATGTCTGTGGTACTCCGATTTTCGACAAGAACATTTGAAGCCCAATGCTAAATGTTTTCTTGCTCAATTATCCAAACACCGTTGTATGGGTAATGTCATGAAATTTCTCTCCCCTTACCTAAAGAGTTTTCTACATTATATCCTGTCATGGATATCATGCTCTGCTTGTCCTTGGGAAGGATATACCCTTGAAATATGTGTTTAAACACATTTTCCTTTCCATTCTTCTACTTAAACCTGATAATCATATTTTCCTTTCCATTGTTTGGTTTAGCCTTTCTTGTGATCTGTATGACCTAAGGAGTAATATTCTCCTGCTATTGTAAACACCTCAGTGTACAATTCTGTCAGAAAGACCCTGATACTTTTGATTGATGACATTCCGGTAACCACCGATGGACGAGAACTTTGCCTATTGGTCCGCCTCGTTCAACGAACAGGAAGATGGTTCTCTTCGTCCCTCGCCCTTGGTACCGACGTTGTTGCCGACATAACTGACAGGCTATCCGCTAACATGTGTTGCCTACATGGTCATACAAGACGTCACCGCCCTTCCCACTTTTAACCCACATGGTGGGCCCATAACCCATAGTTCCACAGGATCGAAACCTGGCTCTCCTGTACACCCCTGTTGCTAAAGTTATTTCTCGCGTTTGGCTTCATATGTAAATCACGAGCCAACTTCCTAGTGATCCATTCCGGTATCAGACGCAATACTTATTCTCGTTGCTCTGGACCCCTTTCACACTTTGTTTCAGGCATCGAATGATTGCCTGCCCGCTCGAAACTTCCCATGATACCTCCTTACCTTGCTCTCGATATTTTCGTAAGTTTCAATTCGAGAGTTACTTTCCCCACCTTCCTCGATGTTATCGACCAGATAGTCGACCTTGCAGAGTTCTGTTCTCCCTGTATGCCCACCCTTTATTCTTTCGTAAGTACGATGGAGTTCCGGAAGAAAGGACGCCGACTTCATCATGATGACCTGAAGCAGAGAAATGAAGACATCAATGTATTGGACCGGCCTCTTCGTGAAGAGCAAGCCCTGATAAGAAGAACCGCTAGATTCGTTACCAAACCTTTCCCCCTTTCACTACCTCTTAAATCTCGGGACGAGATTTCTTGTAGTGGAGGAGAATTGTGACGCCTGGATAATTAGGCTACAGTAACCCCACGTTAACGATGCCACGTCACCACGGTTACTGTTGTTAATCTCGCGTTAGTTCAAAACTGATTCGAAATTCAAATTCAAAAATAGGCAAAACAACAAAAGTTTTCAAATATTAAAACTAAATTGTTCGGGTTGTGTCAAATAATGCATAGGTAATTATGATGGAGAAACCACATTTTTATAAAAGGTTTAAATGCACTTAAGTAACTAAAATAGTAGGTAAAACAATTAAATAAATGCATTTTGGATTTTATAAAATACTATACTATTTTGTTCAGGGATAAAACCTTTTGTGGTAGTAGTTATAATTGTAACTCTATTTTAGGTAGGCTTTCACTTTTTGTAAAACTATAAAATATAAAACAGTAAAAGAAAGATAAATAAAAAATGAAGAAACAAAATAAATAAAAACAGAAAAGAAAAGTAAAACAAAAATAAAGAAAAGGAAACCCCCCCTGCGCCACTGGGCCTTGGCCCACCAAGCCAACCCCAGGCTGGCCCGCCCCCACCACTTAACCCCCCACGCCCCAAAACCCTAACCCCTCACCGCCCCCACTCGCCCCCTCCCACGACACCCCCTCACTACTCCCACTCCCCCCGATCTGGATCGGGGATCCACCCCGACGACCGCGCCCCGCGCTCCCCCCACGATGCCGGCGCCCGTTCCCGGCGCTGCCACGCCGCCGTTGCGGCTCACGGCCTCGACACGCCGGGCCTCATCGCCGTCGTTTCCCCGCCTCGCCCCCGACACCCGCGGCGCCCCGAGGCTGACGTCGCCGCGCGGAGCCCCCCCCGTCGCTGGACTGCCTCCCCGCCGTCCTCTACGTCGTCGCCTCCTCCCCTGCGCCGGCTGTCCCCGTCCTCCTCCACAACTGCTCCCTCGAGCCTCGCCGCCACCCCTCGTCTTCAACGTCGGTGAGGGCCTTGCCCTCCCCTTCCCTTCCTCTACTCCGTGCCGGCCGCGCCGCTCGCTCCCTGCGCCGGCGTTGCACGTCTCCGCCCGCGCCCGCGAGTTCGCTTGCGCTCGTTGCGCTCACCGTGGCCCTGCACCGTGGTCGTCGTGCCCGACTGCGCCCTCCGCGCGCCCCTCGCACGTCCGGGTTGCGACCAGCCACCGCGCGCATGCGCACGCGCACCAACCCCCCCGTCGCCCCATTGCTCCCGCACGCACCCCGTCCGGCCGGTCCGTCGCCGCACCACCGCGGGCGACCGCACTTGCCCGCACCCGATAATGCCTGTCACCCGAACCCACTATGGCCCTTAGGGCCTATGACAGCTGGGCCCCGCCCCCTATGACAATGACATGTGGGGCCCATGCCCAGAACGTTTTAAATAAAAAAAGGAATTAAAAATGATAATAAATAAATAAAATATCAATCAATCAATTAATTAATTAATTAACTTAATTAATTCTGTTTAAATTAACTAATTAAGATTAATTAACCTAATAAATAGTTAACTTAATTAACTACTGTTAATTAGCTAAGCAGTCCCTAACAGGTGGGACCCACCTGTCAGGTTGACTAGGTCAACGGTCAACGTTGACTGCTGACATCATGCTGATGTCATAATTACCTTTTTCTAATTAAATTAATTCTGTTAATTCTAGAAAAAGATAAAATTCTTTTTAAATTAATATAAAATGAACCGTAGCTCGGATGGAAAAACTTTGTACATGAAAGTTGCTCAGAACGACGAGACGAATCCGGATACGCAGCCCGTTCGTCCGCCACACATCCCTAGCATAGCAAACACGCAACTTTCCCCCTCCGGTTCATTTGTCCGAAAACGCGAAACACCAGAAATACTTTCCTGCATGTTTCCCCCCTTCGCCGGTACCACCTCCTACCGCGTTAGGGCACACCTAGCCCCGCGCATTGACATGTCTTCCATCGTCATGCTTATGTTTGCATTATATTTATTGTTTCTTCCCCCTCTTCTCTCGTTAGACACCGAGACCGACGCCGCTGCTACCCAGTACGACTACGGTGTTGACGACCCCTCCTTCTTGCCAAAGCAACCAGGCAAGCCCCCCCCCTTGATCACCAGATATCGCCTATTCTTCTCTATACTGCTTGCATTAGAGTAGTATAGCATGTTACTGCTTTCGGTTAATCCTATTCTGTTGCATAGCCTGTCATTGTTGCTACAGTTGTTACCCTTACCTGCTATCCTACTACTTAGTATAGGATGCTAGTGTTCCATCAGTGGCCCTACACTCTTGTCCGTCTGCCATGCTATACTATTGGGCCGTGATCACTTCGGGAGGTGATCACGGGTATATACTATATACTTTATATACATGACACATGTGGTGACTAAAGTTGGGGCGGCTCGTTGAGTACCCGCAAGTGATTCTGATGAGGGGGCTGAAAGGACAGGTGGCTCCATCCCGGTATAGGTGGGCCTGGGTTCCTAACAGCCCCCGACTGTTACTTTGTGGCGGAGTGACAGGGCAGGTTGAGACTACCTAGGAGAGAGGTGGGCCTGGCCCTGATCGGCGTTCGCGGATACTTAACACGCTTAACGAGATCTTGGTATTTGATCTGAGTCTGGCCATTTGGTCTATACGCACTAACCAACTACGCGGGAACAGTTATGGGCACTCGGCATCGTGGTATCAGCCGAAGCTCTTTTTGACATCAGCGACTGAGTGGCGCACGCCGCATTGGACCATAAGCTCACGCTTGTATTAAGGGGCTAGGTGTGCTTCCGGCCGCGTACGCAACATGCAGGTGTGCAATGGGCGATGGGCCCAGACCCCTGCGCGCATAGGATTTAGGCCGGTGTGCTGACCTCTCTGTTGAGCCTAGGTGGGGCTGCGACGTGTTGATCTTCCGAGGCCGGGCATGACCCAGGAAAGTGTGTCCGGCCAAATGGGATCGAGCGTGTTGGGTTATGTGGTGCACCCCTGCAGGGAAGTTTGTCTATTCGAATAGTCGTGTCCCTCGGTAAAAGGACGACCCGGAGTTGTACCTTGACCTTATGACAACTAGAACTGGATACTTAATAAAACACACCCTTACAAGTGCCAGATATAACCCGGTGATCGCTCTCTAACAGGGCGACGAGGAGGGGATCGCCGGGTAGGATTATGCTATGCGATGCTACTTGGTGAACTTACCATCTACTCTCTTCTACATGCTGCAAGATGGAGGTGGGCAGAAGCGTAGTCTTCGACAGGATTAGCTACCCCCCTCTTATTCTGGCATTTTGTAGTTCAGTCCACTGATATGGCCCTTTACACATATACCCATGCATATGTAGTGTACTTCCTTGCTTGCGAGTACTTTGGATGAGTACTCACGGTTGCTTTTCTCCCTCTTTTCCCCTTTCTATACCTGGTTGTCGCAACCAGATGCTGGAGTCCAGGAGCTAGAGATCCCGAGGATGATTCTACCTGGAGTTCGGCTTCGAGGAGTAGTTAGGAGGTCCCAGGCAGGAGGCCTTGCCTTTTCGATCGTTGCTACTTTTGTGCTAGCCTTCTTAAGGCAATCTTGTTTAACTTATGTCTGTACTCAGATATTATTGCTTCCATTGACTCTTGTGTTTTCGAGCTGATGTATTCGAGCCTTCGAGGCCCCTGGCTTGTAATTTAAAGCTTGTTTTATTTTAATTTGTGTCTAGAGTTGTGTTGTGATATCTTCCCGTGAGTCCTCGATCTTGATCGTACACATTTGCGTGTATGATTAGTGTACGATTGAATCGGGGGCGTCACACAGATAATAGCTTTAGTTAAAAAAATACAGATAATGGCTCCTTTAATGTTTGTTTGCACCCAACATGAAACTCATAGTAGACACCGGAGATTAACCAGATAGTAGACAGATAGTACTGATTGCTGCCCCAATATGTACCCCACAACCATTTAAAAACTCAAGTTTCAGCATTAGTTTGGACCAGACTCGGAGTCTAATAGGTGAACACGACGATAATGTAGCATGTCATCATATTAAGTGACGCATAACGTAAGCAGACACGAAAGAGTGTGACCTCTCTTGCGGACCCATGTAGTCCTCAAGGTCATCTGCTCAATTGATGATGGTAATGCAGTTGTCGTGGCTGCCGGTGGCGGGGAAGAAGATCTGAGGCGGTGAAAGACAGTCTGGAGAGCGGATCCCAGCTGTGGTGAACCCTTCCATCGTTGGAGCAGCTGAGCTGGGGTGGAACACAGCGCCGTAGGAGCAGGACAAACCACACAAGGTTTTCTTTGACACATATCTGTAACAGAAGTAATTGAGTAAGGGCTTGTTTGAATTTGAGGATTCTAACAATGCAGGGATAGGAAATAGACAGGAATAGGATAGGAATGCACGTGCAAAACAGAGAATTTAAAAACACAGGATTTCTGCCAATCTGGGTGTTTGATTCACAACAATTGTAAGATCACAGGATGCAAAAAAGCATGGTGAGATTAAGTCAAACCACAAGAAAATGTACTGTTATAATGCTATTATGCTACTATCTCTTAGTCTTGTGCTTGATGAATAGGAATATGAAAAGGAGGAGAAGTGGAAATTAGAATTCCTATGGTTTTTCTTTCAAGGAGACACTAAAGGAACAAATCCTACAATTTTCCTTTGCTCCATTCCTTTGCACCAAATTCATGAAAAGTAGTACCATAGGAAACTTTCCAATTCCGATGTTTTTCATTCACTTTTCCTTTCAAGCACTGTCTAGTAGGCAGGCTTGAGCAAGGAAAATCCTACACTAAAAAAATGTTTTTGTGCTACTTCTATTACTTTGGACCCAGGCCACTGCCATACTAGCTCAACTCCCAGGCCCATCGACAAATGCACAGCTCAAACGCGCAGAGATAAATAATGATGGCGTTCAAGAGAGTCCATCACGGATAGCTAAGTTGCCTGGTACCTCACTGCTTGTCATATAGTAGGGTAAAATAATCGTATTTCCCGTTACTACAAGTGCTCAGTGGAAAATATATATAACATGTAGAGTAAAAAAGAGATGCAACAAGTGTACAACCTCTTTGGCGAAGCCATGTCGATCTCAGCATGATTGGGTTGGCCGGTGAGGATGCTCCGGCTGACTTGGCTGTCGGAGGAGGGGAAGAAGATCTTAGGCGTCTGGAGATGGAACCCAAGGTACTGCTCCGCTGTGATGGAGGGTTTCGTCGTTGGAGCAGCTCCGGTGAGTTGTACGACGCCGAGGCTGAAGCAGGACAAGAGAGACAATGAACAACGTTAACTTGAGTGGAATTCTAATAGCATCTCCAATACATGACGTAAAATACATAACCACAAAGTGCTAGTAGTAAAATACATGAGTAGCTCATCTCTGAACTTAACTGTCGAAACTGAATTTAACTGTCGAAACTGAACTAACTGTCAAAACTGAATTTTGCTGTCGAAACTGAACGCACTAGCAAGGTGAGGCTACACGTCGGTCGACTGACTTTTTCATCTCTGGTTAGTCGATTTTGCAGCCGTTGGATACGAAATCAAGGGCCTGCGGTTCATCTTCAACCTCCACCCCCTGAGCCGCCAGCCACCACCGGTCAAACAGCAGCCCCCCGCCGCCCGCGGCCGGTGGTGCGCCGCCCCGCCCGCCCCGAAAACACTCCCCACCGCCGGTCCGCCGCCGCCCCGGCCATCCCTCTAGCCCCCCCCCCCCCCCCGTGCCGAGCTTTTTCTCCGGCGATCCCCACGCCACTGCCCCGCCAACGCCCCGCCACCGTCGGCGACCACCGCCCCCATCCTTTACCCTAAGATAGATAGTGGGGTACCTCTCCGGCGAGCCCCCTCCCCGCTGCGGCTGGTTCTTCCTTCACCCCGGCGAGCCCCCCCCACCCCCTGAAAATCGACTGACCCAAAAGTCGATTCAGTCGACTGAAGTGTAGCTAAATTGGAGCAGCATCGCAAGCAAGAGCAAGAGCGAGAGCAGCAGCGCGAGCAAGAGCAATAGCAAGAGCAGACCAGGCAGGGGACCGAGAGCAAGAGCAGAGCAGCAGCGCGAGCGAGAGCTAAAGCAGCAGCAGCTCCTACTGATGTGGACGTCGCCGCCGAGGGAGCGACGCAGTGGAGGAAGTGGCCGGCGACGCCGCCGTGGATGGAGCCGCGCCGTGTCGGCTCGGGACCGAGCGCCGGCAACACCGTGAGATCGAATCAAGAAGAAAATGCGGCGATTAGTTTACAACCTCTTTGGTGGCGCCGATTAGGCCGCAGCTTCATCCGAGGAAACGGTGATGATGATGCTCTTCCGGTGGTGCAGGTGAAGACGGCGGTGTGGGAATGGAGGTGGCGCGAAAGACGAGGGGAACGTTAGGGTAGCTCCTTGGAGGTGGAGGACGGGGTGGCTGAACCGGCGGGACGATGAGATCGACGATGGATCCTCATCCGGTACGGTGGATGAGGGACGTCGAGGTGTTGCTATGGACGACGTCGGCGGGGAAGAGGCTCCGGCTGGGTGGCGGACAAAGCAGGGTGTGGGGTGTCGCCGCGGGTTTTCGCGGCCTCGGTGTACGAAGGGGTGGGCAGATGGGATGGCAGTGGGGAACCATGGCTTAGAGACGCGCTTGTCCGAAATGTGGGGTAAGTTACGAAAGTACCCGCACCGATCTGAGGCGGTTCTTTCGGTTCAGGGGTACCACGGGCATTTCGCGTGTCGGGATTTCACAGGAGGTGGGAGTTTTCGCGCGCGTTGTAATTTCAGAATAGCAAGGCGCGGGTTGAGATGGAGGGAGTTGTCGGAGCACAACGAGACAAAGATATATCTTAATTATTTCGGGCTAACAAGGCGCGGGTTGAAGAGGCGGGAGTTTCGCAGCACGATAGACAGAGACGCTAGCTTGAATTTTCGGCATAACAAGGCGCGACTTGAAATTTCGGAAGAACAAGCTTAACGTGTACCCAAAAAAAGACAATTTTCACCTCAACACGCACAACACACACAAACATCATTTAGACTAGAGTAAGGTACACGTGCATTGCACGCATGAGATTTGGCAACCAAATTATGAATAAATACCACATTATAGCATGCAAGCTTTGAGTCATATATGCATGATGTAGATGTTCGTTTAATTCTTATAGTTCATTTCATTCAAAATCATCTAGTTTTTATAAGAAAGCTAATCTATTTTAAGATTCATGGAACTGTGCGTCGTAAGACATAAAGTAAAAAACAAATAATGGCAAATCATGTAGAAAAACATTTGGGCAATTCTGATACGGAAGATTCTAGAACAAATAAGAAGTGCTTGTGTTTTGATGTTTGTGCATTATGCTTAAGTTCAACCATGGAGTCTTCTAGATTATACATGTGGCGAAATATGGTGGAATCTAGATGATATCCAACGGCCAGTAGTGCTCAAATTTGCCATCTTTGGACCATCGGATTCGTCTCATCCAACGACCATCTTTCAAAGTTAAAGTTACCCGCACACAATATAAAAAATATAAAAAATATAATATATATAGGGGTATAGATATAGATATGTGATGCGAAAGCCGCCCATCATCTCCAATTAGAATAGTGTGTCCATGCACGGATGCGACGTGGCCAAATGATGTCTGCCATCGGTATCTCAAATTCAAATCAGTTTGACCTTGTTCAATGTGTATACATTACAACATGCTCGTTTCCAAACCACACCGCACAGATCTCCATTATATTCATGCATGCATGGGTTTAAAACATCAGGATCTCTTATTCAAATATTTGAATTCAACTTTACATTGATTATGACCTCACCTATTCTTTTACACCCACACAGTAGTCTTCTCTTTATAATTGTACCACTAACTTTCTCTCGTGCATGCATGCACACACACTACCAGTCGGCATTATCCATCGCACGCATGCAATCTTTTTCTTCAGGTCGGTCTCCCATGAAGGCACACACCCACACACATCCCCCTCTCCATCATATCGGGCATTCTTTATCTCTCACGCGTGCATGCACAACGATCGATGTTCCTCTATGTATGTGTGTATATAGCTAGGTCTTTCATAGTTTTCCACACAAACCGATCAATCGATATATCCAGTGAGGGCTCACCCTCTTTCCCACGTCCACATCGATCAATCTATACCTCTCTATATAGGATTAACATATATAGCTAATACACCCACATTAATTATATATCCAACGTCCCCCTCTCATCATCCATGCCTTCCGCTTCATCTCTCAGACGCGTGCACAATGGCGAAGACAGGGGCGGTAAGGGTTCTGCCCCCCTCCCCCCCTAACATCACTATATATCGAGGCTAATATGAATGTGATCATTAGACAATTGCTGCTAAAAATGGTTGAAGTTCATGAATTGACCCTCCTCATAAAGGATTAGCAATGCTTGGCCCCCTAGCTCATTTATTTTTCATGGCTCCGCCACTGCGCGCAACAGCGCACGTGTTCGCCCCCTCTCTCTAAATATCGATCTCGCACTTGTGCATTCCTTCATAGTCTCCCTCCACTCGGCCCCTCGCACCATCTTCTAGCCCCCACCGGATTTTGCCACACGTACAATCTAGCAGACTCCATGGTTGAACTTAAGCATAATGCACAAACCTCAAAACAACAGTGGTTCTCTTTTGTTCTAGAATCTTCTGTATCATAACTGCCCAAACTTTTTTT